>NC_142888.1:63125241-63432419 GCF_051225735.1 Oryctolagus cuniculus
CAACTAAACATGAATTGCCTTCCTATTACTTAAATAGGTAACATTCCAGGGAAACTGCCTGGAGTCAGGTTTTGTGTTTTAGACTCACTGCATCTACCATTCAATAATGGATAAAGATGAAGCAAGTGGTAAGTATTAGATAGAGTGAATGAAATGTTCTGATAGATGTGTAATATGTAGTAGTAACAAAAAGCAGTACTGAATTGGCCATCTAAGTAGCTTTAAATTATACCTCATTGGGTTTTATTATTTAAAGAAATGTTAATTATTTAATTTAATATTTAATTTATATTTTTTCAAATAGAATTTTTAAAAAAAAATTTATTTGAAAGTCAGAGTTACAGAATGAGAGAGGGAGAAGCAGAAAGAGGTCTTCCATCTGCTGGTTCATCCCCAAATGGCCACTACAGCCAGGGCTGGGCCATGCCTAAGCCAGGAGCTACTTCCAGATCTCCTACATGAATGCAGGGACCCAAGCACCTGAGGCCTCTTTCACTGCTTTCCCAGGCCATTAGCAAGGAGCTGGATTGGAAGTGAAGCATCCAGGACTGGAACTGGGGTACATATAGGATGCTGGTGTTTCAGTAATCCATTCTGCCACAAAGCCTGTGCATTTTAAATTTACATTATAATCAAAGGCTTAATGGATCCACTAAATAAAGAGTTCAAAAGATAAGGGATATGCGTGGCTCTCTCTGTCTCTCTTTCTCACTCTTTCTCTGTCTCTTGATTTCTCTCTTTCACTCTCTCTCCTGATCTCTTACACTCTCCTTCTCCCTCTTTTCCTTCAGCCCTTCCCTCAGGTCTGTCGGGTTTCCCCCAGTAAACCCTTTCCCTTAAAAAACAAAAAGATAAAGGGATATGAGGAGTCAATAAGCTTGTTTTTCTAATACATTTATTGAGTTTGCTATGATTTAGATACAATTCTGTATTTACCTGTGTCCACTTGCAATAAGATGATGAATGACTAATATCTGTCAAAATCTAAATTTTGCTAGCACAGTGCTCTGAATAGATTTACCAAGTGTGTACTTCATGAAAGTATGACAACTAGGGCCATTTTCCTGGATTGTGAGCACAGAAATGTAGAATGACTAAGAAATTTAAAGGAAATGATATTTTATGAAGCTTTGAGGTTCTGTCTAAATTTATGATTATACAAGAAAGAGTTAGGCAAACTGAAGCAGAAATGAAAAAAATAATTGTGAGGATAGAAGTCATGTCTTGGCCGGTGCCGCGGCTCACTAGGCTAATCCTCCGCCTGTGGCGCTGGCACCCTGGGTTCTAGTCCTCGTTGGGGCGCCGGTTCTGTCCCGGTTGCTCCTCTTCCAGTCCAGCTCTCTGCTGTGGCCCAGCAGTGCAGTGGAGGATGGCTTAGGTCTTTGGGCCCTGCACCTGCATGGGAGACCAGAAGGAAACACCTGGCTCCTGGCTTAGGAGCAGTGCAGCACGCTGGCCGCAGTGCACCGGCCATAGCGGCCACTTGCGGGGGTGAACCAATGGAAAAAGGAAGACCTTTCTCTCTGTTCTCTCTCTCACTCTGCCTGTAAAAAAAAAAAAAAAAAAAAAAAAAAAAAAGAAGTCATGTCTTATTCACCATTTCCTCCCCATTGTCATATTATCTACCTTGCAACTAATATTTAGCCTATGTAGAATAAGTGAATAGTAAATCATAATTGAATTTGTTATCACATGAATTTATTTTCTCAATGAATGCAAAAATTTTAAAATGAAAAACAATGCAGAATAGCTAAGTAGCTAAAATAGTTGCCCAGCTACTTCTTGATTATACAAGTAGACTGCAAACCTGTTGAATATTCAGGGTAACCTGACAACCGTTGACTCTCTTGATAAATTCTCAGCAAAAACCTGGCCAGCAAATCAAATCAGTCAGCTGCTACGGCACTGTAGCATTAACATTATTCACATTTATTTGGACATATTTTGTTTTCTTTCTTTCCCATCATTATCTGATTACACCACTTAAAAATAACATACACTAATACATAGACTTCCATGTATTAAAAGCAACACATCAACAATCTATCATAGCCTTGAGCTGGAATGATTCACTTGGTGTGAGCCATATTGAGCAGCACTAAAATGGTAAAACAAAAACAATATGTGATTGCAAAAGCTTTTATGCTAAACACATAATTTTAAAATATCTTTTGTTATATCCCTGTATTGAAAATCAGTACAAAAATGTTGGAAAGGGTAAAAAAAATACTAATGCTGACTTTTGGTCAAAGTCCTCTGCAAAATGAGGTCAAATAATGTAGTGAAAATGTTACCAAAAAGACCCAAACTTCTGAGCATAGAACAGTATAGTATTTCACATTTACCAATCCTACACTGAAGATTTCACATGGGTGTTTTTAAAAATGCTGACAGCGAGTGAGACATGCATGTATCTGAATGAGCACCAACTGAATCATGGCCCATAGATTAAAAACAAAAAACTTCAAGCAGTAAATTCTCTGTTAAATGGTAAGAAACTCTTTGTTTACCGTCACTACAAAAGGACACAGATAATGATACAGACTGAAGCAGTCACATAGGCACATGCCTTAGCTGTCAGGCCACACAGACACACGCACACTGATTTCAGGTAGCTAGGCATTTAAGTAAGTAAAGAACTAGTGTCTCTACTAAAGTCTATTCCAGTTATATGAGCATACATTTCAATTCTATAAAATCAGGGTTTTTTTAGCAAAATATTTTTATATCAGTTAGGAAACTCATTCAAAAGTGTTCACATACATGCAAGTATATTTGTTATATCTTCATAATCACTACATATGGAAGAAATATAAAGTAGTGTGCCTCCTCATTTTGGTAGCTTATCTTGTATAAATAAGTTCCCAATATATAAGTTGTTTATAATTGTTTGGTTTAGATTTGACAATTGAATTCAGAATAAAAGATTCCTATAGCTTCAGATAAATGTTGAATATAAATTTTGAATATAAGTATATATATTTGATATATATACACTATCTCCATAGATATTTGCTTTTTCTATATTTTGAGAAGCTAACACAGCTAAAGTTGCACAATTTGGTTCAGGAAATATTTATCTACTGCTTGGTAATGGTAGACATTTAGAATTAACTTTTTTCAAAAGGCTTATGATCAAGTGGGTGGCATATTTATAAACTAGCTATAATATGAAACAAGATTAAATAAGTGCTATTATAGAACCACAAATAACATTTGAAGGAAATGTAAACAGAACAATATTGTGAAGGATGGATTACAGAGAAAAGAGAGGAAAAGGGAAAATCAGGAGGCTGCTGGAATAGCATAGATAAAAGATGACGGAGACATGAACCAGACTGATGAGAGTGGGAAGTTGGGGAGGACATGAAAGAAAGCATGAGGTAGCATCAGATGACTGATTAGATACATATGCTGACATGAAGCACAAGTTTTTACTTCATTTGTGATAAAAGCAGTAGTAAAGAGAAAGGTAGGACCAACTGATCAGGCGGAATGGGAAAGTAGAGAAAATGAAATTACATGTTTAGCTTGGAAAAGACTGAGGCTGATATCTCAATGAAATACTGGCATGAATATGTTTAGCTGATATTTGCAAACTTCAATATGGAGCTTATTTCAGAGGTCAAGGGTGGAAATGAAAATTTGGCAATGTTCAACAGATTTACCAATAGACATATGAAGAAATCCTCAATATCTTTACTAAAAGTAAATCAAAGCCACAATGTGGTATCATGTCACTCCAGTAAGATGGGCTATTATCCAAAAGACAAGACAAGTATTGGTGAGGATGTAGGGAAAGGGGGATCTTTACACATGATTAGTGTGAATTTAAACATAACCATTTTGGAAAACAGTCTGGAAGTTCCTCAAATATTGAAAGTAGAACTAGTATATAATCTGGCAATCCCACTACTGGGTCTATATTGAAAGTTAGTATGTTAAAGAGATATTTGCACTTCCACGTTCATTACAGTATTATTTACATTATTCAAGATATGGAAACAACCTGATTGTTCATCAGTGGTTGAATGGATTTTCATATCCATTAAATTGGCACAAATTAAAATACCTTAAAATATCAAGTATTGGTTAGAGTGCATTTATGGGAGTAATGGGAAGTTACTCTCACTGATAATGGAGATATGCATTATTAAAACGATTTTGGAATCATCTAATGGAGTTGAACTTATGCATAACCAAAGACTGGGTATTTCTCTCCCAAATATAGGATCACGGGAAAGTTTCACACATATGTAGGAGGATACATGTGTACAAAAATGTTTGTTGGACAGTTGCTTGTCAGAATGAAAAGGGAACAGCAAATTCTTCTTGACATGAAAATAGAATTGTTTTGATATAGTTACATAAAAATACCACAGATTGGCTGACTTAAGCAAACTAATTTATTTTCTTACAGTTCAGGAGGCTGGAAATTAAAGATCAAGGTATCAGCAGGGTTGGTTTCTTCTGAAGCTTCTTCTTGACTTGCAGCTGCTTACCTTCCTGCTCTATCCCCCTCATGGCCTTTTTTTTTTCTGTGCACCTGTATCCCTGGTGTCTTTCTTTGTGTCCATACTTGCTCTTTTCATTGTTTAGATTGGATGAGGGCTCACCCTAATGTCCCCCTTTTGGTTTATGCACCTCTTTAAAAACCTTATCCTCAAATACAGCCTTATTCTGAGGTACTTAGGGTTAAGTTTTCACATGTGAAGGAGGAGGGGGCACGATTCAAGCCATCACACTGGGGAAGAATACTGGATCTCCAACCAAGCATGGAATGAGGGCTAGAGCAAGTGCATTTCATTGTTGAGAGGATGGGTAAGCCTACAGAAATGGACTTCAGTGATTTTCAGGTAGCTTGGGAACTGTGTTCCCCTAGGTATTCTCACTTTGAATATTTACAAAATCTTGCTCATAGAGCGTGCCTTTTTGTTATTTCAACTCTTATTTAAGTTTTGCCATATTTCTCATCATCATCATGTTTTGTAAATTTGATTTCTGAAAGATTTCTACAATAGAATGAGCCAACATAAGAATGTGACAGAGTAAGAGATTTTTATTTGCATTTCAAAATGACCTATCATAAGTATAAAAGGTGTTAATATATGAGGATGTTTTATAGGCATCTTTTCAACCTTAGATTTTACTCTATAAAATTATTTTTTTCTATCATTTTGAAACATTTCATAATATAAACAATCTTCACTGAGTTGATACGTACAAATGTCAAAGAAAACTGGGGAATTTGCATTATCTATACCTGTACTGGGCACTGCCAGTCACCAGTTGACTAAGCCCCTTTTCAGTCATTTGTACCAAGTATAAGACAATTCTCTTATCCTTTCAAAACACTTTACTGCTCACATACATCAAACACACTGTGACATTTGTATCCTTGTCTCCTCAGACTGCTATAGCAAAATGCCATGGATTAAATGACTTAAACAAGAAACATACGTTTCTCACAGTTCTGGAGATCAAACAGTCCTTTATCAGGGTACAAGCATGGTTGGGTTCTTTGTCAGCACTCTCTTTCTAGCTGACTGTTGGCTTCCTTCTTGCTGTGTCTTCACACGGTGTAGGAAAAGCAAGCTCTGGTTCCTTTATTTTCTTATAATGGCACTAATTCCATGATAAGGGTTCCACCCCTCATGACCTCATCTAACTATAATTACCTCCAAGAGGACCTACTTGCTAATAATAACATTGAGGCACTGGATTCATCATATGAATTTGGGGGAACACATTCAATCCCTAGTAATTTGTTTATTTGCAGTTCTTCTGCCCACAACTCAAATATTTTCTTTTCTGCATTCTGTGCTTTTTTTTTTCCCCTATAAAAACCTTACTCCCCTGTTCCCTTGATGGAGCTCCTGAACTACTTCAGTTTGGAGGTACCTGATTCAAGAATCATTGTTTGCTCAAATGAACTGCTTTAAAATTGTATTCTGTTTCAGATTGCCTTTCTTTTTTAGCAAAGAGAATATTCTTAATTGTGACTTTACCTTTATTAGGTTTGAAAATTTTACAATGTCTATGCATAAGTTTAATTTAAAAAATACCATGTCATTCATAATGTACATACAGTAGTTGACAATCTCCACAATAGTTTTGGTCTGCAGCCTTTTATCATCTAAAAAATTTAGTATCTTCTAAATGGAAGTCATGTTAAAGTGATAATAATGATTTAAAAATTGATGAAAGCAAAATCATGCATCAAAACAGTAACAACATATTTTCCACCTCTTAGTCTACCTTTATTGTATAGCCATATTTAACTGACTTTACAATGAAATAATGAGAGAATAGGAATTGATTAACAGTATCATTTCTAAGAGAAATATAGCTATACACAAAAGGGTTGCTTAAAGTTCATTAAAAGTACTTAAATTCATCAGATGTGGTTAAGAAATAAAATGTTTTCTTAAAACTCGATGCTGAGTGAAAACTACAGCAACTGTGATCCTAAAAACAAACCAAGATTCTGTTTGCTTAAAAAGAAAATATTTGACTCTTGACTCTTGATTTGCGTTTGCCTTGGTTTCAGATGTTAACTTCTCCAAAGAAATTCTATGAAACATATAGAGAAAAATAACTGCATTTGTCAGCAACGCACAAGCTGCATTGTCATGTTAACTGATCCAGAATATATATCTCATCAATATGAATATATATATTCCTAAAGATTTATTTATTTATTTGAAGGTAGAGTTACAAAGAGGCAGAGCAGAGAGACAGAGACAGAGACAGAGAGACAGAGAGACAGAGAAAGTCTTCCATCTGCTCGTTCACTACCTAGATGGCTGCAACGGCTGGAGCTATACTGATCCAACGCTAGGAGCCAGGAGATTCTTCCAGATCGCCCACTCAGCTGCAGGGGCCCAAGCATTCGAGCCAGCTTCCACTGCTTTCCCAGGGCATAGCAGAGAACTGGATCAAAAGTGGAGCATGGGTCAGCACTGTGGCATAACGGGTAAAGCTACTGCCTACAGTGCCGGTATCCCATATGGATGCCAGTTCTAGTCCTGGCTGCTCCACTTCCATCCAGCTCTCTGCTATGGCCTGGGAGAGCAGTAGAAGATGGCCCAAGTGCCTGGGCCATTGCACCTGTGTGAGAGATCTAGGGGAAGCTCCTGGCTCCTAGCTCCGGCCATTGGCGACAACTGAGGAGTGAACCAGCAGATGCAAGACCTCTTTCTCTGCCTCTGCCTATCTCTAAATGCCTTTCAAATAAATAAATGAATCTTTAAGAAGAAAGAAGGAGGAGGAGGAGGAGGAGGAGGGGGAGAAGGAGAAGAGGAAGGGCAAGGGCAAGGGCAAGGGGAAGAAAAGAGCAGCCAGAAACCCAACCAGTTCCCATATGGGATGCTGGCACTGCAGGCGGCGGCTTTTCGACACTACATCATAACGCTGACCTCTGAATATATAGTTTAAAGACAAAAATAAGTTCTAAGCATTTTCTCATGTCTGATGCCCACCAGTTTTTCCATTCTCTATTTCAATGTTACTTCCCTTGTGGAAGCAATTATTACATAAATTTATAATTATCTTTTAATACTGTATCCTCCACTTTATGTGAACAAGGACTCTTTATTTGTTCATTGTTGTATCTCTAAAATTAATCAAAATGCTTCATGGATCGTAAGCAATCCATAAATATTTATTGAAGGAGTGATGGAGGATGATAATACCAGCTTTAATACACTGTCATCAGTCATCTTGACCTTGTTTCTCATTTTGTAAAGGTCATGTTAATAAGCAATACCCAACTGCAGTATTGTCCCAGACATTTAGCAACTGCTGGAGAGGTATTTAGTGTCGGGGACCACGCAGCATGTGACCTCTTAGTGGAAAGACAGGGCTAGACAGGCCAGACCAGATAGTACTGATAACGCAACCTTGTGTGACCTCATGCCTTAAGACCTTGTAACCTTTCCCCTACTTGCACTAGCATTGCAGCTACAAGATAAGCTCCCCCTCCTTCCCCCGCCCGACACCCTGCCTCTATGATATATAAGTGTGTGGTTGAAAAATAAAGGCAGCTTGATCGGCACCTGTCTTGCTGCCATCTTTGTGTCTCCTGTCCCTTTCATTTCTCCTTCTAGGTGCTGGGCCCCAGTTGCTGTCCCGCGGGACGGGACAATTTAGTAGTCACAAATGGGGAAGGTTTATTGTTGGCAGCTACAAGGCTATGTTCACATTCAGGTAGAGAGTATAATTGAGGGACTCAAGTTCATTTTTATTGAAATATTTCATTTCTATACACTGTGGTATATAAATTTATCTTATTAACTGATTTTGTAATGCATATAATATTGTATATTTTTCATTTTATAAATAACAGTTATGAAATTTTTTTTGAAATTTATAAACAGAGCTCAGATCACAGAGACCCAATAGTTAGCACCTTAGCTCTCAAATAATTTATGTGGATGGGGTCTGTGAGTTATGCTAGAAGCAAAAATAAGAATGTTCTTTTACATAAAAAAAGTACTAGATAATATTGCCTTTGTGTTGACATAATCTAAGACAACAAAGTCATGCTTGTTTTTTAAGCTACCTTCAATGGGTAAGGATATTAAACAAAAAAAAAAAGATTTATAACTGACTTTAATCATCCATTCTCAGCATAAAGACAAAATATCACTCTTCCACTGTGTTTGTTGCAAATGTTAGGGTATATGAAGCTGTTCTCTAAAGAAGCACTTTGTACGTGTTGTCCTACTAGTATAGGACAATTCTGTATGTGACTAAATATCTCACCGTGAAATCCTTCAAGGTTGACTCTTTAATGACAAAGGAAATTATAGGTTGTGTTTTCCACATCCCTACTCTGCACTACAGAGTACCAGTCAAAGCTGTATCAGACATTAGCCCTATTTACCATTATAAACCTTATTCAATTCAGCTATCATTGGATAGACAAAGTCTAGGCTGTGTCATTCTTTACTGTAGAATACTGGGTGAGGTGTGAGAAAATAGTTGGAAATATTCACCTAGGAACATTTCACCCTTCTCTTAAAGATGGAAAATATTTTGGAGGCACACAAAATCAACCCAGCTTTCATGAAAGGAGTGAGTTTATGATAATTTCTATTTCTCATTCTCTTTCTCCTATCAATGTAAAATTCCCAAACTGTCTTAGTTTTTTGTTTTTTTTTTTTCTATTTTTTAAAAATTTTCTAATGGTGTACAGGAATAAGCATGATTGGTGTAATATTTAGTATACTCAGTAATTTTCCTCAGAGCCAGTATTGTGACAAAGTGGGTTAAGTTGGAGTCCTGGCTGTTCCACTTCCTATCCAGCTCCTTGTTAATGCACCTGCGAAAGCAGCAGAGGATAGACCAAGTGCTTGGGCACCTTCACTCATGTGGGAGACCCCATGAAGCTCCTGGCTCTGGGCTTCAGCCTGGCCCAGACCCAGTCTTGGCTGATGCAGTCATTTGGGGAATGAACCAGCTGATGGAAGATTCTCTCTCTCTCTTTCTCTCTCTAACTCTGACTTTCAAATAATAAAAACTTTTTTTTTTGACAGGCAGAGTGGACAGTGAGAGAGAGAGACAGAGAGAAAGGTCTTCCTTTGCCATTGGTTCACCCTCCAATGGCTGCCGTGGCCAGCATGCTGCGGCCGACACACCGCGCTGATCCAATGTCAGGAGCCAGGTACTTATCCTGGTCTCCCATGGGGTGCAGGGCCCAAGCACTTGGGCCATCCTCCACTGCACTCCCTGGCCACAGCAGAGAGCTGGCCTGGAAGAGTGGCAACCGGGACAGAATCCGGCGCCCCAACCGGGACTAGAACCCCGTGTGCTGGCGCCTCAAAGCCGAGGATTAGCCTGGTGAGCCGCGGCGCTGGCCCAATAAAAACTCTTAAAAAAATTTTTCTTCATAAAGCATGTGTTGTGTACGCGATCATATCTTTATTTAAATTCATATTTTGAAAAAAATAAGAGAATGGCCTAAAATAGTGTTTTCTGAGATACCACCATATACATATATAAACTATGTATCTGTCTATATAGTATAGTGTGAATAAAACAGATTTAGGGACTCATGTTATTACAAGTCAATCTACTCAATCCCTAGAGAATTTGCTGACAGAGGTAGGATTCTGATTAACTGAAGAACACTGAATTAAACTCTTTTTCTATTTAGTATAGATGAGAGAGGATGGGAGGAGAGAGACAATCGCATGCTATCAAGCATTTTTGTTAAGTAGTAATGATTAGTCTAATGTTGACCTTTTTTGATAATATTCCACAATGTAAATCTTATTTCTGCCCTTATCCTCCCTCCATTAGCACCATCATACTCTTTTGCAAGTTTCTTTCACATTTTTCTGTACTCTGATTTAATCTGGGGTTATTTCCCTCCACTGTTTTCAAGAGTCAATTTGCTCCTGAATCAGTGCATTTGGTAATCTGAAATCTCTCCATCATTGAAATGTTTTTTAAAGTTCTCTAGAAAGTCTCAAAAGCATAAAAATATGGAAGAGCTGGAACCCCTAAATAAAATTATATTAGAATAATAATAGAATTAATAGTTGTGAAATGAAAGTGAAACGAACACATTTGCATTTCCTTTCACCTAAAAATAGCACGTAGATGGTAGGGCACTTTCTTGGAGGAGGCAAGGAATGCTTGTTAATTAAAGGTGGGATATAATAACTCAAAAGAACTTTACATTCACTGAATTATTAGTAAATTTTAGTTTGTCTAGAAATCAATGTAGCATTAAATAAAATAATTTTTCAACATTTGCAAGTACATAGGGAAACAAATGGTTCGGAGACTTAGTGGTTGGCCCCTGAGTATATTCTTTCTTTAGGTCACTGGTTCAAATCAGGTTCCAGTTAAATATGATGTAAGTTTCTACTATAAGACAGCTGTTGATTACTTAATGTGAAATGAGCTGGTAATTTTTTTTTCACTGTATGAGTCACCAACATGTGAAACAAAACAAAGCATAATAGAAAGCTTTATTTGGCAATATGCCCAAAGCGAACAAGAAGTCAAAGAGCCCCAAAACAGAAATTCAGTCTGACAAACGAGCAGTCTGACAGATGTTACAGATGGAGTAAAAGGTAACCAAAGCACTCAGAACTAAGAAAATAAGGCAGGCAGAGACCAGGACAATATCTCCAGGAAAATTGGTTATGGAGGGAAGAAAGGACCCTCTGTACTGTTAGAACAGAAAAATGTGTAGGAATAAGAGTTAGCAAAAACAGACTTCTACAGGCTTTCCTGTTCTAGAGCAGCTTGTGTGTGCCACAGATACTGACCATCCTGAGAAGGAGAAGATTATGCACATCTCTGAATATACTAAAAATCCTTTGAATTGTACATTTTAAATGGATGAATTGTGTTATGTTAATCACATCATAAGGTTGTTTTTAACAAAATGCACGCAATACAATAGCAACTAAAAGAGAAGCAGAAATCATTTCAAATAATGCAATTCCCATGAAAATTCAGCACTTATTTACAATGTCTTCTATGGATCTTATGAAAAATTGCATAGCGGTCATGGGTCATTTGACTAGATGAACAGTATCAGTTACACTGCAGAGAATAGAGTAAATGTCATCATGGATAATTCAGAAATAGTTTAAGCTGGAAATAGTCTGAGAAAAGTTGGTCAGAGAATTGACAAAGGAAGAGTTTAAGCTAGGGTTACTTTTTCATTTTAAATCTCAAATGTGCATGTTTCTGAAAATATCTAATACCTCCTATTTGTCCCGTCCCGCGGGACAGCAACTGGGGCCCAGCACCTAGAAGGAGAAATGAAAGGGACAGGAGACACAAAGATGGCAGCAAGACAGGTGCCGATCAAGCTGAGACTTTATTTTTCATCCACACACTTATATATCATAGAGGCAGGGTGTCAGGCGGGGGAAGGAGGGGGAGCTTATCTTGTAGCTGCAATGCTTGTGCAAGTAGGGGAAAGGTTACAAGGTCTTAAGGCATGAGGTCACACAAGGTTGCGTTATCAGTACTATCTGGTCTGGCCTGTCTAGCCCTGTCTTTCCACTAAGAGGTCACATGCTGCGTGGTCCCCGACACTATTAACTGGACGTTAATGAACAATATCTTTCACCATGGGGTAGCATGCTCCAAAGAGAGCAATGTTTTAGTGGAGAGTGAAAATGAAATGTCACTGAAAAAATTGTATGAAATTTCCTAAAATTGGTGTTTAAACTTTCATGGCTAATTAGTGATAGTAGTGGACATGTATGCAAGGCTATTATAGCTTCCTCTGGGATCCAGGAATTATGGTGAGTGCGCCACAGGTTCCCCCAGGTGAAAATTGCAATGGAAGAAAGGAAAAGGGGCATTCTTTAAGAAGCAAAGTAGATCTTTATGATTATCTTACATATATTATTTAGTACCCAATATGATATTCCAAGGTAAGTATTGTTAACTTCATTATAATGATTGAAGAACTGAATTATTAATACTTAAATTATCCAAGATTCACATATTTAAATTATGGAACTGAGATGGAAAGCACTGGGTATACCTGTTCTCTAAAGTCTGTGTTCTTTCTTACATCACTCTACTGTCAAGTAATTTTTCAACATAAAATACAGTAAGCCTGAAAAAGCAATGAAAAAGCACCATGAGTTTTCACTTGGGAAAACTGATTTGTTGATACGAGCCACATACATGAACTTCTAGAGTCATAAATTATAATGAGTAACATATATAAAAATATATAATCAAGTGAATCATCACCTTCTGGTTACTAGACACCATTTTTTTTTTAACAGATTTATTTATCTATTTGAAAGTCAGAGTTACACAGAGAGAGAAGGAGAGGCAGAGAGAGAGGTCTTCCATCTGCTGGTTCACTCCCTAGTTGCTGTCAATGGCTGGAGCTGTGCTGATCTGAAGCCAGGAGCCAGGAGCCTCCTCCGGGTCTCCCATGTGGGTGCAGGGACCCAAGGACTTGGGCCATCTTACACTGCTTTCCCAGGCGACAACAGAGAGCTGAATCGGAAGTGGAGCAGCTGGGTCTCAAACTGGCACTCATATGGGATGCCGGCACTGCAGGCAACGGCTTTACCTGCTACGCCACAGAGCCGGCCCCTAAAATTCTTAATTAATACTTGATAATCATACCAAATGATATTTCAGAAAATGTATAAAATACACACTGATCAAACCAATATAGCTAATATTTCCCCCTCTCCATTAGTTTATGCTTGGAGCCTTCCACTTCTGTCTTCTATTTGCTCATAAAATACATTATTGTGAATTACATGCGATCTACTTTGCTGAGGAATACTGGAATTTATTCTTTTTATCTAACTGTACCACTATTCACAGTAGCCAAGATAGAGAATCAGCCATGATGTCCATCAACAGATGGTTGCACAAAGAAAATACACAAATATACACAATGGAATATTATTTAGCTACAAAAAATGAATAAAATTCTGTCACTTGTGGTAAAGTGGATGTAACTGGAGATCATGATGTTAAATGAAATAAGCCAGACACAGAAAGACAAATGCTGCATCATCTCCCACATATATGGAAGTTTAAAACAAGTTCATTTGAACAGTGATTACCAGAGTCTGGGAAGGGTGGAGAAAGCCAGAGAGAGATTGGATAACAAGTATTAAAACACACAATTTTCATCTCTACATTTAACATTGCAAATGTAAATTAATTCTGAGTGACACAAAGACTGTAGAAATAGAATGCTTGCATGTATGTGAAGAACAACAAAACTTATCATTTATTTACAGTAATATTCTTAGATTTCAATGGTTTTTACAGACATGGTAATTTATTAAAGGAAGTGTGTATATTACTAGGGATAATTTCTGGGCTGGCTCTGTGGAGTAGTGGGTTAAGCACCAGTATCCCATATGGGCACTGGTTTGTGTCCTGGCTGCTCCACTTCCAATCCAGCTCTCTGCCTATGACCTGGGAAAGCAGTAGAAGATGGTCCAAGTGCTTGGGCCTCTGCACCCACATGGGAGATCCGGAAGAAGCTCCTGACTCTTGGCTTTGGATCAGCCTAGCTCCAGATGTTGTGGCCATCTGGGGAGTGAACCAGTGGGTGGAAGACCTTTCTTTCTGTCTCTCCCTCTCTCTGTAGCTCTGCCTCTCAAAATAAAGAAAAATCTTTAAAAAAAGGATAATTTATTTTATAGTCATAGAAATTTAAACATGTTTACCAAATGAAAGTACATACTAGACAGGGAAACAGATTGTTTTTCACAAAATGCATTTCTTCCCTATTATAAAATTTTTTAACTTTCTGTATTTTATACAAGTAGTCCAGAAATTGAGTTGATTTAGGCACCCAGCTTCTGATTTTTCTATAACAACATTATAGCATCTGAACGTCTTTTGTTCAGTATTGCATATAATTTTAAAAAAAGTATATATAGTGTTGTATATGTAGTATTTGTGTTTGTGAGTTTGTGTGTGCGTTTGTGTGGATATATGAGAATACTTCAAAAAATTCATGGAAATGGAGTTAAAAGATGACGAGGGAGCAGGCATTCAGCCTAGCACTTAAGTCACCCACATTCCACATCAGGGAGCGTGGGTTTGAACTCTAATCTGGCTCCTGACTGACTCCAGCTTACTGGTAACGCAGACCCTGGGAGGCAGTAGCAATGACTCATGCGTTTGGGTTCCTCCCAAATGGGAGATCTAAGTTGAGTTCTGGCTCCTGGCTTTGGTTTCCGTCCAGCCCTAATCATTATGGGCATCTGGGGAGTGAACCTACAAATGAAGCTCTCTTTCTCTCTCTAATAAATGACAAAATAATTTTTAAAAATATGATGCACACTTTCCATACACTTTTAAAGACTTTGTGTGCATGTGAGTGTGTATGTGTGTGTGTGTGTGTGTGTACGAGGGTATAGATAAGTGGATCTTTGAAAAGTTCAAGGAAAATATGTTATCTTTTAATTCAGTTGATCCTCATTATTAGTGAATTCCACAATTTCATACTGGCGAAAATTGATTTGTAACAACAAAAATAAATATCCATAGTGCTATTATGCCTGTTTGTAACCATGTTCGGAGAGAAAAACAATTGAGGCTTTGAAATATATGCATATCTTCAGCTGATACCTAATAAGGTGATGCTATGCTTTCTTATATGAGCTCTTATATTGTAAATGAGAGCCTTTTGTGACCTATTTAGTGCCACATGTGTTGCATTTTTTGTGTTGTTTGTGATGTTTTGCTGTTTAAAATGAACCCCACCACAGTGCTGAATACTGTCTAGCTTGCTAAGTAGATGTGTGATGCACCTTATGGAAAAATGCACTTGTTAAATAAGCTTACCACATGTATGAATTATAGAGCTGTTGGCTAGGACGTCAATGTTAATAAATCGGTAATAGATAACAGGTAAGGTGTCTTTACATAGTAGCATACTTTATTTTTTTTTAAGATTTATTTATTTATTTGAAAGGCAGAGTTACAGAGACAGAGGGGGAAATATATATGCAGAGTGTTATCTTCCATCCACTGTTTCACTCTCCAAATGGCCACAACAGCCAGGGCTGAGTTAGGCTGAAGCCAGGAGCCTACAACTCCAATTGGGTCTTCCACTTGGGTACAGGACCCAAGCAGTTGGTACATCTTCCACTGCTTTCCCAGGCACATTTGCAGGGAGCTGGATCAGAAGTGGAGCAGCTGGGACTCCAACCGGTACCCATATGGGATGCCGGTGTCACAGGCAGCGACTTAGCCGGCTATGCCACAATGCTGACCCCACACATTCTTTTTAAAAGTGTTATGAATTGATCAGAGGCTCACTGGAACCTCTTCCTGTATTTCACCCAGAGGCCAGGCTTCAGTATTTGCTAATTCAGGGTCCACAGTGATATTAGTGATGCTGTGGAACATCGTTAAAATGAATTATGAAAATATATTCTGAGTGTTTGTATATGCGTGTGTGTAAGTGCGTGTATCCTGCAACAGAGTGGCAGATTGACAGTAATAATTCAAAACTAAGCAAACAATAGGAAAACAGGGCAGAAAACACTGTTGGTCACCTACATATATAACTTGACATATAACTCAGTTTAGGTAAAATGAAGAGATTTATGTTGAATAGAACACAAGACATCATACGATACCGAAGAATTTTTATGAACTCTCACAAAGAAATAACAATACAAAATAAGAATGGCATGATACTTGGGGAAAATAGAGCATTTTAATTGGTCCTTGAGAGATGAGAAGGGCTTTACATGCTAAGATGGCAGAAAAACATTAGCTGTGGTAAGAGATGGCCTGGGCCTGAGCTAAGTTTGTGAGAGTATGACTTGAAAGGCATGGACTAATGTGTGATACATTTCTGAGTTAAGGAAGGCAGAGTGACAGAGAAAGAGGGAGGTCTTCCATCCACTGATTCACTCCCCAAACACCCACAAACGCCTGGGCTGGGCTAGGCCCAAGCCAAGAGCCTGGAACTCCTTCTGGGTCTCCCACATGGGTGGCAGGGTATCCAAGTACTTGGGCCATCATCTTCCCAATTATGAGAAGCTGGATGAGAAGCAGAGTATCTGGGACTCAAAATGGCAATCCTGATATGAGATGCAGGCATCTCACTACACCTGCCATGTAGTCTTGATGCTGTACAACGTCTGAAAAGCCCTGAGGTTGAATGTGGGAGAGGGAATGAAGCAGAAGGGACATTGCTGCAAGGGATGTGGAGAAAACTCAAGAGACTGCCTTACCCAAGTCATCAAATGTGCTCCCACCCTGTGTGTTTGCATCTCCAGTGAATCTGTGAAGACATTGAATCCACATGTCACTGTGTCTACTGTAACCCAGAACATAATCAAAGTAATTTCTGAAATTACCTATTACACGTCTTCTCTTCCTCTCCTCTCCATTAATGGGAGAAATGAATTCCACTAAAATTATTTGATGCAGTGTAATAGGTATCACTATAATCTTTGGACATTATAGTGATTCAGCATATTTATAGCTCCAATTTCTCCCAGAGAACAAATCATCTATTTTTGCATACTAAAATGTGACTATCCAGTAGCAATTCAAAACAGTAAATCAAGAGATCAATTTGCATGTGAGCAAAATCTGTAGGCAACTTGCTGTACTTTTGAAAAGAATCATTTATGCGAATGCCAGCTATTATTGCACATGTTTTTGGCAGCGTGCTATGGAAAAAACATAATGTTTCAGATCCTGGTTCTAAAAGGGCGGACCTAAATTAAGTTGAAAATACAGACAAGAAGCATTTTCATAATAAAAAGGAGCAACGCCTAATTGAGATTGTTCTTTTTCGGTTCCTAAAATTTGTAGAGTTAGCTGCAGTTTTGAAGTGACGCTGATCAATGGCAGGGGGGAGATGTACTAGCAAAATTGATGGAGCAAGTACTTGAGCTAGTTCTATTGGGATAAAGGTGAAGGTTATTCTGAACATTTCATTTAGCAGTATATAAAGTCATCTATGTGCTAATCTTAGCTGTTGATCTGTATTGCTTGCAATTTCCCAAATGTGACTTACAATTCTTGCCAACTTGTTGAACAAAAAATTGTTCATTACCTCTTTGCCTTTGTTCTCTCTGATTTGAATAGCCATCACTTCCTTTCTCGTTATTCAAATCTAACTTATCTTTCAAGGCTCATTTCAGATTTTACCTATTCCACAGTCAATGATCCTGCCGCCTTCTTATTTCAGGATTTCTTAATTATTAGTGGTTTTCAAGCAGTTCTTGCATCCTCTAAAAGGCCGTCTTCATTCTTGTTAGGAGATAGTCCATAGCTCTTTTTTTTTTTTAAAGATTTAGTTATTTACCCGAAAGCTGCCACCTGCATCCCATATGGGGGCCAGTGAAAGCAGTAGAAGATGGCTCAAGTCCTTGGACCCCTGAACCCATGTGGGAGACCCAGAGGAAGCTCCTGGCTCCTGGCTTCGGATCGGTGCAGCTCCAGCCGATGCAGGCATTTGGGGAGTGAACCAGTGGATGGAAGATCTCTCTCTCTCTCTCTCTCTCTGCCTCTCCTTCTCTCTCTGTGTAACTCAAATAAATAAGTAAATAAATCTTAATAAAAAAGAATGTGATCATCAGAATGATATCACATTTTATAATAGTGAGACAACCCCAAAATAATGCAAATTTTGGTCTTGGAAATATTCTTTGTGAAGTCATTAGATTTGTCTCAATAATGCAATCATCACTCCAGTTAATAATAGAACATTTAAAGAGTTCTATTTTTATGACTCAATGTTATTATTAACAGACGATTGATTTTATGAATATTTTATGCACCTGATATCATTCAAAATATTTCTACCTAACACTTTCCTGAGGAACTCCACAGGCATATTCTGCATATCCCAGTAGATTAAATGATCCCACTCTTCAAAGCACACTTTACAATTACAAAATATCTTAGGATACACAATGAAAGCACAGAAAATAATATTATAATTATTTTAATTATAGAAATTTGGCATACTATTTTTTGAACATTCATACTGAGACTAATCAAAATGAGATGGAACAACTAGCAGAGGATTTACAGAGGATCAATAGATGAGTGTGTAATCTAAAGTTTGAGATATATTACGGAATGAGGCATGAGGCAGAAATTATTGTATATTCAAAGAAAGAAATAAATAGCATTCAGTGAAGACTGATAATAATAGGTTGTGAGATAAGTTGGGAAAAGGAAGAAATGTTAGTAGAGGAGCAACATCTGTAAGATGGTAGAATATGAAGTTCTCAGACCTAGTCCCTTCACAGTAATACTAACTTAACAATTATCCATAGAAAAATGCTTTTGTGTGAAATACAAAATATGAGAGTGAGTCTACAGCATTCTGATATTGCTGAGAAAATTGCCTTATAACAGATAAAAGGGGCAATCTGACTTAGTTCTCACCGCCCCTCCCTCAAAGCTTGCAGAGAGCCACGTGGAGAAGGACCCCAAGGACCTTCAGTGCAGGAAAAATCGACCAAAGTAGATGCTCAACTTCTCCACTTATTTGAGGTGCTGTTCAAGAGATGCAAATTTGTTTTTCTTCCGGTGGAATACAGGGGGAATTGGCACAAATTTCCCACTGGGGATAGCTAGCAGCAAAACTGTGAGGGTTCTGTTACTAGCACATGAACCTCAGTGGTAGCTACATTTCCAGTGCAGGACACTGGTTATCCACCTCTTTGTACCTTAAGGCCCCTGTAATTGGCTGTGCCTGACTGTGTAATGCACCCTCTGGCTCCAAACAACTAGAAAGCACTGGCCGAGACTCCACCCAAGCAGGCAGCCCAGCGGACACCTCAGCTGCACTACATAATGTAGTTAACAGCACCACCCTACCAGGGAGCTCATCCAGCAGTCCAGTATAAACAAACTAGAATGGTTTGATGACACACAAGTCATTTTAAATAGTATAAAAGTTTTAAAAAGTATTGAGAATAACTCTAGCCATAAAAACTTACTAGTGAACACCCAATATTAAAATAAATGCACTCTGAAATAAATAATAGTGTGGGAAAGGAAGAAGTAAAACCATAGGCTTTCATTCATGATTGAAGTTATTATCAGCTTAAAATAGATTATTGTAACTATAAGATGTCCCATGCAAGACTCATGATAACCACAAAGAAAAACTTATAGTAAATAAGCAAAAGGTAAAGGGAAAATAATAAAAGCATATTACTAGGCTGGCACCGCGGCTCACTAGGCTAATCCTCCGCCTTGCGGCGCCGGCACCCCGGGTTCTAGTCCTGGTTGGGGCTCCGGATTCTTTCCTGGTTGCCCCTCTTCCAGGCCAGCTCTCTGCTATGGCCAGGGAGTGTAGTGGAGGATGGCCCAGGTGCTTGGGCCCTGCAGCCCATGGGAAACCAGGAGAAGCACCTGGCTCCTGCCATCGGATCAGCGTGGTGCGCCGGCTGCAGCGCGCCGGCTGCGGCAGCCATTGGAGGGTGAACCAACGGCAAAGGAAGACCTTTCTCTCTGTCTCTCTCTCACTGTCCACTCTGCCTGTCAAAAAATTTAAAAAAAAAAGCATATTACTATGAAAAATCATCAAACACCATGCACAACAACAAGAAAAGAGAAAGAGAACTACAAAACTGTGAGAAAATGACCGAAAACATGGCAGTAGTAAGTTCTTACCTACAAATATTTACTTTAAATGTTAATACATTCAGTTCACCAGTCAAAAGATACATAGTGGTTTAATGCATAAAATGACAAATTTATACACTGCCTATAAGAGAATCATTTTAGATTTACGGACACATATAAGCTGAAAAAAGGTAGAAAAAGATATTCCAAGAAAATGGTAACTGAAAAAGAGCAAAGGTACTACGTTTATATCAGATAAAACAGACTTTAAGTTAGAAAATGTATCAAGAGACAAAGAATGTTATCATATATTGCTAAAAGATCACTTTAATAGGTACGTACGGAAATGAAAACTTTATTTGTAATTAACATAAAAGCACCTACTTATTTTATATAAAGCAAATGTTGGTGGATCGCAAGGGAATAAATAGCAATACAATAATTGTAGGAGATTTTGATGCCCAACTTTGAATAACATATAGATCATACAAACCAAAAATTCATAAGGAAACAGATTTAAATCACATTATAGACCAAAAGAACTCTATGGGCATTTATAGAACATTCCACACAGCTGCAGCAACCTGCTTATTCTTTAGGATGAGTGACATGCTATGTCACAAAAGAAGTCTGAATAAATTTAAAATTAAAGTCATCTCGGCCGGCGCCTCAGCTCACTAGGCTAATCCTCCGCCTTGCGGCGCTGGCACCCCGGGTTCTAGTCCCGGTCGGGGCGCCGGATTCTGTCCCGGTTGCCCCTCTTCCAGGCCAGCTCTCTGCTGTGGCCCGGGAAGGCAGTGGAGGATGGCCCAGGTGCTTGGGCCCTGCACCCCATGGGAGACCAGGAGAAGCACCTGGCTCCTGCCATTGGAGCAGCGCGGTGCGCTGGCTGCACTGCGCCGGCCGCGGTGGCCATTGGAGGGTGAACCAACGGCAAAGGAAGACCTTTCTCTCTGTCTCTCTCTCTCTCACTGTCCACTCTGCCTGTCAAAATAAGTAAATAAATAAATAAAAATAAAGTCATCCCAAGTGTCTTTTCTGATAGTAATGAAATAATACTATAAACCAATAACAAAAAGAAGAAAATAAATGTATGCAAATTAAACAACACAGCCTTGACCAACCAGTGGATTGAATAAGAAATCAAAAAAGAAATTTAAAAAGTTCTTAAGAAAAAAGAAAATGAAAACACAACATCCCAAACATATTGGCTCCAATGAAAACAATACTAAAAGTGACGTTTATAAAGGAAAATGCCTAACACTAAAAAGAAATGTGTTCTTAAATAAATAATATAATTGTACACTCCAAGGAACTCTTCTGAAATTAAAAGTTTAAAACAATTTTACTCAGAGTCCGTTCTGTTCATAGAGAATACTATAGTGAAATAACCAAAACATACAAAGATATACTAAAATGCTTATTAAAGCATTGTTTGTAACAGTCAAAAACAAAATCCTAATAAAAATGGAATCATAATCCAATTTGCTATGACATCAAGAATCTTTTAAACATTTTGCAAATCTAAATTTGTTAACTGAAGACACTATGTGTGCATGTGTATATATGTAGTTATGTAAAAATAGTACATTGCAAAAGGTCATGTCAACAGAATGTCATTATTAAACAGTTTGCCTACATGTGTGGTCACAGGCAAAACAAAAAAGGTTAGCAGAATATATTACAGTGTATTAGATTAGTATCTCAATAGCATGAATTTCAGTACATTTCCCCTTTTCACACATTTTCTTTGTTTTTAAGATATACAGACTTTATGATAATGATAAAATATTAAATGTTGGCTTTGTAAAGATTAAAAAGAAGGGCAAATATCTTAAAGGGACATTTTTCAAAAGAAGATGCAGAAAAGGCCAAAAGGTGTATGACAGCATGTTCAGTATCACTAGTCATCAGGAAAATGCAAATTAAATCACAAAGAGAGATCATCTCTCACCTGTTAGAAGGGATACTGTTGAAAAGACAAAATATAACAAATGCTTAAGGTGGTGATAAGCCAATCATTCTGATTCTATCCTTACACAATATATTCATGTATCAAAAATTCACATTGTACACCCAGAAATATGTACAATTTATTTAGTGGAACATTACGTCTTGGCTATAAAATAAATATGTTATCTCAAAAATTAAAAAATTAAAAAAGAAAGAAAGGAAGGAAGGAAGAAAGGAAGGAAGGAGAAGGTGGGAGGTGGGAAGGAGGGAGGAAGGAAATAGCATTATCTTAGAATTGTATGTATGGGGGCCTGTGCTGTAGTGCAGTAGGTTAATCCTCTGCCTACAGTGCTGGCATCCTATATGGGCATCGGTTCTAATCTTGGCTGCTCCATTTCTGATCCAGCTCTCTGCTATGCCCTGAGAAAGCAGTAGAAGATGGCCTTAGTGCTTGGGCCCCTGCAGCAGTGTGGGAGACCCGGAGGAAGCTTCTGACTTTCGATCAGCTCAGCTCCAGCTGTTCCAGCCATTTGGGGAGTGAAGCAGCGCATGGAAGACCTTTCTATTTCTCCCTCTCACTGTCTGTAACTCTACCTCTCAAATAAATATATAAAATCTTAAAAAAAATTGTATATATGGACTACATTGAATCTTTTCTCTTTGTATAAATATCACATTAACATTTGAATTGATAAAAATTGTGTTGTAGTAATTACCATGTATTTGCGGTGACCCTGGGAATCTAATGTATTAATAAATTCCAGAAAAAAATTAAAAACCAAAAAATTTTAAAAATAGAAAATAAAACATTAAAGATACCAAATGTTGGTAAGGATATAGAGAAAATAAAATTAGTGTACACTTTTAGTGAAAAGTAAATTGGCACAATCATGAAATATGCCAGGAGATTCCCTAAAAAATTAGAAATAAAAATATGATCTGGTTATTAGGTGTATAGCCAAAGGACATGAAACCACTACTGAGAGATGTTTGTACTTCCTTGTTTATTGCAGCATTATTTACAATAGCCAAAATATTGGCTCAATTAAATGTCCATTAATGGATGAATAAATAAAGAAAATGTCGTATATGTACATAATAGAATATTTTTCAGCCTAAAAGAAAGAGAGCTCCTGTCATTTGTGAAAACATGGATGAATCTGGACGACACTGTTAAGTGAAATGAGCCAGATAGAGAAAGACAAATATTGCATGATCTCACTTATCTGTAGAAACCAAAACAGTCAAACTAACAGACACAGAGAGAAAAATAGTAGTTACGAGAAGCTGGGAAAATTACAGAGATGTTGGTTAAAAACAAAATTTTAGCTAGATGGGTGGAATAATTTCAAAAGATCTATTCCACATCATAATGACTATAGTTAATAACAACAGATATTTTTTGTTTTAAATTTTTGTCAAATAAATTATAGGAATTATATACTGCTATAGCTTAATGATTTTATAACTATTTAAAAATTTACTTTATATGAGTGAAGTTGAACATGTTTTCATTTGAGTTTTGTTTACAGCCCTTGCCAATCTTCCTGCTGGACTATGATCTTTTTACTTTTTATTTGCCCTTTCTGGCTTGCACAAAAGAGCCTTCTGGAAGTGTGGAATCACCACTCCCTTGCTATTCTCATGCTAAGATTAGAAGCTCTCAAGGAGTGGGGCAGGCACTTTTGTTTTGCTAAAAGCAGCTTTTGGGGAGAAACACGCATTGGGATTTGGTACCTTGATCATGCTAAAGGTGACTTTTGGAGAAGCAAGGATTTTACATCTTAATTTCCACCAGGACCGACTTGACTGCCTATTAACCTGTCTGACTCTTCACAATGTCATTATTTACATATTGTTATATTACATGTGCCTTAGCCAATTATTGTAGCTATTATTACTTTTAGTAGCTTTGTCATGTAAGCACTATAGTAGTGATTGGCAAAACACCATGACAATATCAGAGGATTCTAAATGTGTACCGAAGTGAGTTTTATACTTCTGTATGTTTTTATTATCAAATGTTTCTTTAAGCTTGAAGAACACGAGTTAGCATTTCTTGAAAGACAGTCCCTATGGTAATGAACTCCTTGAGTTTTCATTTACATGAGAAAGTCTTTCCTTCACTTCTGATAGACAACTTTTCTAGATAAAGTCTTCTTGGTTGGTAGAAATATAGTTTTCCTTCAGCACATTAAATATATCATCCCATTCTGTTCTGGCTTATAAGATTTCTTTATATGTGATTTGCTTCTTTTTTCTTGCTGATTTCTGTATCTTCTCTTTGTGCTGGTTTGCTGACAACTTGATTTTCATATCTTGGTGTAGTCTTCTTTGGCTTGAATTTGATTAACATCTTTGACCTTCCTGTACCTGGATATTTATATATATGTTTTCTAAGATTTGGAAAGATTTCTGTGATTACTATGTTAAATAGTCTTTCTACATCTTTATCTCTCTATTGTCTTTTTAAAATCCTATAATTGGTGGTGGTGGTGGGGGTGGGATGTTTCCCATAAGAGTTCAAATGCCACTCCGGATGCTCACACCCAGTAAGAGTACCTGTGTTCCAGTTCCAGCCCCACTTCCTGCTAATTAATGCTCACCCTGGGAGGCAACAGGTGAAGGCTACAGTACTTGGGTCCCTGCCACCCACATAGGAGACCTTGATTGAGTTCTGGGCTCCTACTTTGTTCTGGCCCAGGTTTGGTTGTTGTGAGCATTTGGAGAGGGAAACAACAGTTGAATGATCTCTTTTTGTTTGCCTCTTTGCCTTTCAAAAAGAAAGAATATATATAAAAAAAGCATAAAATGTAAAATCCTATAATTCAAGTATTTTTTCTTTTGATGCTCTCACATAAGTTTCATAAGCTGTATGAATTTTTTTTTTACTTTTTTCTCCTCTGTATATTTTCAAATAAGTTCTCTTCAAATTCACAAATATTTCTCTGCTTGATTAATTTTGCCATTGACACTCTTTATTGAATTTTTTATTTATTTGCACTAGATTCTTCAATTCTAGAATTTTTTTTACTTTTTTATCATTTCAACCTTTATTTTAAATATGTAATTTCAGTCTTTTATTATTTTTTGATTTACTTGAATACTTTCTCTTTGTTTTCTTGAAGTTCACTGAGTTTCCTTAAAAGAATTATTCTAAGTTATTTTCTCAGACACAAGGGGTATTCAAAAAGTTAATAAAAGTGCTCAGTATGAAAAAATATGCATGGATTTAAAATTATTTATTTGTTATTTGAAAGACAGAAAGAGACAGAGAGAGTAGGGGAACTTCCATCCTTTGATTTACTCCCCATATATACATATTAGCTGGGGTCCTGGGTCCAGGCTAAAATCAAGAGCTAGGAACTCAACCTGAGTCTCTCACGTGGGTGACAGGGGGACATAACTGTAGCACCTGCTGGTTCCCAGGAGATGTATTAGCAAAAAGCTGGAATTGGAAGTGACATCAACCTCAAACACAGGAATGCTGATTTGGAATGCAGGCATTCTAGGGGCATCTTAACCACTTGTGCTTACCCCTTTATCCAAATTAAATATTGATAGCTTTGGGATCCACAAGGAGGGAAGGCCTACACTTCCAGGAATGGAGAGGCCTACTTCCGGGGAAGAAAGTCCTTGTCAAGGTCCCTGCGGGTGCCTAAAGGTCAACCAATGAGGATCAGACCCAGCTCAACCTTTAACCCCCATGCCCTGAATCTATAAAAGGAGCTCTTCCAATCTCTGATGTGCGACTTCCCTGGCCCCCGCTCTGTTGCTCTGTTGGGGCCGTGGAACCTTGCCCGGGAGCTGAACCCCAATAAAAGCCTGTGAATTAGTTGATTCGTCTGCCTAGGAAAATTTGTTATGCGCCGGAAACCTTACAAATATCAGTGTCCCAAACCACTTTCCATTTGCTATTTATCCAGTTTTGTCCTTTGGAGTTAAGTACCCAAATTCTGATCCTACTGAAAGGAACGGCCGAGAGCCAAGAGCTGCCATAAGAATGGCCTTAATAAAACAGTCCTGGGAAATGGGGAGTAAACTAAGTTCACAGAGAAGGCAGATAGCTACTACCCAGAGATAAGGGCTACTACCCAGAGATAAGGGCGACAGAACATCCTGGTACGCACCTAAGCCCCCTCCCCTGTGCTTGTTCAAGCTTAACAAAGAAACCACGAGGCACGTAGGGCATGTAGCCACCCCTTTCTGCTCTTCAAGGACCTCCTCCCCATATCCAAGCTTAGACACGTAGGGCACGTAGCCCCCTGTTTCTCCTCCTCCTCGACGACCTCCTCCCCTTGTAGTTGCCCAATAAACTTACGCCACCCTATAGTATGTTAATTTTGTGGTTTTGCCCTTTAAAAACTGTGTAAAATGATTGTTCGGGGCTCCTCTCTGCCCCCGCTGCTTGCGGCAGCAAGAAGAGGGCCCATTTGCGCAAATGAAATAAAACTGCCTCCTGCCTTTTGCATCGTCTGGTCCGGAGTCTGTGTTTCTGGGGTCGTCACAAAAGGACACCGCTTTTGGGGTCCTACACTACTCTCAAGGGTATTTGTTACCTGATATCCAAATTGGTGGTGGAAATATCAAATCACTAATGTGACACAAAATTTAAGGATATACACAGGAGAAGCAAGATTGGAGTTGATTCCAAACCAAAAGATGTTTTAAAATAAATCCCATAGAAGTCAGCAGTCATCCATGTTTATAAAGGTAAAAATAGAGAACCATTTCTACATTTAAGAAAGATGGGTTTCATACACTTATATAAAGACATACATTCTTGTAGCTTAGTGTGTTAACCTTCATTTTTGAACAATTTCCTCCATAATAGAAATACACGTCATTTATTTTGTTACAAGAACGGACTCTTTTCCACAATGGTAAGCTGATGTGCAGGAAGAACTAAAACTTAGAAAGCACCAAGTTGAATTCTAGTTACAGTGACCGTACTTTTAATTGTCTCAGTTGAAAACCAAGCCTTTTGGGGCCAGTGCTGTGGAGTAGCAAGTAAAGCAGCCGCCTGTAGTGCCAGCATCCCATATGGGTGCCGGTTTGAGTCCCGGCTGCTCCACTTCCAATCCAGCACTCTGCTATGGCCTGGGAAGGCAGTGAAAGATGGCCCAAGTCCTTGGGCCCCTGTACCCGCATGGGAGACCCAGAGGAAGCTCTTGGCTCCTGGCTTCAGATCAATGCAGCTCTGGCTGTTGCAGCCAATTGGGGAATGAACCAGCGGATAGATTTCTCTCTCTCTGCCTCTCCTTCTCTCTGTGTAACTCTGACTTTCAAATAAATAAATAAATCTTAAAAAAAAAAAAGAAAAGAAAAACCAAGCCTTTTAGAATGAAAACATTTCTGTGATGCTGTGACAGGGAATCTTTGAGTTTTACCACATTCCAATAGCTTATAGGCACAGAAAAACAGATTATGTGGAAAGCAGAGTTTATAGGTTGTGGTATTTTATCACCATTAAGGGTACACATACATGCTTTATCTCAAATATATCCTGGGCAATACATTCAGCTGCTGAGACCTCAAGAGAATTGTGGAGTGGAGTCATTTTCACATGTTCTTAGCTATGACTAAAGGCTAACACTGAATGAAGATATTTCTTTTTTTTTTTTTTAAAGTTTAATTAGTTTCTAATGGATTCAGTATTCCCTTCCTCTCCCTTTCCCCCTCCCACCCTCCTGTCTTCTCCTTTTCCATCTTTAACTTTATAACTGAAATATATTATTAGATAAAATAGTTTATGTGATTTGCAGAGGACCTCACAGATAGTTAGTGCTGGACATAGTATTAATAACTTTTAATTGGGGTCAATGTTGGGGTGCAATGGGTAAGCTACCACTTGTGACACACGCATTTTATACTGGAACACCGGTTCAAATCCTGGCTGCTGTGCTTCTGAACAGCTAATGTGCCTGGGAAAGCAGCGGATTGTCTAAGCAAGTACTTAGGTTCCTGCCATTC
Source organism: Oryctolagus cuniculus (assembly GCF_051225735.1). Taxonomy (NCBI): domain Eukaryota; kingdom Metazoa; phylum Chordata; class Mammalia; order Lagomorpha; family Leporidae; genus Oryctolagus; species Oryctolagus cuniculus. Next base: position 63,153,253 of record NC_142888.1, read on the forward strand.
ATGTTCGTGTCCTGGAAAGAGTCATCATCCAGGCTCCTGGCTTCAGACTGCACCACCCTTGACTGTTGTGGCCATTTGGAGAGTGAACCAGCTAATGGAAGATCTCTCTCTCCCTCCCTCTCTCTGTCATTCTGCCTTTCAAGTAAATAAAATACATCTTTTAAAAACCACTTTTAGTTACTTCATATCTTATGAAACCATGGTTTCAGTAGGCAATCTTTCCAAACCTTTGAGCTTTCTATTTCATACTTAATATTAGATTGGGTGACACACACAATGGAAAAACAAATTATATTTCACTCTCTATTGGAACCTAAAGTCAAATTTTCTATATTTAGCTCCTCCTCCTAACATCTTCTGAGAGACTACTTTTTATTTAACACACACATACGAACACACATACACACATAAACACAGAGCTCCCATCTACTTGTTCTCTTCCCAAATACTGATAATGATGAAGGCTGGGCCAAGGCCAAATCTTGGATCAAGAAACATCATCCAGGTCTCCCTTGTGGGTTTCAGGGCCCCAACACCTTCAGCTGTCACGTGCTGCTTCCAAGGGTGCATATTGGCCGAGAGTTGGTGTCTTAATTACCAGGTCAAAAACCAATCCCAAGAGATTTTTACATTATCCCTTTTTAAATAGCCTTTGACAGTGCTCTATTTGTGTTGACAGTTTATATATCTGACTGCTTTGTCTTCTGGATTCTTTTTTTTTTTTAACTTTTATTTAATGAATATAAATTTCCAAAGTACAGCTTATGGATTACAATGGTCCCCCCCATTACGTCCCTCCCACCCGCAACCCTCCCCTTTCCCACTCCCTCTCCCCTTCCATTCACATCATGATCCATTTTCGATTCTCTTTATATACAGAAGATCAGTTTAGCATACATTAAGTAAAGATTTCAACAGTTCGCTCCCACACAGAAACATAAAGTGAAAAATACTGTTTGAGTACTAGTTATAGCATTAAATCACAATGTACAGCACACTATGGACAAAGATCCTACATGAGGAGTAAGTGCACAGTGACTCCTGTTGTTGACTTAACAAATTGACACTCTTGTTTATGGCCTCAGTAATCACCCTAGGCTCTTGTCATGAGCTGCCAAGGCTATGGAAGCCCCCTGAGTTCACCGACTCTGATCATATTTAGACAAGGCATGGTCAAAGTGGAAGTTCTCTCCTCCCTTCAGAGAAAGGTACCTCCTTCTTTGATGACCCATTCTTTCCACTGGGATCTCACACGCGGAGATCTTTCATTTAGGTTTTTTTTTTTCCCCCCAGAGTGTCTTGGCTTTCCATGCCTGAAATACTCTCATGGGCATTTCAGCCAGATCTGCATGCCTTAAGGGCTGATTCTGAGGCCAGAGTGCTGTTTAGGACATCTGCCATTCTATGGGTCTGCTGTGTATCTCACTTCCCATGTTGGATCGTTCTCTCCCTTTTTTTATTCTATCAGCTAGTATTTGCAGACATTATTCTTGTTTATGTGTTCCCTTTGGTTCTTAGTCCTATCATTATGATCAATTGTGAACAGAAATTGATCACTTGGACTAGTGAGATGGCATTGGTACATGCCACCTTGATGGGACTGAATTGGAATCCCCTGGTATGTTTCTAACTCTACCGTTTGAGGTAAGTCAGCTTGAGCATGTCCCAAATTGCACATCTCTTCCCTCTCTTATTCCCACTCTTATATTTAACAGTGATCACTTTTCAGTTAAGTTTCAGCACTTAAGAAGAATTGTGTATTGATTACAGTCTTCTGGATTCTTTTGTAATTTATTCTTTACTTTTTTTTCTACTTGCATATACTAAGGCTGAACCACAGACAGAAAATTCTCTTAATTTACATTTCATATTTATTTATTTATTTTTACTTTTTGATAGGCAGAGTTACAATGAGAGAGAGAGAGAGACAGAGAGAAAGGTCTCCCTTTTTCCGTTGGTTCACCCCCCAAGTGGCCGCTATGGCCATTGTGTTGCGGCCAGCGCAGCCAGGAGCCAAGTGCTTCCTCCTGGTCTCTCATGCAGGTGCAGGGACCAAGGACCTGGGCCATATTCCACTGCACTCCTGGGCCACAGAAGAGAGCTGGAGTGGAAGAGGAGCAACCAGAACAGAATCCAGCCCCAACTGGGACTAGAACCCGTGGTACCGGCACCGCAGGTGGAGGATTAGCCTCTTAATTTATATTTCGAAGCATAGATATTGTCCTGCTCTTAATTGAGATATTTGATTTAAAGATACTATATATTTTTAAATTAGTTCCTAACATAATCCTCAGGTATTAAACACATAATATGATTCCTAATTAATAGAAGTAAATTACAAGACAAATAAGCTAAGAAGTTGCCACAATAAACTTAATATGTAGACTCATTATGTTTATTTATAGAAAAAAGTTGAGGAAGATTTTTTGATACTCAGATGGCATGCAAAGTGCTTAGTGAAGTAGAAACACTTCTCTTTTCTTTCCCTCATCCCTGCTTCTCTCTCCCATCTGCAACTTACGCCAGGTTCAAGAAGAGGACTATGAGCTGTAGCTTGTAACCTACATATTTTGATCAGTGCTGGCATTTTCTCTGAGATACTTTATATCTAAGGAGTATACAAATTCTCTTAAAAGTTTCAATAGGATTTTTATTGTTTTACTGAATCAGAGTCAATTTAAACTTACCTTTAAGCCTATATCATTTATAGATCATTGCCTTGATTGATCCATCAATCATAACAACTGGAATAGTTGTTTAGCATTGATCCATCCCTGAGCAACATCTATGGACACTCAGACCTGCATGGATCATCATAGCCCCTTCGTGAAGATAAGAGGCTCTCTGTTAATCACTATCATCCTTTGGAAACTGCAGAGCTTTCCTCTGGGTTAATGATGGCCAGTTTTCTAACTGAATGTGTCTGTTTATTGTTATATGTATTTTAATTCTTTGAAAATCAAAACTTGTTCTTTGCTTTTGAAAATTAAAGAAACTGTTTTGCGCACAGAACTATTTATTGCTCTGACTGTATATAAAATATCATATGAGTCAAAGTTATGAACCTGCCACTCATTTTTTTCAGAAATTCAAAATAGAAAACTGAAGCCTGAAAGTGATCTTAAGAAATAAACAAGACGGCCGGCAGTACCAGCATCCAATATGGGCACCGGTTCAAGTCTGGACTACTCCACTTCCAATCCAGCTCTGTGCTGTGGCCTGGGAAAGCAGAATAGGATGGCCCAAGTCCTCGGGCCCCTGCACCCACATGGGAGACCTGGAAGAAGCTCTTGGCTCCTGGCTCCTGGCTCCTTGCTCCTTGCTCCTGGCTTCAGATCAGCTCAGTTCCAGCCATCTGGGGAGTGAATCAGCAGATGGAAGACCTCTCTCTCTGCATCTGTCTCTCTGTAACTCTGCCTTTCAAATAAATATATCTTAAAAAAAAAAAAAAAGAAATGAGTAAGTTACAGGCAGGCATTTGGCCTAGCAGTTAACACACCTACATTCAATTTCAATGGATCTGAATTCATTACCCAATGCTGGCTCTTGTCTCCAGGTTCCTGCTAACGCAGACCCTGGGAGGCAGCGGTGATGGCTCAAGTAGTTGAGTTCCTGCCACCTGCATAGGAAACCTGGATTAGCTCTCAACACATGGCTTTGGCCTCAGCACAGCCCTAGCCTAGCTGTTGTGAACTTCTGAGGAGTAAACCAGTGCAATCAGTACCCCCCCCCATATCAAATACTTTTTTTTTGAATAAAGAAGTTAACAAGGATAGTTAGATATTTGTAGTTTTAGAGAATGATAGAATGAATGGACAAAAATTCAAGCTTATATAAGAAGTAAATAACACAGATAATAAGATACCTATACATATACAAACATATATAATTTTGAACACATCAAAAAGCATACATTGTTCTCAAACATGCAAACAGCATTTATTATAATTAGCCATGCTCAAAGACACCAAGAAAACTAGAAATTAAACTAAAAGAATAAAGTAAGTAACCTGTGCAATAGAAAATTAAAAACAAACCACACTCTGTATATAACTCCAGGATCAAAAAAAGTTTAAAATGCAGATTGTTCAGAAATAAATGATAGTGTGAACATTATATATAACACGTTGTGGAATACAGTCAAAATGTTCTCCAGAAGAATCTTTAAAGCCTAAAAACCACATCTGATTGAAACAAACAACACAGAAAAAAAAAAAAAAACACAAATAAGCAATTTAGAATCAAGAAAGTAGCCATAGAAAGGCATTTGGTTCAGCAGTTAAGTCAACACTTGGGAGACTCATATCCCATATTGTAGCATTTGGGTCTGAGTCCTGGGTCAACTCTCCTTTCTAGCTTTCTGCTAATACATACCCTGGAAGGCAGCAAGTAATGTCTCAAGTACTTGGGTCCCTCCCACCCAGATTGAGTTTGGCTTCCAGTTTATGTATGCATATAGGGAGCGAACCAGTAGACTGAAGATTCCTCTCTCTCCTCTCTCTCTTTCTCTATCTCTGGCTTTTAAATTAAATATATGAAATTCTTTTTAAAAAGTAGCTAAAATGGGCCGGCGCCCTGCTCATTTGGCTAATCCTCCGCCTGCGGCGCCAGCACCCCGGGTTCTAGTCCCGGTCGGGGCGCCGGATTCTGTCCTGGTTGCCCCTCTTCCAGGTCAGCTCTCTGCTGTGGCCCGGGAGTGCAGTGGAGGGTGGCCCAAGTGCTTGGGCCCTGCACCCCATGGGAGACCGGGAGAAGCACCTGGCTCTTGGCTTCGGATCGGCGCGGTGCGTCGGCTGTAGCGGCCATTTTGGGGGTGAACCAACGGAAAAGGAAAACCTTTCTCTCTGTCTCTCTCTCTCTAACTCTGCCTGTCAAAAAAAAAAAAATAGTCAAAATGAAAAAGTATGTTGGGGTGAGCATTTGGCCTAGTGGTTAAGGTGTCAGTGTTCCGTATCAGAATGCATCAGTTTGATTTCCAGCTCTAGCTGCTAAGTCCAACTACCTATTAATGCAGACCTTGCAAGGCAGCGGTAATGATTCAAAGTCGTTGGATTCCTCCTACCCACATGGGAGATTTGGATAGTGTTCCTAGCTCCTGGCCATTGCAGGCATTTGGGGAGTGAACTCTTAGACGGTTTTCTCTCCCCTCTCCTCTCCTTCTCCCCTCTCTCTCTTCCTTTCATCTCCCCTTCCCTCTTTTCTTCTCTTTTCCTTTCTTCCTTCTCCCTTTCTTTCTTTTTCCTTTTTCATTTTTGAATATAAGATGTGGCCTTAAATAAAAATAAAAAAGAAAGAAAGAAAGCTCATAAGCCTTGAAACTATTAAAAGCTATTCTCTCCAGATTATAAAATTATGAAACTGTTTAATAGGAAAACTCTTAGACAAGCAGGAAGAGCTTCGATTTGGAAGATTCTAGTAACATACAACTGGGGAAGAAGACATACTGAAGGTTAGACCTCTTCTGATGTTTGCATTGAAAAGAGGACTGATGGACTTCCCGTTTTCTTTCAAGGCTCATGCCACTTTTTTAAAAAGACTTATTTATTTATTATTTGAAAGGCAGAGTTACAGAGGGGGGTGGGTGGAGCTTCCGTCCATTGGTTTACTCCCCAGATGGCTGCAACAGCCAGAGCTGGGTTGATCCAAAGCTCGGAGTCAGGAGCTTCCTCCGGGTCTCCCACGCAGGTGCAGGGGCCGGAGGACTTGAGCCATCTTCTACTGCTTTCCCAGACCAGAGTAGAGAGCTGGATCAGAAGTGGAGTAGCCCAGAACCAGCGAACCATATGGGATGCTGGCACTGCAGGTGGTGGCTTTACCCACTATGCCACTGTTCCAGCCCCTCATGCCACTTCTTAAAACTGCCAACTTTCCTCCCAGGCAACCAGAGACTCTATTTACATGTAAAATAGATTTTCTTCTTTAGCACCAAGAGCAGTCACTGAGATTCTTGCCAAGATGTAGAACAGCTTCATTGATTTCTGGATTTGTCCATTCAAAATGTCATCCAGGTAGTTATTGAAATCCATGAGCATTTTGTCGGACCAGCTGCCTAGGGGTGTCTCTGAGATCTTCTGCTCCTTTGGACAAATTTCACAGTAGTCATGCTGTGTGTGGGTCTCTGCAGTGCCATTTGGTCTCATGATCCTTGTACATGGATCTTAGGTGTTACACAGCCCGTTGTCCATCATGAAGACAGCCGTGTCACTGACACCCTCTGCAGTTCTGGAGGCCACTTTCTCTGCAACCTGGTTTGGACTGGCATCCTTGACATGCTCATCAGCTTGCTAATCATCATAGTACAAATAGCTGTTGTCTTTGCACCATGAATCAATCCCACATGGGTGGAAGGGATTCAAGTACTTGGGCTGTCTTCTGCTGCTTTCCCAGGTGCATTAGCAGGGAGTTGGATCCGAAGTCGAGCAGCTGGATTTGAACTAGCACCCATATATGGGAAGTCAGAATTGCAGGCGGTGGCTTTACCCACTATGCCACAACACTGGCTCCACATTGCTTGCTTTCTTTCTTTCTTTCTTTCTTTCTTTCTTTCTTTCTTTCTACAGGCAGAGTTAGACAGTGAGAGAGAGAGAGAGAGAGAAAGGTCTGCCTTCCACTGGTTCACTCCCCAAATGGCCACAACGGCTAGAGCTATGCCGATCCGAACCAGGAGCCAGGTGTTTCCTCCTGGTCTCCCATGCAAGTGCAGGGCCCAAGTACTTGGGCCATCCTCCACTGCCTTCCTGGGCCAAAGCAGAAGAGCTGGACTGGAAGAGGAGCAACTGGGACAGAATCCTGCGCCCTGACTGGGACTAGAACCCCGGGGCGCCGGCGCTGCAGGCAGAGGATTAGCCAAGTGAGCCGGGGCGCAGGCCTCCACATTGCTCTTAATTAACCCTTTTTTCTCCCTAAGATCATTAATTTAAGGCAAGAATGACTTCTTTCACAACTCATAATCAGCATCACATGGGAAACCCTATCTAGTGCAATATGCCAAGAAAAGAAAAGATGCAAATACTAAAAAAGAAGAAATAAAGTCATCTTTGTTCAGAAATGGCATCAATGGCAATTTAGAAAAACACCAAAGTAATAACAAAAATATCTTCTGGCATGAATAATTGATTACAACAAGATTGTGTGAATACAAAGTTAATACATAAAATCCAGTGCTTTATTATATACCAGAAATGAACATTGGGAATTTAAAATTTAAATATAATACTATTTATATTATATTGACACTAAAATCCTCTGAAATATATAGATATAAATCCAACAAAGGATATGTAAGACCTATATGGAGAAAGCTATAAGACATCAAATAAGTTCTAATGTGTTAATAGCAAGACTCAATATTAATAAAATTAATAAAATCTAACTTCTTCTCAGCTTCATCTATAATTTCAAATATTTCAAAATCCTATCATGTTATTTTGTGGTTATTGAGAAACATTAAAATATAAATTAAAAGTAAAGACCTCAGAATAGATAACAATATTGAAGATTAAAAAAAAGACTTTCACTATCTGACTTTATTACTATATATAAAGTTATAGTAATCAAAACAGTGTGGTAGTGATGAAAGAGTAGCTAGATAGCCTAATGCAACAGAATATACAATCCAGGGACTGGCAACATGGCATAGGGGGTAAAGCCATCTCCTATCACACTGGCATCCCATAGTCCTGGCTGCTCCACTTCTGATCCAGCTCCCTGCTAATGGCCTGGGAAAGCAGCAGAAGACAGTCCAAGTGCTTGGGCCCCTGTACCCATGTGGGAGACCTAGAAGAAGCTCCTGGCTCTTAGCTTGAGACTGGCCCAACTTTGGTCATTGCAGCCTTTGGGGAGTGACCCAGTGGATGGATAGATGTTCCCTCCCGCCGCCCCCAGAACTCTGCCTTTCAAATAAAAAATAAACAAATCTTTAAAAAATTTTAAAAAGAATATACAATGCAGAACTAGACCTACACAAATATTGTCAGTCAATCTTTGAAAAAGGAACAAAGCCAACTTAGTGGGGAAAAAAAGAGAGTCTTCTCAAAAGTTGGTTTTAGAGTAATACTCACATGCTCTCTTTCACCCCCCAAAATATACCTAGGCATAGGTCTTATACTTTCCCCAAAATTAACTCAAAGTGGATCCTAGACCTAGCAATAAAATGGACACTGCAAAATTCCTAGAAAATAATAAAATCTAGGTGGCTTTGGGTTTGGTGACAGTTCTTGGCCTTTGGAATATATGAATAAAATGGATAATGAAGCTAACCCATGATATTATGATTAGTTACACATTCCTTTTAGTTATGGTGGATATCCTTTGATAACCATGAAATATTCTTAATATTATGACTATGTATGGAACGTTCTTGTTAAAAATATAACACATTATTTTCACAGGACAACCACTTGAATGTTAACTGAGGCATGCAAAATGTGTCATGCCAGAAAATTACTGAGAGGCAATTATCCCATGGAAGTTTGTAGCGGAGAGAATGGACTCCATGATTGTGATGTTGTCGTGTCCTGCGTTAACTCAAAACGTGTCTTTTTCACTATAACTGACTAGCTAAATTTCAATTTTCAACTGTAATTCAAAAATTTAACTGCTGTGAACCAATTTTCAGAATAATTTTGTCCACAGGAGCAGGCTATTGTTCAAACAGCGTTCATGAACTCTTAATGGAACTTTTCATATATAAAGCACCTGGCTCAGGTTGTAAAGAGAACTTTTCTGATTTATTGCACTGACTCACTAAAATAGATGAAAAGGTTTGAGATGGGCATTGAAATGATGGTTTCATAAAACCAGGAAACTTCTGGAGTTGGAAGTAGTAAGGATAAGTTCGGATCATCCTGTCAGATGAATGCTGCCAAATGTGATCTACTTTCTTCAAGTTTGTTTCTTGGTCCAGATTTTCTCAAAATGGATTCTGTTATCATTTAGCGTTTGCATTTGATGAATGATTTATATTATACAGCTTTGTAAGCAATTCAAAATGTACATTATCATATTAAAGGCTTTGAGAAGGACTAAGATAAATAATCCTGCTTCAGTTTGCAACCAGTGTTGCAAGGAGCAAGTACTAATGCTCACGCCTGTTCAAAATGGGGAAAGATGACTGTTACGGTTTAGATATGGTCTATTTAGACATGGCCTAATTATGTCCTCCCAAAGGTTCATATGCTGAAGACTATCTCCAAGGTTGTGCTATTGGATAGAGCAATTGATAAGTGGTGAGGCCCTGTAAGAGGTGAGACCTAGTGGCAGATTTTTGAGTCACTTGGCATATGCCCTGGAAAGGGATTGTGGGACCCAGTCACTCTGCTCTCCCGGTACTTCGGTCTGAGATGTAATTTTTGCTTTCTCTTGCAGGCACTTCTACCATTGCCATCCAAACTATGAGATGATGCAGCCAAGGGGTAAATGAGCGTTATTTCATCACAGTGACACAGAATTGACTAACATTGACTAATACACCAACTTAGACAAAAGAAATATGGTGAGGTGGACATGTAGCACAGCAGTTAGGGCACTGTTTGCGACATCGGCAACTCATATCAGAGTCTCTGGGTTTGAGTCCCAAATCACTTCCAATCCAGCTTTCTGCTAATGCACAGCCCGGGAGGCAGCAGATGATGGCTTAAGTACTTGGGCCTCTGTCACCCAGGTGGGATGCCTGGGCTGAGTTTCCATCTCGGTTTCAGCCTGGTCCAACACTGGCTGTTGGAGACATTTCAGGAGTGAATCAATGGATTGGAGAACGTTTTCTGTCTGCCTGTGTCTCTGTGTTCCTCTCAGCCTCACAAGTAAATAACAACAACAAAAAAAAATAAAAAAAGCAGTTAGGACAATTGTAAATATTTTATGTGATATAACCGCTAAAATTTTCCTTTATAAGTGGCTTTTTGTGACAGCTTTTTTCCCTATTAAAACTGGTCTACAGTTTCCCTAAGAAAAAAATGATGAACAAATTACTTTGGAGTATAGAAAGCAAGATTCAGGAATCTTTAAGAAGCATCTCAATCTTCTCAAAAAGCTGCTTAATACTCTGTCGTTTACTCCCAATATTAGAACTATGGCTATCAGCTGCTGAGGACTCGAACAAAATATTCTCTAATTGAAACTTTTCAGCTTGAGGGTGTGTGTCTGTGTGTGTGTGTGTGTGTGTATTCTACACATTTTATTGTCTTACTGAGTTTGAAATAAAAATGAACTAATTTAATAGTTATCAGTTAACACCCTATCACCTCCACCCCCTTAAAAATAATTTTATGAATCTGATCATTATCTTCACTCTAAGTACTACATCATACAATGAATTACCTATGATGAAACTTTTTTTTTAAACTTACAAATTAGGTATAATATTCATCATCTGTACCAACTATGTCACCACTGCTGATGTTCAAGATTATTATCTTTTTTTCCTGTATGTACATATCTTGCATTATTTTGTACACTTGAATTTTAACTTAGAATCCATTTGGTTGTGTAATTGATGAGAGGTATTACATTAGGGAAAGAGAACAAATATGGACTGTGATGTGTGTAATGAACTTTGCAATCATCCCCAGGGCTTGAGTAGTGTCAACTTTGATTAAATGCTTGCAGAATAAAGTTGAAAAGGTGAAAAATTAAAAATGTCTATAATTCTACAAATAATGATTACTAAACAGATCTCACATCACATATCATCTTCTACTGAAACTTGGGTCTTTAAAAAAAAATCTAATAGGGGGTAGGTGTTGTGTCATAGCAGGTAAAAGCTGTCACCTAGGGTGCTAGCATCCCATGTAGGTGCCAGGTTGTGTTCTGGTTGCTCCACTTCTGATCCAGCAGATTGATAATGGTCTGAGAAAAGCATTGGAAGATGGCCCAAGTTGTTTGGCCCTTATCACCCATGTGGGAGACCTGGAAGAAGCTCCTGAGTCCTGGCTTCAGTCTGGTCCAGCCCTGGCCTTGAGACCTTTGGAGAGTGAACCAGGGATGGAAGATCTCTCTCTGTTTCTGTAACTCTGACTTTCAAATACATAAATAAATCTTTAAAAATACCTAATAGAGGGGCCAGCGCTGTGGTGTAGTGGGTAAAGCTGCCGCCTGCAGTGCTGGCATCCTAAAAATCCAGCTCTCTGCTATGGCCTTGGGTCTCTGCACCCTTGTGGGAGACCCAGAAGAAGCTCTTGGCTCCTGGCTTTGGATCGGTGCAGCTCTGGCCATTCTGGCCATCTGGGGAGTGAACCAGCAGATGGAAGACCTCTCTCTCTCCGCCTCTCCTTTTTTCTCTGTGTAACTCTGACTTTCAAATAAATAAATAAATCCTTAAAAAATCTAATAGAATCCACACAGTTGTGGCATAGTACTGTAATTGAAAATTGAAAAGGAAAGGAGGGTTACTCACTCATAAACAATGACAAGTTATTGCTGAATCAGAAATGGTTTGGTTAAAGTTTCAGGAAGTTTTGGAGCAAAGAATTCATCAGTTTAAAATACCAAACAATGCATTCTGACATTTCTGTTTTTAAAATATTTCTGTTTCTTTTTAAACAGGTTGGTAACCAAATTAGTTTTGAACTCTAAAGTGATGGATTGAGAAAAACAGGAAGCCTAAACATGAAATCATGGAACAGCTACAGCCTATTTAGGCTAAACAACACTTTTCTCCCAATAAAACTGAATGCCAGTGACTTCAAAACGACATGTTGAAGGATATGACAGAATCAGAATCAGAATCCAGATGTCCTGATTACTGGTGTAATGGTTTTACTTCATCAAACTCTCTCTCCATTTGGTATACTCAATATTAACTTTTTGCTAAATTATTTTTTTTTACAAATTTTAAATTTCTGGACATTGTTTTCCCATCTCAAAAGCCAAGTTGTGTTCTCCTTCCCTCTTTGCTTACCACAGTTCAGAATGAAACATGATATAACGAAAAGCACATTATACTCGGTACTTTGCCACCAGAACAAGTGATCCAAGAAAGAGCAGGCCAGAAGCTACAACATATTTCTTAGCCTCAGTTGTCACACATTGTGATTTTTTATAGTATCCTTTTGTTTGTGTACGTGAGTCTCCTTTAATGTGTGAAATGACCATAGAAAGTCATACATACCAAGAGGCAAGTATTATTACTTAGATGTTACCTTCAACACTGGCATAGAGTCATACCTGCTATCTCCCAGTTGCTGTGGTAGTGTCTTCCAAAAAAAAAGTAGTTACATAAAACGTTTGACTTTGTAATTGGGCACATGAGGCTGAAGTATCTATAATCTTTTTTATTTTTTAAATACTTTTTTTATTTATTTACTTGAGAGTCAAAGTTACAGAGAGACAGAGGCAGAGAGAGAGAGAGAGAGAGAGAGAGAGGTCTTCTATCTGCTGGTTCACTCCCCAAATAGCCACAACAGCCGGAGCTGCGCTGATCCGAAGCCAGGAGCCAAGAGCTTCTTCCGGGTCTCCCATGTGGGTGTAGGGGCCCAAGGACTTGGGCCATATTCCACTGCTTTCCCAGGCTATAGCAAAGAGCTGGATCAGAAGTGGAGCAGCTGGGACTCGAACTAGCAACCACATGGCATGCCGGCACTGCAGGTGGCAGCTTTACAGGCTACACCACAGTAGCAGCCCCCTATAGCCTTTTTAATAACAAATCTTCAGACTGAAACAATTAGTTTTTAAATTTAGAGTTAAAATAGATAATGAGATATAGATATTATGTAAAGAAAACTGGCGGCCATAATAAATTAATTAGCAAAGAAAAAAAATACTGTCTCATTTTCCTTTCCCTAATTATATTTAGTAATAATAGTGATTTCTTACTGAACATTTACTCTGTATCAAGTAGTTAGACTTCCACAAAAACAAACAGGGAAAAGCCTTTAGCAAAAAGAATATTGTTTCTAAAGCCACAAAAAACCCACAACATTAATACTGATTAATTTTAATGTATACCATATAACTCAATAAACTAAGAAAGAATAAAAACACCAACTTTGAATTGCAGTACAGATTGGATGGCTATTTTCACTTGCCTTCAAACTGCATTTCAGTACATTGTTTTCAACTCTCTTAGCTTTAACAAATTAAGAAAGTAGAATTAAAATAATGTATGATTTCTCAACTCTCACCAGCTTGGCAGTAGGGAGTCCCTATAAAGTATGCCTGAAAGCACAATTAGTGAAGAAAGCACTTTCCAGAAAGGACTCATGGCTTTTTTTTTTATAAAGATTTATTTATTTACTTGAAAGTCAGAGTTAAACACAGAGAAGGAGAGGCAGAGAGAGAGAGAGAGAGAGAGAAAGAGAGAGAGGTCTTCCATCTGCTGGTTCACTCCCCAGTTGCCTGCAATGGCCAGAGCCGGACTGGTCCGAAGCCAGGAGCCAAGAGCTACTTCTGGGTCTCCCATGCAGGTGCAGGGGCCCAAGGACTTGGGCCATCTTCTACTGCTTTCCCAGGCCACAGCAGAGAGCTGGATCGTAAGTGGAGCAGCTGGGACTTGAACTGGTGCCCATGTGGGATGCTGGCACAGCAGGTGGTGGCCTTACCCACTATGTCACGGCGCTGGCCCCTAGGGCTCATGGTTTAGAAGTGTGTGTCTATGTATTCCACTGATTGCAGCAGTTTACCATTTCATTATTTTAAATACAGAGTAAGGATAAGCTGAAATATGCAAAACAACATATTATAAGGCAAAAATAAAACGCCATCCGAGAAGGAAGAATTTAAGGTACAGCTGTTCCTTTTGGGTCATTTCTAGAATACAGTTATGCACTACATATTTGTTATTGGTGAAAGTTCTTAACCTTAAGGCCAATTACTACAAATACAGAAAATTCTATGAAAGAATCTAGAAAAAAATTTGCTGAAGCCCTTTTTATTTTTAGGATTTACATCTTTATCTAAAAGTCAGAATTACAAGGAGAGAGAGAGAGAGAGGAAATCTTCCATGGTTCCCCTGGTTCACTCCCCTAGATGGCTGCAACAGCTGGGGCTGTGCCAGGTTGAAGCCAGGAGCCAGAAGCTTCTTTCAGGTTGACAAAGAAAGCTATTATTACATCAATACTCAGCCTGCAAGTATTAGCTTGCTAGGACTGACGTAATAAAATACCACAGGCTGGGTGGCTGAAACGTCAGAAATGGATTTTATCACAGTTCCTGGAAGCTTGAAGTCCAAGATGAAGGTGCTGAGATGATTGGTTTCAGTCTGCAACCTCCTTCCTTGATTTGTGGCTAGCCATCTTCTCCCACGTCCTCACGTGGTCTGTTCCCTGTGTGCATGCATCCTGATGTCTGTGTGTCCACATTTCCTCTTCTTTGTAAGGACATCAGTCAGATTGAATTACAGCTTCACCCTAATGGCCTTATTTTCACCTACTCACTTCTTGGAAGGCCCTAACTCCAACTGCAGGCATATTCTGAGCTATTACAACTCGGAATACTACATATGAATTTTGAGGGCACACAATCAAGGCACAACACCACACACAACAAGCTGAGCTACGAACAGAAATATCAGTCAAGTTAGGTCGGTAAGGCAAAAGATAGAGTCACATGTACATAAGAATAAAGTAACATTGCTGCTTTACACAGCCTGAAATAGCTCTACTCATGGCCTACTTGGGATACCTTTCAAATCTTAGCATTCTTAATGTGTACCCAAATGAGAACATTGTTCTATATATATATATATATTTTTTAATTTTTATTTTTTGACAGGCAGAGTTAGACAGTGAGAGAGAGAGAGAGACAGAGAGAAAGGTCTTCCTTCCGTTGGTTCACCCCCCAAATGGCTGCTATGGCTGGCACACTGTGCTGATCCAAAGCCAGGAGCCAGATGCTTCCTCCTGGTCTCCCAAGCGGGTGCAGGGCCCAAGCACTTGGGCCATCCTCCACTGCACTCCCGGGCCACAGCAGAGAGCAGGACTGGAAGAGGAGCAACTGGGACAGAATCCGGAGCCCTGACCAGGACGAGAACCCGGAGTGCCGGTGCCGCAGGCAGAGGATTAGCCTAGTGAGCCACGGCACTGGCCAATTTTTACATTTTTTTAAGATGCATTTATTTATTTTAAAGAGTTACAGGGTGGGGGGGAGACAGAAACAGAGACAGAAAGAGAGATATTTTTTCCATAAGTTGGTTCACTCCCCAAATGGCCACAACAGCCGGAGCTGCGCCTATCTGAACCCAGGTACCAGGAGTCTTTTGTGAGTCTTCTGTGTCTTCCACCCCAGTTCAGGGGCCCAAGCACTTGGGCCATCCTTCACCGCTCTCCCTGGCCATCTGCAGAGAGCGGCATTGGAAGTGGAGCAGCTGGGAATTGAACTGGTGACCACATGGGATGCTGGCACTGCAGGTGGAGGCTGAACCTACTACCTCACAGTGCCGGTCCCAGTTTTTACATTTTTAAAGGATTAGCAAAATGTGGGTACCATTTTGTGACACATGTAACAAAAATCACAAGAAATTCAAATTTCAATGTCTATAAAGTTTTATTGATATAGAGCCATTCATTTGCTTACATGTTTATGGCCACTTTCCCACTACAACACTATGCTTGAGTAGTTGTACAAAGTTCATATGGTCCACAAAGTAAAAAAAAAATAGTATCTAGTCCTTTTCAAAAAAAGTTTGTTAATCCTTTGCTCTTCTACAGCATTTCACACAGTGCTCACTTTACAGTAGTCGCTTGATTAGAGTTTCCCAAAATTGATTGAAGATTACATTTAGAAAGTACATACATTGGCTACTTCTGCCTTCACATTGAAGTGTATTTCCCATAGAATATATTATATAGAATCTAGATTCCTAAATTTCCAACAAAAAGCCTATTTAAACACACATACACATACACATACACATAAACTGATGTCTTACACATCTTTTTCCCATTGCCTTAGCTCCTCTTTAAAATATCTATTCCATTAATTATTTAATTCATTTGGGGAGAGAGAGACAGCCTCTGGTTCACTTCCCCTGCAATAGCCAGGGTTGAGCCAGTCCATTACTAGAGCCAGGAACACTATCTGAGACTCTCATATAGGTGATAGGGACCCAAGTACTTGAGCCATCACCTTCTGTCTCCCAACATGTGCATTTGCAGGAAGCTAGAATCACAAGTGGAGCCAAGACTCGAACACAGGCCCTCTGATATAGGATGCAGGTGTCTCATGTGGCATCTGAACAATGTGCCTCCTTCTCAGCTTCTTTAAATTACTTCCTTTTCCTCATCCAGAAATCCCTATATCTCCAGGTATTTTTTTTTTAATTTTTGCTTCATACTTTCATTTAGTGTTGACTAGACCTATGATAGCTGGTAGTTAGGAGAAGCATCTTCATGCCTGCCAACCATGAGTCATACTGGGTATATTGAATGCCCACATGAGTGACCACTGTACACTCTAGTAACTCCCATTCCACTCTAGTCATACATTATAAAGATGAGTCCACCCAACTTAAATAGTCCTGGAATGCTGTTTACATTCTCACTATGCTTTTCTTACCAAGTGATTCTCCCATCCTCTCCCATCTTCAACCACCTCACCATCTCCTTTGCTCATTTTCATCAGATGAACTTGTCTCCTAATTAACAGAGAAAATAGAATCTATAAGTGCTACGGTAATCTTACTAGTAGTCAATAAAATATTCGTAAATCCAGTAACCTGTAGAATTTACAATGGCTGTATGTGTTTATCAAAAATAATTGTCCAAAAGAGAATTTATTCTCCAGAAATGGAAGTGAGGAAGCAAAATGTTTGGCACAGGTTAAAGTAGCCTAGGCTAGTTAATGATAAAGCCTTTTTTCTTGTTCATCTTTCTGACTTGTATAGTGCCTTGTGCATTGTGTGGGAATAATTTTTAATTTTCTAAATTTTTAGAATTCTCTATCACCTTAGAAAAATATGCACTGTATACAGTGTATAATAATTTTAAAAGTAAATGTGCTTCCTATGTTTCACATTACATAGTCCCAAAGCTTCAGCATAATGCCTCAAAAATTATTTATTTGCAAGAATTATGCTATGAGACTATAAGCAATGTGTTATGGGTTGACTAGAACTTGGCTCCCCAAACTCATGCAGATGTTTGAACTCTGAGCCCTGTGCTAAAGGTTGATGGATTAAGGGTGGAGACCTTATCTAATTATGACATCTAAGAGGTGGGCCTAGAAGCTCACTGGGGGCTTGTCTGTAAGAGGCAATTCTTACGAGAGAATTGGTTGCTTAAATTGAGTTCAGCTTCTCTCTGCTTCCTGATTCACCACGTGATGGTTCTTCCTCATACATTTGCTGTTGCCAGCCCCCAGCAGACTCCGGAGTAATGGGGCTGCTCCATCCGGAACTGTGAACCTCAAAATGAAGTCAAAGTAAATGTTTTCCTTGCCAAGTAGCTCCTTTCAGGTATTTTAGTTAAGGTAGCCAGATGCTGATTAATACAAAAAAGGCCATATGACTTCTCCAAAAACGTCATTTGTGAATTGTTCTATACAAGTTCAAAAGGGCTGAGAGGTACAGTTGGGAACTTCACATCATGACAAACATATAATGCTTATTTGATGTGATTTAAGTGTTTCTAGTGGTCAGTTTTGGTGCTGAAAGCTCAGCTGCTGCCTACGATGACACTAGCACCCCATATAGGTGCGGGTTAGAGTCCCGGCTGCTCCGCTTCCAATCCAGCTTCCCGTTAATGTGCCTTGGAAAGCAGCAGAACATGGCCCAAGTGCTTGGGCCCCCGCCACCCACATAAGAGCCAAGGATGGAGTTCCTGACTTCTGGCTTCTTCCTGGCCAAGCCCAGGCTATTGTGACCATTTAGGGAGTGAACCAGAGGATGGGATCTCTCTCTCTCTTTCTCTCACTCTCTTTCTGTGTAACTCTGCTTTTCAAATAAATAAAATAAATCTTTTTGAAAAAATAAATCTCTTTGAAAAAATAAAATGTGTTTCTAAACAAAAAAAGCAAGTCAAAAGAACACAGAAAAAAATCAATATAGTATTAATATTCACCTATATTATCATTACTTTATCATTTTTTCTTTGTTACAACAAAAGAAAATTATTTTTTTCTTAAAGAAAACTATCAATTAAAAATTGCAATTTATATAGTAAGGCAACATTGATTATCTAGTCAAGATGAAAAGATATTGATTATTTAACAAGTAAACTTTGAATATGTGATATGATGCATTATTAAATCATTAATAAATACATTTAATTATCTGATATGTTTTGTGAGAAGCTAGAGGTTATTCCTTATTGTTGGATTATTTATATGTCTGGATTACTTATTTTTGAGATTTCATAAAAATATTTGCAATGGTATATGTATTAATAAATTAGTATATATATATCTCAAGAGGAAATGGAAAAATATAGATTCTGGTTGAAAGAGAAAATATGTATACATATATATATATATAATAGTTTAAAGCAAAGTAGACTGTTTTGTTTCCATGTATTACTTACAATTAACATCATTTAATTCCCACCAAGTTTTTTTATATAAAATAAGATGCTCTTATTTTTATCTTTATTAATTAAAAGAAAAGCAGGGCCAGCGCCGCGGCTCACTAGGCTAATCCTCCGCCTTGCAGCGCTGGCACACCGAGTTCTAGTCCCGGTCGGGGCGCCGGATTCTGTCCCGGATGCCCCTCTTCCAGGCCAGCCCTCTGCTGTGGCCCGAGAGTGCAGTGGAGGATGGCCCAAGTGCTTGGGCCCTGCACCCCATGGGAGACCAGGAGAAGCACCTGGCTCCTGCCATTGGATCAGCGCGGTGCGCCGGCCGCAGCGCGCTGGCCGCGGCGGCCATTGGAGGATGAACCAACAGCAAAGGAAGACCTTTCTCTCTGTCTCTCTCTCTCTCACTGTTCACTCTGCCTGTCAAAAAAAATTAAAAAAATAAAAAATCAAATAAATAAACCTTAAAATAAAAAAAATCAGTTGCAGAACTGAATTTATAAAAAAAAAGAAAAAAGAAAAGCAGAAACAGACTAGGGAAATAAAGTAATGATAAGAAGAATATTTAACTTTACTACTCCCCTGCCTGACTCCATCTTATTTCCACATATAAAAATGGCTTCAGCAGCAAACTGTTTTGCATTAGCCAAATCCTATCCTTCTCAAATGCATTTGATAACTGAAGGGAGTATTTGCCCTGAGTCTCTTTTTGTCAGTTTTGAATTGTGCTTTACTTTAATGAAGGTCATAAAACAGTTTGAAATGAAGTTATTTATTTTGCTAATGTTATAATTAGAACTCTCTGTGAATGCTTTGTTCTTTTGTGCTTTCATTTGCATTTTCATTCAATGAATAATAGTTTTCACATGATGCTTATTTGTGCTAAAATATTTCTTTTGTCCAGTCCTTTCTCCCATTCTCCACTTTAGAAGATGCCAAACTGCAGGAGGAGGCAACTGCTTATTATTATTGACCATCTTTGATGCACAAAGACCTGACCTACAGGAGAAGTATGTCTTCGACCAAATATGATCCAATTTAAAGAAGAAGCTATTTGAGACTTAACATCCATTCCCATAAATTTTGGTAGCCTGTTAGTATAGCTGCTAACGTAAGATCATCCCTCAAAACAACTCTTTTTAGACTTTTGGTGAATTGTATGCCTTTGGCAATTCATGTCTTTCTGTTACAGTTGGTCATTTTTGTTCCAAAGTATTTTATTAGTATGGGACAGATTTTTTTTCTGGTTTCTGGGGAAATATTTTATAAATCAAATGACCTGAAATTGAATAATGATCTATTCACTCAACCAATAATTGTTAGTTGTCCACCAAACAATGTACAAAGCACTGAAAAATCACCAGCAAATAATTCAGACCTATCTTCTGCCTTCATGAGCTTATGTTCTGATAGCAAAGATGGATGGTAAACAAATAAAAATTTAAATGTAATTACAAGTTGTGAAAAGTACTACGAAGAAGCAAACAGAATGTTGTTATGGGAAATAATGAGTAGGGGTTACTTTGAATGGAGTGCTAAAAAAGGCCTCGCTGAACAGGTAAAATTTAAGCTGAGACCTGAAAGATCCAGCCACACCTGCGGAAGGAGAAAAGAGAAGGAACAGTGCCACAGACCCTGAGTGTGAATGAACTGAAAGAAAGCTAGAGTATAGGGAGCAACAGGTAAAATGGTATGAAATGAGGATGAGAAATAAACAGGACCCATGTCAAACAAAGCTTTGTAGGCTGTGATAAGGAGTTTGAATTTTATTCTCATGTCAATGAAAAAAAAATGAATTGTTTAGGCCTGAAAGTAATTCCAAATGATTTATATTTTCTTTATTTATTTGTGCTTCACTTGGGGGAGAAGTAGACAGAGAAGGAGAGATCTCCCATCTATCAGTTCACTCCCCAAATGCCCATAACAGCTAGAACTGAGTGAGGCTGAAGACAAGGAGCAGAGAGCCCAATCCAGGTCTCCCACAGAGTGACAGGGACCCACGTTCTTGAGCCATCACTTCCTGTTTCCCATTCTGTCCATTAGCGGGAAGCTGAATCTGAAGCAGAGCTGGGACTCAAACCAGGATATTGGTGCATCCCAAGCAGTGTCTTAACTAATGGGCCAATTTGCATTTTTTTAAAAGGTTTCTTTACTATTTGGAAAATAGACCAGAGAATGTCAAGAGTAGAAGCATGGAAGTAGGGAGATCACATAAGAGACTTATTGGGATAGTCCAGACTAGAGAGGATAGTGGCTCGGACTATGTTGGTGGCAATAGGAATGAAATATAGGAAAGCCGACCAGACCCAGTGATGATTTGGATATGAGTGACAGAGTGAAGGGACCACAAGAATCAAAGAGGCCTTCTGGGCTTCTGTCTTGATCAGCAGAGTGGATGGTGGTCCAATGTACTATAATGAGAAAGAAGGGCAGGAATAAAGGAAAACATCCAGGACCATTGTGGGCACATGTGAGATGCCTATGTATCATCTAACCAAATGAGTAGGCACTTGAACATACAAATCCTATTCGAGTAAGTTTTTCTGGAACCAGAGATTTGGATTTCACCAGCACATAGATATTTAAAACTGACAAATTGAGGAGCTGGCGCTGTTTTGTAGCCGGTAAAGCCACCGCCTGCAGTGCCGGCGGTATCCCATATGGGTGCCGGTTCGGGTTCTGGCTGCTCCACTTCCAATCCAACTCTCTTCTGTGGCCTGGGAAAGCAGTACAGGCTGGCCCAAGTCCTTGGGCCCCTGTACCTGCAACTGCGTGGAGATATGCTTAGAACAAATGGCACTTGCAATATCTAAAGATCCTGTTACCATATAGCTCAACGTTTTGGCTATTCTGACAAAAAGTTACTGTCAAAATGTTTCATAAACAATCTGTGCTCATAATTTAAAAAGCATAAAGTTTCATTCCACTCATTTCAGCTAATGCAGTGTTAACAATAAATTTCTTCAGTTTTTATCTTGTTCTAGAGGTTTTAAATTAACATTTCCTTTTCTTATTTGGCTGAATCTATCATTGGCTTTGATGTTACAGAACCACATGTATTTTTCTGATTTCTTTTAGTTTAGATTTCCTTAAAACCTAGATTTCAGTAGAACAAGTATTTTATAAAAAGGAAGCTCACTTTCTGTAATTTAATTTATAAGCTCCGAAACTGAGTGACTGTATTCTATGAAGTCTCACATGATTTAAACCTGGATACTTATGGAGCCTCATGATAAGTAAGATATGCTCATGTCCTTCCTATAAAGGTTCCCAGATTTATGCTGCCAACAATGGAAGTCACATGTTTCCAGGGGAAGGTCAACACTTTTGGCATTTCCTGTCTGCTGTGGTTTGACAGATAATCACTTTTTTTGTTGTTGTTTTAAAAAGAAGTTTAAAGCAAATCTCTTTTGAAATAGCTGGCTTCTCTAAGTGAGGTGGCAAGATGAGTTTTTCATAATACCATTTTATATTGATTTATTCATTCTTTTGATGAGTAAAAGTTTTTCCTCGCGTGAATAGTTTTAATTCATATTACATACTCTATCTCAGTGCACTTTCACAGAAAGTACTCCAGTGTGGTATAATGGACAAAGAATGGCCTTTGTCTACAGTGCATCTGGTTCCCTACAAGGTGCTAGGGTTATATCCATTTTACAGATTAGGGAACCGAAGGAGATAGAAGTTAAGTATATTGTTCAAGTTTACAATATCTGTAAGTGGCAGAATCAGGATTTTAATCAAGAAAGTCTGACTTGAGTCCATGACAATAATTTCTATCCTCTACTGCCTCCCATGGGCTACTATTTGATGATATCTGATAGGCCCTGAAGTCAGTAGCTCTTGCCCAAAATCATGCATCCATTCCAGAAGACAAAATCAAAACTTAATCCTGCTCTCAGTAAATGTATTATCTCTTTCCCAGTATTCATTTCACAATACTCATCTGCTTCCCCTGACAGTAGGAGCACATACCTATGAAATACAGTTCTATAGAGTAAAATTGGAATTACATTACGTAGTCTACGTGGTAGAATGTGGTGGGGGAGATGTAGACCTTTGTAGCTGAACAACTCGGCAGAGTTAATGGCTCTTGTGAAATCAACTGTGACCAACAGTAATCCAAACTTTTAAAGCAGCAGCACTAATCAAGTTCAGGGTTTCATCATGAGATCAGAAACATAGATATCAAGGTGATAATAGGATGTAATAGAGAGGGGAATCTGAATGGAAAGCTGAATAAGGTCTGGAAAAAAACCTGCAGTTGCAAAGAAAGACTTTCGCATTTCCACATATCTTAATCTATTTATCTGAACTCTCTCCCACCCCTCCTTCCAAGAACACAGCCACATTTCTTCCTGAATCCTGACAGGGAAAGAAAGACAACTGGATTCCTATTTTTATATTTTCACCGACACTGTTTCCAAGTGCACGCACAAGCACACATATGCACATCTTTAAGATTGTTGAAAGTTTATATTCCTACTGAACATCTGCACTGCAAAAAAAAAAAAAGTCAACCACTTAAACAGAAATTTCTAAATCTCAGTGATTATTTCTATATTGCACTCTGAATAGTTTCAAAGCTTTTGTGCTTGTTCTTGGTAAATATGTTTTTTCTTAATTCATATTTTGCCATCTTACTTCATGCATCATGCTAAAATATAAGCATCTGATAAACTCAACTAAAAAACAAAGCCATATATACCAAAATGAAAGACATCAAGGCAAAACAAAAAGCAAAACGCCTTTATGACTCGCTTCATGTGGTGTGTATAGGTCAGTAAGAAATGTCTGCATTTAAATTCTCTGATTAATTTGTGTGATGGGAAACCACTATAATGTCTTAAAGTGTTATTTACTTTGACCCACACACTTCAACTATATATTTTTTAAAGATTTATTTTATTTGAAATAGTTACAGAGAGAGAGAGGAGAGAGAGAAATCCTCCATCTGCTGGTTCACTCCCCAATGGCCACAACTGCCAGGGCTGGGTCAGGCTCAAACTTGGAGCCTAAAACTCTGGGTCTCCCACATGGGGGCAGGGGCCCAAGGATTTGGGCCATCTTCTGCTGGTTTCCCAGCTAGCTGATCAGAAGTGCAACAGTAGAGACTTGAACCATCATTTATATGGGATTCTGGCATCCCAGGCCATGGCTTAACCTGCTGTGCCTAAATATCATTCTTAATGATAGCAAAAATAGTTAATAGTTTTTTTTATATTTCATCTGATTGTTTTTCCTTATTCTTCATCTTAAATTGAAATAGACTGTCAATTTTTTGTATTTAAAACACTAAATACTAACTGTGCAGTTAAAACACATTCTCTCAAATCTTTTATGTGGGGGGCCAGAGCTGTGGCATAGTGGGTGAAGCCACCACCTGCGGTGTCGGCATCCCATGTGGGTGCTGGTTTGAGTCCCGGCTGCTCCACAGCCAATCCAGCTCTCTGTTATGGCCTGGGAAAGCAGTGGAAGATGGCCCTGGAGCTTGGGCCCCTGCATCTGCGTGGGAGACCCAGAGGAAGCTCCTGGCTCCTGGCTTCAGATCAGCACAGCTCTGGCCATTGCTGTCAATTGGGGAGTGAACTAGCGGATGGAAGACCTCTCTCTCTCTCTCTCTCTCTCTCTCTGCCTCTGTCTCTCTGTAACTCTGCCTTTCAAATAAAATAATTAAATCTTAAAAAAATCTTTTATGTGTGTGTGTGTGTGTGTGCATTTAGCATTTCCCTACCATTGGATTCCATTTGAATGTTCAATACTATTTACAGGTATTTATAAAAAGAGATGGCTTCTCCACAGTTCTGGAGAGCAATTGTCAGGAAAAAGAATGGAGCTTTGGGTGTGAACGGAATTTTTGAAAGACTTGGAGTTGGTGTCCAATTGCTACCTACATTATTCAGGTATTGTTATACTGTCAGGAAGTAAGGAAAAGATAAGCTTCTTTCAGATTTCCATTTGTCTGACAGGAAAGGCAAACGTGGCAAAAAGCACAAAAAATGGACTATACAAAAATTAAGTGTTGACAACGTATGGGAATCCCAGTGTACAGAGATTATGTTTCTTTTCTACTTCTTCAGGAAAAGGATATATAAGCAGAGCTGTCATATAATGCCATTCTGACTAGGTAAATGCCCACAACCTAAGTCTATACCTGTAACACAAAGCACTGTACATATATTCCTTGGAATTTAATATTTTAACATAAACATCTCCCTCATGAAAATGTGTTTTGAATTCCATAAAATGTGACAGTACTGTAAATAAGTGCAAGGGGTATAATTTGATATTTCTACATCTTTTATAACTTAAAGTGGACCACTCCATGCCATTCCTAGCCACGTTGCCTATTTAAATTGCTACATTGGATTATAGGTACATTAGCTTTATTGTATACCACCTTAAGAAAGAGCAACATCAAAAATGTTGCTAAGTAACATGACATTACAAACCTCAAAAACATCTCTGGACTTTTTAAGTACAGAATTACATTAACTAAGAAGTTTTACTGACAATCTTTTAACTTATGCGTTTAAAGTGTTTTGAGCCACATTTAATACAGATGAGGCTTTGAATATGTTGGTTTTAAGAATTTCAGTTTTTCTGTGTAAAAAATTGGAGTAGATGACATAATTGATACAAGGTCCAAAGGAGAATACAGTTAAAAACATTTGGTAACTCTAAGGCCCCAAGTATAAAAGCTCATATCTTGCAACTAGTAACACTAGGAAATATTACCAGAGAATAAATTAGATACAAGAAGTTCCTAAAAATGGAAAAACAAAGCAAGAATCAATAAACTGCTTTGTCCTTTATTAATTTTAATTAAAAATGAGCTTAAAATTACCACTATACTCCCAGTAGTTATTGCTCTTTTGTTGATAATTAGTATACTCATATAGCCCTGTATGTAAATTCTTATTGGCTGTATAATGAGGCTCTACCTGAAGTTGTGTTTTGTACCTCTGAAGAGGGTAAGACAGGGCATTTGAGACAGGTAGCAACAGGTTCAGAGGTCATAAAATGGCCCCGAATGATGCATATTATTTTTTTTTAAAAAGATTTTATTTATTTGAAATAGTTACAGAGAGAGAGAGAGAGAGAGAGAGAGAGAGAGGTCTTCCATCCTCTGCTTCACTCCCCTAATGGCTGCAATGTTCAAGGCTGTGCCAGGACGAAGCCAGGAGCCAGTAGTTTCTTTTTTTATAGAAAGCTTTTATTTAATAAATATAAATTCCATAAATACAACTTTTGGATTACAGAGAGCCAGTAGTTTCTTCCATGTCTCCCACATGGGTGGCAGGGGCCCAAGTTCTTGAGCCATCTGCTGCTGCTTTCCCAGGTGCATCAACAAGGAGCTGGATCAGAAGTGGAGCCTATATGGGATGCTGGCATCACTGACATCAGCTTTACCCACTATGCCACAATGCTGGCTCCAGTTCATATTCTTAAGACTGTAAGGTTGCCACAAAACACACCAAATACCGGAATAAGGGAAAGGATTTACTGGGGAAACCCTACAGACCAGAGGGAAGGAGTGAAGAGGGAAAAGAGGGAGAAGGAAAGTGTAAGAGAGATCAAGAGAGACAGAGAAAAAAGAGAGCCACGTGTTCAGGAACAGATCCTCTTAAAACTTTGCCAGGGTGGGGTTGGGGGGCAGGCAGGGAAGTAGGAGCAGCAAATCCCATTAATATGGGGGTGGAGCTGACACTGGTGGTTGGGCCATGTGGTCGCCTGGCTTCCAGAAATGGAGCAGGGGCTAGAGCCTAGGATGGTGTAGGGGTGTCATAGATAAGACTGTGCCATTTTACTAACAAAAACAATTGAAACGTTGATTTGTTGTTCATTTAAAATGATTTGTTGGTGCTATAAATACGGCAGTGAATAAGCCCTGTTATGAACCTCTCCTCAAGGAGCTAGCATTTCAGTTTTAAAAGGTCAGAAGTGCCCTAAGTAAAATCACCAGATTTCCTCTTATCCCATTGTCCCATCCCCTGCATAACTATAGTCAAAAACATAATGCTTCTCCTTCCATATGCTTTCTTTTCCTTATACAAATAAATATATAACATGTAGACAGTTGTTTGTGCTTTGTTACATACATGATGTCATACTATACATTTTTATATACTGATTTTATTTGCCTAGCAAAATATCATGGCATCCTTTAAGTATTTCCATAAATTTCCCTTTTCTTTTGAGTAGCTACATCACTCCATCGTCACTACATCACATTATTTCAACATTTCTTCGTTGATACACTTCAAAATCACTTACAGTATTATTATTACAAAAAGCAACATGGAAATAAATACTTTGATAAAGACTCTTGCATAGAGATTTTTTTCATTAGATAAATTTCAAATGTGCGACTGCTAGCTTAAAGACAATGTAAGTTTATAATTAAAAAATGTTGCTTCTAGCCGGCGCCGTGGCTCAATAGGCTAATCCTCCACCTTGCGGCGCCGGCACACCGGGTTCTAGTCCCGGTTGGGGCGCCGGATTCTGTCCCGGTCGCCCCTCTTCCAGGCCAGCTCTCTGCTATGGCCAGGGAGTGCAGTGGAGGATGGCCCAGGTGCTTGGGCCCTGCACCCCATGGGAGACCAGGAAAAGCACCTGGCTCCTGGCTCCTGCCAGGATCAGCGCGGTGCGCCGGCTGCAGCGGCGGCCATTGGAGGGTGAAACAACGGCAAAAGGAAGACCTTTCTCTCTCTGTCTCTCTCTCTCACTGTCCACTCTGCCTGTCAAAAAAAAAAAAAAAAAAAAAATGTTGCTTCTGAATTACTTTCCAAAGACATTGAATAACAGATGTCCTACTACATTGCTAACAATAATAATAACATTGCAACATTTAGACAGGAGTTACAATGTGCCATAAGCTATTGCCAGGGCATAATCAATACCAAAATGATTATATTATATGGGAACCATTATTATCTCAATTCTTGCAGATGAATACACTGAATCAGAAAGACAGTTTATTAACTGTCCCAAGTTGGCAAGTGTTGGAGCTGTTATTTACACTCATGGGGAGTCAGTGTTATGGGGCAGCAGGCTGACTCTGGCATCCCATATCAGAGCTCCTGTTCCAGTCCCAGCTGCTCTACTTCAGATCCAGCTCCCTGCTAATGTGCCTGGGAACACAACGGAAGATGGCCCAAGTGCTTGGTCTCTGTCACCCACGTGGGAGACCAGGGTGGAATTCCTAGTTCCTGGTTTCATCCTTGTCCAGATATGAGTACTGCACCATTTGGGGAGTGAACCAGCAGATTGGAGAACTTTTTATCTCTCTCTGTCTCTCCTTCTTTTTCTGTCACTGTACCTTTCAAATCAATAAATAGACAGACATTTATACTCATCAATTTTGTTCAAGTCCATCTTTCAATCATATAGTTGTTTCACTATCATGATGGAAAAAAGTTATTTTTATTATCTTAATTTTGTATTTCATATTATTAGAGTTCTTCAGCATTTTTAATATATTTATGGTCTTCATTCCCTCTGCTGTGTATTGGTTATTTGTATTTCTCCTTTTTTCAGCAGATGCGTCATTTTAGTCATTATCTTTTGTCAGTGTCTTTTGTATACTTGTTGCAACAAGAATTTGCAACGAAAATACTTTCTTTTTCTTTTCTCTTACATCATCATTTGTCCTTAGACTTGAATGATGTGGACTTTTGCCATACAAAAATATTTATAAAATTTTTTTTCACTTATGGTTTTTGAGATCCTTTTGCTAGGGATATGCTGGTCTAAATAGAATCTGTGAATATTATACTAAATACCCTATAATATTTTATATTTTTGTATGAAGATGATTTTAATATGCAAATGAAATAATTAGTGTGAAGTTAGAGTTCTGCTTTCATATTCTGCCAATAGATAGCTGGTAGTTTCCAAACCATTTTTTGAATACTCTAATTTCCTCTTGCCTCTCTTTTTCATACATTCTCTGAGATTTTCATATGGTGTTGTTCACCTACTCCCACCTACTCCCAGATGTAGTTGAATATTACTCTTTTTATACGAGGAAGGATGATATAATCCTTGTAATTTCAAGGGTCGTGGCTAATGAGAGAGAATGATGCTATTTTAGGTCCAGATATTACAGTACATCATTTTCAGCCACAAAGAGTTCTCTCTTTGTCTTTTTGAAAAATAAACTTTGGGATTGAGTGGGTTTGTAAATAACCTGTATTGGGATTAAGAGAGTTCGTTTGGAAATTCATTCCAATGATACTGTAATTCCAAAAGAAAAATATGGGAAATCTTTGTCTTTCATATGAACTGTAGGATATCTGTTTCAATTTCCTAAATCTCTTAAAATTTCTAAATATGTGTTGTACAGAAACACAAAACTACATGTTTTCTGAGTAGAAAGATTTACTTAACAGGATTTAAAATAGAAGAGGGAATATTTCACCTTTGTAGGTAAGCTTCTCACATTGTGTAGTCAAAAAGAGTGTGGAAATTTTCTTCACACTATGCTGTCTGCAAGTCAGCTACGTTTGTTTTTTAGCTCTACTCTAGCACTTGGCTTTATCAACCACAAAAAATAGCAATTGTTGGCACTTCTGTTCCTCATGGTATAGAGTATCATACCCGAAGAAGAATGAGAACTATTAAAACAGCTTATGTTCTAAAGACATCTTATTGATAGCATTAAAGAGTAAACCAAACCATAACACTTCACAGGAGAAAGATTTGCCAAGTACATTGTCACACTCAAATAGCAGAGACTTAATCTACATTTGAAAAATTGTCTTAAATATAAACCCTTGTACCTGATTTTGAGGAAAAATTTACACAACACAAATAACTATGAACTTGACATATTAACTCATCGATGTGTTTATCTTATATAAAGTTTTAAACTAGATTTAATCTTTATATTACAAGAATAATATATGAAAAATCAAGCTAGTAGGCATCCATCTACTGAAGTCACTTACAGCTGCACACTAAAGGAAAAAAAAAATCCACACGGGCCTAGAATTCCTAGGAGCAACGTCAATAGATTCAGTGTAACACAAGCTAGTTTACTTCTCAGAATTTTTTTCTATTTTTCCTCTTGTTATGGGAATTTTAAAAGCTAACCTGAAAGAAAGTTTTGTGGTATTCCTTAGACAAATATTTTTTAAAGTAATATGTTATAAGGAGAATAAAAAGTAAATAAAAGGGAAGAAAAATAAAAATCCAGGTACATGGACATGACATCTTTTTCTCCCTGAGGAAAATAGTTTAACTTTACTTATATTTTTCTTACTTGATATCATAGCCAAGTATAGCCAGTTTTTAGGGATTGTGGGCTTTAAATTTTATCTACAATCCAGTTTTTCATCTTCTTAGTTTCCAGAAAACTCCCTTCAAATGCTGCCTGTGTCTTTAGCTGGTCTTTAGTCACTAAATGAATTTTGTTTCCTAATTTGGGACTCAGATTCTTACCTCAAATACAAACAGCAAATAAAAGATTTGTTCTGGATTGCTTCAATCCTCCCTAAAATTGTTAGGGTCTTCCTAACACTCCTGTCGTTCTCTTTCCTTGCTTTAAGCGCATTTATCCTAAGGAAGTAGTAAATAATTGACTCATTCATTTATTAAATGAAAGTTAATTTGGCCGGCGCCGTGGCTCAATAGGCTAATCCTCCACCTTGCGGCGCCGGCACACCGGGTTCTAGTCCCGGTCGGGGCGCCGGATTCTGTCCCGGTTGCCCCTCTTCCAGGCCAGCTCTCTGCTATGGCCAGGGAGTGCAGTGGAGGATGGCCCAGGTGCTTGGGCCCTGCACCCCATGGGAGACCAGGAAAAGCACCTGGCTCCTGGCTCCTGCCATCGGATCAGCGCGGTGCGCCGGCTGCAGCGGCGGCCATTGGAGGGTGAACCAACGGCAAAGGAAGACCTTTCTCTCTCTGTCTCTCTCTCTCACTGTCCACTCTGCCTGTCAAAAAAAAAAAAAAAATTAAAAAAAAAAAATGAAAGTTAATTTATCTAACATCACTAACAACTACCAAGATAAGAGATACTACATGTTCATTAAACTATTAGATTATAATATTTTCCATCTCTCCTTTTACCAAATGTCAAAATTGTCTCTCAGTTGGAGAATGGCCACATTAGCAACTTTCTTGCCCTAATCACATTCTCTTTGTTGTTAAAATTTGACTTGCACATATTAAATCCAGTGAGGGTTGATTCTGGTTTTTGAAACTTCCCTCCTAGAAAATTCTTAACAACTCTAAAGATTGTACAAAGGGCAATCAGGTGAAATATAGAGCAGCAGGTCAAATTTGTGCTTTGGATAAATAATGAATGAGTAAATTTTTAGTCTAAGTATGGCAAATGAAACATATGAGAAATACTTAGACTAGAAATAGTATTCATTAACAAAAAAAATTTAAAAACAAGAAAAGAACACCCCTCAATAGCATTCACAATTTTTCTGAGATTCAAATTTGATTTGGTACCCTATATTTTTAAAAACTAAATTTCCAATACTATTTGCAAAGGTTCTGTCTTTACAAAAATCTATGCTTAATTTTACAAATTCCTAATTCTTCAACAATGAATATATACATAATATCAGTGCAAATATTCACAAAGAGATTTCTATTCTTTATGGGAAGTTTACCTACCAACATAATTACACCTTCTTCATTTCATAAACTATTTTTATTAAAAACAGAAAAGGAGATGAAGACTGGAGATGAAAGGTGAGGAACTCTTGCCCTGGTCTAAAAATATTTATTGAAATCAACTTCTCTAAATATAGGGGATAGAAAATTAGTATCTCTAAAGTATCTTTTTTTGTATCTAACAGCAGAGACCTTAGAGGCCATAACAAAGCCCCATATTTTGGGGAGAATTCTTAAGGCAAAACTAAAGGACAACCTTCACCCAGGGCAAAGCACAGCAAATCCAAATAAAATTTTATTTTTGTCATGAATTAGTAAACCTTGTAATTAAAAAGGAGAATGAAATCTTCAATTCCCATATGTATTTTAATGTAGTTCCTCAACCTGACCTATTTGTTTATTAATATTTATAGAAGAAATTTTGTTGATAACTTGTTATTATATATATCATATTATTATAATAAAGCTGTGAGGTAGGCAAGAATTATTAAGACAGCTTTACAGGTTCAGGAAACTAAAGTTAATCAACAACTTAGGTCATAGCACCAATAAGTTAGCTAAGCCAGCGTGAATGACTAAGTCTTCTGATTATAAATCTGATACCTGTCCAATATACAAAATAATATATTAAATAAAAATAAATCTTGATGATTAACAGGTGTGCC
Source organism: Oryctolagus cuniculus (assembly GCF_051225735.1). Classification (NCBI taxonomy): domain Eukaryota; kingdom Metazoa; phylum Chordata; class Mammalia; order Lagomorpha; family Leporidae; genus Oryctolagus; species Oryctolagus cuniculus. Next base: position 63,184,988 of record NC_142888.1, read on the forward strand.
TCATTTGGTGTACTGTAATTTTATTAAGTAGCATTTCCAAGGATTGAGTTGAGGGATTCTTCTTGAACAACACCCCTGCTGTTACTCCAAATAGTCTCAGTAAAAACAATTTGTTGTCCTCCAAATGCAATTTCAAGAAAAATCCCTTAGTTCCTTTTATGGTAGAGTGCTTCGAATCTTTTTAAGCACTCTCTCCACAAAACTTCTGTAACAGCCAATTACCTTACACTTTGTTTTGTTATGTTTTTCTTCTCACCAAATATAACACAGGTATGTCAAAAGTTATGTAATAAATTCTGAACTAAAAGTAATTGTAGACAGAGATATGAAAAATATTCTACAATTAATATAAAAGCCCAAATGTAAGGTCAAATTTATTTTAGGATTATAGAATTTTTTTTTTTTTTTTTTTGGACAGGCAGAGTGGACAGTGAGAGAGAGACAGAGAGAAAGGTCTTCCTTTGCCGTTGGTTCACCCAACAATGGCCACCACAGCCGGCGCACTGCGGCCAGCGCACCGCGCTGATCCGAAGGCAGGAGCCAGGTGCTTCTCCTGGTCTCCCATGGGGTGCAGGGCCCAAGGACTTGGGCCATCCTCCACTGCACTCCCTGGCCACAGCAGAGAGCTGGCCTGGAAGAGGAGCAACCGGGACAGAATCCAGCGCCCCGACTGGGACAGAACCTGAGGTGCCGGCGCTGCAGGCAGAGGATTAGCCAGCCAGGATTACAGAATTTTAAAACCTTGGGACAGAGAAGACAGAAAGTGAATAAAACAACACCAGAGGACCAATGCAAAACCATTTCCTTTAACCACACGTGAAAGACTTGGAATATTTAAAATGTATGATGTATATACTTTTATAAGTTCTTAAGTATTTGTATACAAGTTCTGTGTTCTTATACCGTGGGCTCAGGTAGTGCTTTGTAATCCTTTTGATATTTTATAGAAGCTACAAGGTAGAGTCACTTGAATCAATTTAAAACAGATATCAGAACTGAGAGAGTACAACTATTACACTGATGAGTCTGGTGGAAAGAGCAGTCAGACAGGCAGCACCTTACACAGAACAGTGTCTGAACGAGACCTTTTTCAGGCAATATATTTTTTTATTTTTGCTAAAATATAATTTTCAGGCAGGCGTTGTGACACAGTAATAAGCCACATACATCTCAGGCATCCCATACGAGAGGACCAGTTCATGTCCTGGCTTCTCTGCTTCCAATCCTACTTTCTGGTTATGTTCTTGTGAAGGCAGCTGATGACATCCCTGTCACCTAGGTAGAGACCAGGATTGAGTATCTGGATCCTGACTTTGGCCTGACCAAACCCGGGCTCTTTTGGCCATTTGAGGAGTGCACTGGTGGTTGGAAGAGCTTGCTCACTCTCCTACTCTGTCTGATGCTCTTCTTATCAAATAAATTAATAAATAAAAATTTTAAAAATTCAAAACTTGAAAACATAACTTACATGCAAACATAAAATGAACATGTCAATAATTATATTTAGTCCATCAGTTAATGAGAGAACAGTAATATATTAAAACTGTTTCAAAAATGAATTTTTTAAAAAAAGCACATAAAGAGCTAATAAATATGATGAAATAAATTTGCTAATACATTCAAAATGGGTTTATATCTAACCCATTATATAACATGTTTGAGTCTATTTTTTCCCAAGTAACAGTCACATGTATATTAGTGGCTCAAATCTATTTGCATAGTTTAAACACATATTTGCATTACCACCAGTTGTATTCAAAACAATTTCTACCAAATAGGAAGTAGCCTAGGGAATAGAAAAAATGAGTCAAAGTTGAAAGTCTTCTCAAATTAAATAATCTCTCAAGAGTTTTTGTACACAATACCTAGCACTCCATTAAAAGGATACTCAGAAATCTTCCCCTGTTCATTTCCAAGTCTAAGACTGTTTTCAAATCATTTGTTCAAATGTTGTCAAGCTTTTCTGCATACTTGATTCTATAATAAATGACAAATGGATCTTATTTTATATCTCTGTTTATATATTACTAATACTGATAATTCGGCTTATAAACACCTGAAATATAAACATTATTATTTAAATATATGTTTCCATATCATGCAAATAAATTCCTTTATTTTTGTAGATGAATGTATGTGTTGTAAAATAATTCATTTGTTTTGAAAGTAATATTCTACAAAAATAGAATTAAACTGAAAAGGCTTTGTCACATATTCAGTTTGGTTGCTGAACAAAAATTTAAAAAACACTTTATTTTCACTCAATATTGCTGTTGCCCTTTCCAATGTGGCTAGTCCCTTTGATGAGCTCTGTCAGAGATCATGATGCTGGTAGGTTTTGTGCTTAGCTATAGACCATGACGAGACATCACCCTTGCCATCCATATAGTCATACCATTACCCTCTAGTAGAAAACTGTTAGACTAAATAGTTTTCAAATGAATTTGTTAATGAACTTGTGGGTTCTAGTAGTGTCCATCAGTTTTCATGACTCTCCATAAAATAGCTTCAATAAAAGTTCCCCATTTTAAAGAAATATGTCAAAAAGAGAGATACATTTATAGAAATATGCTACTGTCATGCCCCTCTTTAAATTTTACTTCACAAGGTACATTATGTCCTTCACCATAAAGGACTTACAAAATAAGTCCATTAGCAACAAACATTTGAGGCTTTCAAAAACAAGCCATTAAATAGCATTGCATGCTCTTTGTCCTTTTAGGAGGAACAACTAAAAGCACAGAGTTTGAAAAGGGAATTTTTGCTTCCATAAAGAGGAAATTAAAAATACAAATACAAAGGGCCAGGCAGCACTTTAAGTCACAGTTATTCTTATGAATAGGAACAGCATTTCAAGGATATAGTTTAAAATCTTATTTTCAATAATTTGGTATACTGTATATGCACTTTTAAACAATCAATGTTAATGCATGGAATAAAATAATTTTTCTCTTATTTACTTTTTGTTACTTTGCTCTCTTGGGTTGAAATTTTAAAGAAATAGACAATGACATGAAGTTTAAAGAATATTTACTTTTGACTGCCTCAGCAAAGATCATTACAGTTGAGGGAGAATGTCGCTCCCCCTCTTCATGGAGGAACGACACTAAACCCTGCCTAGGCTTCATATCCGAGTCACGGCACCATTATGTCGCTCCCCCTCTTCGTGGAGGAACGACACAGGACCCTGCGCTGTTCTTTTGTCTGCTCGGCCCTTCTTTTTGTCTGCTCGGGTTTGCTGCTGGTTCTTCCCGGGTTGGCTACCGTCCCTCCACCTCCGTGGAAGGGCGGTTCCCCCTGCCACTTTCCCCACTTCCGCGGGGGAGTGGCACACCGCCGGCCGGCTCTCTCGGGGGCTGCTCAGATGTTCCTCAGGTGTTCCTCCAGTTAGATCTTCCTGGTGCATGTTGTCTCTCTCCTCCTTTATAGTCCTCTTCCACCAATCCCAACTCTGCTACCCACACGCCGAGTACGCTGCTCTCCTGCAATCAGGAGCAGGTCCTGCTGTTTATTGGTTGAACTGGAGGCAGCTGTGTAGAAGCTGTTTCCTCCTCTCCCAGCACCATATTGTGGGAGAGCAGATGCATAGAATAAGTCTTAATTCCAGTAACTTAGTCTAGTCCGAGTTGCTCCCAGTTGCTCCCCACAGGAGAAGAGGAACATTTTTCCCTTAAAATCTTGTGCTTCTCTTAAACTCTCTCAAAATTCTTGTTTCTAAAATTTCTTTAAATATTGCCCCTTAAAAATGGAAACCTTTCAACGTAGTATTGGGAGTCCTAGCAAGAGAAATTAGGCAAGAAAAAGAAATACAATGAATCCAAATAAGACAGCAAGAATTTTAATGATCTCTACAGGTATTTGGTGCCCTGTGAATTACCGAGGAAAGATTAATAGCAGAAAGTACAATATTTACCCAAACGCGTTTAGTAATACATGGAAGTAACTTGCTGATTAATTAGAGATAGAGGTTTATATACCTAACTTAATAAAGGAAAAGAACAGTTGTAAAGAGCTTCTATGGGGAGATTAAATAATTTATTAAGGGGAGACAAATGGATTTTTGAAACAGCAAACAGAAGATAAGGAACTTTGTGATAATGTATGTTTAAAAGCATGAGTGATCTTTTCCTTGGGAGCAAAATTCCCTGGAAAGGGTGTTTAGGTCACCTTCATGCTCAGATGCGCAGGATAACTTTTGTGCCACAGTGGTATATCCTGGATTACTTTGCTTCTAAACGGAAATAACCAAAATAATATGGAACCGGTATTGTACCATATACTCACATAGGCCAGTGGAAGAGAACACAGAGCCTATCAACAAATCCTCAACTATGGGATCAAATGGTTAACAAGGGTGCCCGAACCATTCAACGGAAAAAGGAGAGTCTTTTCAACAAGTTTTATTGAGAAAACTGGACATCTACCAGCAAAGAGTGAAATTAAACTAAAAATGTATACAAAAATAATTCCAAAATGGATTAAAGAAATAAATATAAGAATTAAAACTATAAAGTACCTAGAAGAAAGTAAAGGGGAAAAGTTTACATGACACTGGGTTTGACAGTGATACCTGGGTATGGCACCTAAAGCATATGCAACAAAAGAAAAAAAAAAGACAAATTATATTTAACTGAAATTTAAAATTGGGCATTAAAAAGATAATCAACAGAGTAAAAAGAAAAAAGGCATCCCAGAAAATGGAGAAAATATTTGCAAGCAATATATCTGTTAATGAATTAATACACAGAATATAAATACAACACTTTAATCCTAAAGCAAAATCAACACAAAACTCAATTTGATGAACAAACCAACAATTAACTTTAATAGACATTTCTTCCAAGAAAAAAAATTATATATATATAAATAACCTATAAACACAGGAAATTACACTTAGAAATACCAATTATTAGGAACATGCAAATCAAAGCCACAGTGAGAACCATCTCATACACATTAGGCTATCATATTAAAACAAAACAAAATAAGACCAGAAAATAGCAAGTGTTGTTAGGAATGTGGAGGAAGTGGAACACTTGTGTACTTTCAGTTGGGAATGTAAAACGGTGCAGTTGCGTCCGGCGCCGCGGCTCACTAGGATAATCCTCCGCCTTGCAGCGCTGGTACACTGAGTTCTAGTCCCGGTCGGGGCGCCGGATTCTGTCCCGGTTGCCCCTCTTCCAGGCCAGCTCTCTGCTGTGGCCAGGGAGTGCAGTGGAGGATGGCCCAAGTGCTTGGGCCCTGCACCCCATGGGAGACCAGGAGAAGCACCTGGCTCCTGCCATCGGATCACTGTGGTGCGCCAGCCGCGGCGGCCATTGGAGGGTGAACCAACGGCAAAGGAAGACCTTTCTCTCTGTCTCTCTCTCACTGTCCACTCTGCCTGTCAAAAATAAATAAATAAATAAATAAATAAAAAAAGGGTGCAGTTGCTACAGGAAATAATATAATAATTTTTCAAAATGTTAAGAATAGGGGGTGGGCATTTGGTGCAGTGGTAGATGCCACTTGGGATGTTGACATCCCATATTGGAGTGCTGACTCCATTTCCAATTCCAGATTCTCACTAATGGATACTTTGGTAAGCAACAGATGATGTCCCAAGTACTTGAATTTCTGCCACCCACATGGAAGATTCAGATTGAGTTTCAGGCTCCTGGTTTCATTCTGACTCAATCCTAACTACTATGGGCATCTGAGGAGTAGCCAGTAGATGGAAGATGTATCTCTCTCGGTCTGTTTCTATTTCACTGTCTTTACCTTTCAAATAAAGAAATATTTTTAAGAATATAATTTCAATACATATGTCCTATCAATTCCATTAAAGTCAGGAAATGGAGCATATATGTGTGCACACATGTTCATAACAATATTGTTTATAATAGCCAAAAGTTGGAAGTAACCCAAACATTTTTCTGTAAATGAATATATATTCATGCAATGGAATATTATTTCACCTCAAAAAAAGAAGAAAATTCTGACACATGCCATGATATAGATGAAGTCTGAAGACGTTATGCTAAGTGAAATAAAAGATAGCCACAAAAGGAGAGGTATTCTATGATTCCATTCATATGAGGAAACCAGTATAGTCAAAATTATAGAGACAGAAAATAGAATGGTAGTTGTCAGAGATTGGTGGGCTGCAATAGGGAGTTAGCATTTAATGCATACAGAGTTTCAGTTTTGCAAGATGAAAAGAATTCTGGAGATAGATCATAGCAATGATTGCACAGCAATGAGAATATAATTAAAGTCACTGAGCTGCACACTTAAAAATGTTTAAGATGGTGAATTTTATGTTACATGTAGTTTACAAATTTAAACATTATAATAAATTATTGAGAACCTCAAATATTTTGTTTATTTCAGTTATAATTATTGATACATATCATATTTGAAATTAAAGCTGAGAAATATTACAAAGCACTTAAGAATGTATTAAAATTAAAAATTAAAATAATAAACTTAAAATAATATTTATACAATGAGTAAACATAAATGACTTATATTTATCACAAGTATATTTTCCAAAACAAAATCTTAGTAAGAAAAATGGTATTGTTCTACATTTTTGCAAATCTCTTCAAAATATTTGTGAAGAATTAAATTGAAAGAAAATGCACATTTCTATGTACTTGTTGAGGATTCCTTATACGTGGCTTAATAAAGGACACATAGGCAGGCTCTCATAGCTTTTGTCCTCTATATTTTCCAATATGTTATTTTGTTTGAAGTATGTAAAGAAATTTCTAGTGGCCAGCACTGTGGCATAGCAGGTTAAGCATTTGCCTGTGGAAACGCATCCCATATGGGTGCTATTTCAAGTCCCAGCTGCTCCACTTCTGATCCAGCTCCCTGCTGATGGCCTGGAAAAGCAGAAGATGGCCCAAGTGCTTGGGCCCCTGCACCTACCTGAGAGACCTAGAAGAAGTTTCTGGCTCCTGGCTTCAGATCAGCCTAGTTCTGGCCATTGTAGCCATTTGGGGAGTGAACCAGCGGATGGAAGACCTCGTTTTCTCTCTCTCCCTCTCTGTGTCTGTAACTACCTCTCAAGTAAATAAATAAATCTAAAAAAAAGAAATTTCTGCCTCACACACACATATATATGTATATATAATACACACACACATATATATGTATATATAATATACACACATATATAGCTGTAAAAAATAAAAAGATTTTAATAGTCTTCATAAACTGTAGATGGTCTTTCTTTGTTGATATTGTGTTAATGCTTAACAAATGGTTCACTGGTTCACTCTCCAAATGTCCACAAGGACCAGGGTTTGGCCAAGTTTAAGTCATGAGCTGGGAACACAATCCAGGTCTCCCATATGATGGCAGAAATCCAACCATTTCAGCCATCACCATTGTCTCCCAGGGCTTGCATTAGCAGAAAGCTGAATTAGGAGCTGGAGGTGTGCATTGAACCCGGGTTTATCAGTATAGGATGTGGGCATCTTAACTGCTAAGTCAAATGTCTATACCTTGTATATTGTTCTTTATTTATAGAATTTTATTTGGTTTGTTCTTTCTGAATTTTTGAAATTATGATTATATTTTCAAGTTTGGTTGTAAATATGTCTCAAATATTCATTTTTTAAACTTGTTCCTAGGAACCTGTTGAATCAAAGAAGGCAACTGCTGGCTCAGACATCTTACAGAATGAGTTTTGCAATTTGACGTAGGGGAGAAGTGTTCTCTATAATGATGGAGAAAGTATGGTTCATAGCACTATATGGAAACATGATTCAGTTTAGAAGTGTATTGCCAAAGAGAAATAATGCCCTAGGAATGGAAAAAATATCAAAGGAAAAGGATTTAAATCATAAATGCACTGATTTTTAAAACAAATAACTACCATTTATATTGATATCATTTTTACTAAGGTCACTTCAGGATGGTCCTGACTAATAAAGCAGCTTTAAACCACAAGGGGCTCAGGACCAGTTTCCCATTATGTGTTTCCACGAGACATAATGAAAGAAACTCAATGATAGCTATAATTATGCAAGATAAATGTGTCACAAATTGAATGGCTTATTTCCTAAGTGTTATTCCCTCAAGGTCAGTCTCTATTCAAACTTAGAGATAATTAGATTCTACAGAAAATTTTAGAAACATAAGGTTACTAATTCTGACCAAAAGTAATAAAACACTTTGCTTTCAGTTAATGAAATGGCATAGGACTCTGTGTTTTCCTCACCCTGTGTTGTTTCTGTCTTAGTTGCACATGGGAGATGAATTTTGCTTCATTTCAATATATTGCATTTCCCCTCAGCCTGTAATTTTCATAGTGTTTTGATATAATTGCTTTTTAAAACACTGATGCTAGTAGTTAGTTTTTGTGGCCCAATATTATATATCAAGGTCCAGTGCAGGATAGCTTTTATAACAATGGTTAATGTATTTAAGGTATAAAATATCAGAAATTATGTACATAAAGTAGGATTCATTAGACTGAAATAACAAAGGAGAAAATAAAATCCTACTTCCTGGAAAGAAAATAGTGCTCTTAATGAGAAAAGATAGTAATATTTCTTTAAGACTATATTAATAGTGTAATTGCCATAGATAATTTGAAATTGCTTTGATATGTTGATATTTTTACTTCTACTGACAATTTTAGAAAGCATTTGATTAACATTATTAAAGTCAAAATAATACTTACAATATCTAACAATATGTAGTCTGCATTTCCACAAGGTTTTGACAACAGCTGCTGCTGTAGAACACCAAATGTTTCAAACGAAAATAAGTACAATAATCTGGGCAAAATTTAAAATGTAATGGCTTTTTATTAGTAGTAATTGAAATGTTTCCTCATTGTCCATTACTTGCACGGTATCCTTGGGTCTTTGAGGGGGAAAATAAGAATCTAATTATTATAGCAGAATCAGCTTTTCATCTTGGAATAACTTTGTGATATCCACTGTGCAATGCAATTAATCCCAGATTGATGTTTGTGTGCTTTGATGAACTGAATTTATTGAGCCTTGACACATTTTTCCTTCAGAAATGGGAAACTAGAAATATATACTCCTGGGGAATCAAGATTGAACCCCAGAAATTTAATAGGATTTTGTATCCAGGTTTCCATGGAAATAGATTAAGCACTCTGAGCCTGGGCTTCTATGTCCTAACAACCTTGGCCTTGGGAAGGAGCAGCACCTTCTCTCTAGTCCAACAATCCAAACAGGAAAACCTTGGGGGAGTCAAAAGTTTGTTTCAATTCAGAAAATCATAATCATGTTTTTTCTTCAAGTTTTGCAACTACAGTGTGGTGCTCTCTCTTGTTTTTCTTTCTTTTTCTTTCTTTCTTTTACTGCCATGTAAAAGGGGTCATTACAGGGAAACATCCTGCTGAAGCAGCTGGCCAAAAGCTAGAAGTGACCTAGGGCAGTTGAGAGACCAAGAAAAACAATGGAATTAAGCACATCATAATGTCTCTTGCTTTTTTCTTAAAAACATGTTTGTCCTCACCAGTCAAAAACATTATAAGGTGATTTGTCATCTGTTTGAGCAGGTATTTTGTATTTTTAAAAAATTCTTTATATACAACATTCTTTCTGCTATTGAATATATTTTTGAACTACACAAGCACACACAGGGATTCCAATATCCCAAAGAAGATGTTTTGTCTACTAGCAAAGAGTAGACAAGTTTAAGAGCATATATAACTATAATACAAATGAGATAAGATAAATGCATAAGATGTTTAAATGAAAGTCCTTGATGATTCAGAGGACAGATCCTCATGACAAGGGCTTTGAAGTATGGACAGGGTTACCACAAATAGCAGGAGTAAAGTTACTAAAGTAAAGATGTAAAATGTGTGTTTGGGGTATACTGTGTAGGTCCATCTGACTTAAAAAGCAGAGTACTTAGTGGAGAATTAAGGCTGTTATAAAGTAAGTTGATAGTATGCTACCACAAAAATTAAAAAAAGGAAGGAAAGAGTATGGACAAAATGGAGGGAGATAAGTATTCTTACGTTCTTAGAATTGTATTTTTGAAATACATGAACTCTCTCTACGTTAATAAATTTTCTTAAAAAGTAAAATTAATTAAATAAAAATTAAAGTATGGGAGTGGGGAATCAAAAATATCATCACTCTGTACCTCATAAATATGTACAGCATCCAGTCACTGTGTGTCAATTAAAAATCAAAATATTTTAACAGCTACATTGTGCAAAGCATAAATATTAAACTGGGGAGTTCATGGTAATTCAGAAATAAGCAAAGACCAATAGACGTTTTACGCAGCTTGAGAGTCTCAAAAACGTAGGAGGTCAACCATTCATGCTACGACCCTACCCTTGGAGAGTCTAATTTAACTGAGCTGGGGATTTGATCCAGGTACTAGCTCTGTTTTAAAGTGAAAAATGTTATTTTAATATGCAGCCACTATTAATAAGCACAGATCTAAGTGTAAAGAATTTCTCAACTTCTTTGGCCATCATCCTCTTTCATGGTAGTCATTTTGTGAAATCTAAACCAATAATGCTCATAAACTTTTAGAAAACATACTTGCAAAGTTTCAACCTTAGAGATTTTGACTTACTTCATTTAGGGCATGTATCTTCACTGGTGTCCACAAGCCACAATTGTTGAGAAACATTGGTCTAAGATGACTAAAGTATAGAGCCTTGATAATTCTAAAGCATATTTGAAGTCTTCAAATAAAGTTTAGATAAAGTAGTATAAGGCTCATACACAGCACATGTCAGATTTAACAGTTCCTTCATCTGGTGTTTGTCTCTCTAGTAATACTGCTTTCTTACTTTTGAAAATCAAAGTGGTGAGAGATATATAGAAACTCTTTGTGTTACTAAAACTATTCTGAAATAAAATGTTAAATATGAAATAATAATAGCTACTTCACAATATCATTTGAATCTTAAGGGAATTTGATTAGCCATGTAAAGGTTTGAGGTTCATCCTGAGATATAGGAGCATTCCAATAAACATTCACTTTGCCCTCTGAAGATTTTCTGGAACGAATTGAGAATAGATTCGATGGGAGAAAACATATACAAATGCTTTAATGTGCAAAAGGGAAAAATCACAGCATAGTGGAAAATCAAAGCACTGTGATTGGCCATTAACCCAAAGTCATTCACAATCTTATTTCCCCCTTTTTCTATATGGGAGGGGAGGAGGGAGATTGACAATAAAATAGCACATGATTTTAAGAGGACTTACTGGGTTTGGAGAACATATAATTACTGGATTAAAGTCCATTGGGCCCATAGAGCAAATGATGGATTGTAAATTAATCTCTGTGGAATCAAAATAAAGGACAATGATGTAATGATAAGTCTGCCCAGGTGTATTGACAAACTGCAATCTTTTTTCTTGTGACGTGAGTTTAGTTAATGAAGGCTCAGAGGAGAGACTGGAGCTAATTGCTTCATCCTTGACAATTCTGAACTTCAGGCAGATAGCAGAAAACCTCACTATATGCATGGGATTAGGCAAGCGGTAAGAAGCAAACAAGGTTAAAGGGACTTGATTCCAAGCCTATTTTTAAAGCCTTTGAATTTGCTCAGCATGACAAAAAAAAAAAGAATCAAAATTTTACAGTATTACTCTTTGAATTCCAAAATTCCTCTGTCTAAAACTTCCCTAGAAATTTACAAGTTAAAAGCCGAGTTGGGGATTGTGGAGAGAAAAATTGTGTTGGTAGCTGAGTGGCAAAATAGTTCATCAAATCGGTCTTCCATTTCTTAGAATGGGTCAGTTCACCAGTGTCTGCAAATAATAAATGATATAGTTAAAAAGGAGAGAATGATCCTACATAGGAAGTGGGATACACAGCAGACTCATAGAATGGAAAATGCCCTAAACAGCACTCTGGCCTCAGAATCAGTCCTTAAGGCATTCGGATCCAGCTAAAAAGCCCATGAGAGTTTCGCAGGCATGGAAAGCCAAGACACTTTGGCAAAACAAAAACAAAAACAAAAACAAAAAAAAACACCTAAATGAAAGATCTCTGTGAGTGAGATCCCAGTGGGAAGAACGGACCATCAAAGAAGGAGGCACCTTTCTCTGAAAGGAGGAGAGAACTTCCACTTTGAATATGGCCTTGTCTAAACAAGATTGGAGCTGGTGAACTCAAGAGGTTTCCATAGCCTTGGCAGCTCATGACAAGAGCCTTGGGTGGTTACTGACATCATTAATAAGAGTGTCAATTGTTAAATCAACAACGGGAGTCACTGTGCACCTGCTTCCCATGTAGGACCTCTGTCCTTGATGTGTTATACTATGCGGATTAACAGTAAAACTACTACCCAAACAGTACTCTATACTTTGTGTGTCTTTGTGGGTGCAGTCTGTTGAAAGATTTACTTAGTATATATTAAGTTGATCTTCTGTATATAAAGAAAATTGAAAATGAATCATGATGAAAAATGGGATGGGAGAGGGAGTGGGAGATGGGATGGTTGCAGGTGGGAGGGAAGTTATGGGGGGGAAGTCACTATAATTCACAAGTTGTACTTTGGAAATTTATATTTATTAGATAAAAGTAAAAGAAAGAATGGGTCAATTCAATTAAAATTTTGTGAGGGCCAACACTGTGGTGTAGCGAGTAAAGCCATTGCTTGCATTGCTGGCATCCCTTAAGGGCGCCGGTTCGAGTCCTGGCAGCTCCACTTCCAATCTAGCTCTCTGCTATAGCCTAGGAAGGCAGTAGAAGATGGCTCAAGTCCTTGGGCCCCTGCACCCATGTGGGAGACCCGGAAGAAGCTCCTGGCTCCTGGCTTCGGATTAGCACAGCTCCGGCCGCTGCCGCCAACTGGGGAGTGAACCAGCGGAAGGAAGACCTCTCTCTTTTTGCCTCTCTTTCTCTCTCTGTGTAACTCTGACTTTCAAATAAATAAATAGATCTTTAAGAAAAATCATGTCTCATTTCTGAAGGTGATGTTTGTAGGAATCCTCAAATCAAGCAAACAGTTCTTCAATAAGAGGCATTTCTGTAGAAACAGAAGAAAAACATAATTTAGTAACTGGGATAGTCTATAGACCAAGTTGATGAGACTGGAAGGCACCTAGCTGAAGTTATTAGATACTTGGTTTCAGTGTTGAGTGGAAATGGAAGCAGAATGTGGCAATTGGACAAATTTTTGCTATTTTGCAATCTGTGGTGATTTTTCCAGATTCTGTCTCAAGTTCATCAGTTTTTTTCTGTAGGCCTATAAAAAAGGTTAATTGTAAAATGAGTACAAGTTAGAAAAATGGAAGAAAATTTAGAAGCATTAGACTGACAGCCAGGAAAGAATTCAGAATACAGCTCACATTTCAGCTGTATAGTATGCAAGGAATTTTCAAAAAGTTCAAGGAAATGTATACCATGTAAATACTTTGTGGGTCCAGTGCTGTGATGTAGTGGGTTAATGCCACAGCCTGTAGCACTGGCATCCGGTGTGGGCCAGTGGTGGCTCAAGTCTCAGCTGTTCCACTTCTGATCCAGCTCCCTGCTAATGCGCTTGGGAAAGCAGAGGAGAATGGCCCAAACCCTTGAGCCTCTGAATCCACTTGGGAGACTTGGATGAAGCTCTTGGCTCCTGGCTTTGGATCGGCCCCGCTTTGGCTGTTGCAACCATTTAGGGAGCAAACCATCAGATGGAAGATCTCTCTCTCTCTCTTTGTCTCGCTTCTCTCCCTGTAACTCTGCCTTTCAAATAAATAAATCTGAAAAAAAGAAAAGAAAATATTTTTCATGGATTTCAAAATTTTTTTCACTCCAAAATAAACTTATCTTTTAATTTCATTTTTCTATGAACTCTTTCAAATGTCCTCATAAAACTCTGAAAAAACAAACAATAAAGAACAGCATTATGATTTAATAACAGGTAAACCATAGTTTTCTTCTGAAACTTTCCAGGCCCCCCAGTTTTACCAAAGATAATCAACGAAAGTCTAATTTACTTTGAAAAATATTTTTAAAATTATTTATTTGAAAGGCAAAGTTACATAGGAAGAGAGATAGAGAGATATCTTCCATCCACCCTGCATGTTCACAACAGCCAAGGCTGAGCCACACTAAAGCCAGGAGCCTAAAATTCCATCTGTCTCCCACGTAGGTGGTAAGAACCAAATTACTTGAGCCATCACCTACTGCCTCCCAGGTGCATTATCAGAAAGCTGGATTGGAAATGTAGTAGCCAAGACTCTACCTGAAACTTCAGTATGGGATATGGGAATTCCAAGCAGTAGCTTAACCTATTATGCCACAACACCAGTTTAAAGTCAAATTTGTTTGTAAAATGAGTTTATTTGCTTAATGCTTGACTGATTTTTGTTAACTTTTATTTAACAAATATAATTTTTCCAAAGCACAGCTTATGGATTACATTGGCTTTTCCCCTCCATAACTTCCCTCCCACCTTCAACCCTCCCATCTGCCACTCCCTCTCCCATTCCATTCACATCAAGATTCATTTTCAATTATCTTTATATACAGAAGATCAATTTAGTATATATTAAGTAAAGATTTCAACAGTTTGCACCTACACAGAAACACAAAGTGTAAAGTACTGTTTGAGTACTCGTTATAGCATTAAATCACAATGTATAACACATTAAGGACAGAGATCCTACATGAGGAGTATGTGCACAATGACTCCTGTTGTTGACCTAACAAATTGACACTCTTGTCTATGGCATCAGTAACCACCCTAAGCTCTTGTTATGAGTTTCCAAGGCCATGGAAGCCTTTTGAGTTCGCTGACTCCGATCTTATTTAGACAGGGTCATAGTCAAAGTGGAAGTTCTCTCCTCCTTTCAGAGAAAGGTACCTCCTTCTTTGATGGCGCATTCTTTCCACTGGGATCTTTCATTTAGTTGTTGTGTTTTTTTTTTTTTTTTTTTTGCCAGAGTGTCTTGGCTTTCCATGCCTGAAATACTCTCATGGGCTTTTTAGCTGGATCCACATGCCTTAAGGGCTGATTCTGAGGCCAGAGTGCTGTTTAGGACATCTGCCATTCTATGAGTCTGCTGTGTATCCTGCTTCCCATGTTGGATGGTTCTTTCCTTTTTAATTCTATCAGTTAGTATTAGCAGACACTAGTCTTGTTTGTATGATCCCTTTGACTCTTAATCCTATCATTATGATCAATTATGAACTGAAATTGATCACTTAGACTAGTGAGATGGCATTGGTACATGCCACCTTTATGGGATTGAATTGGAATTCCCTGGCACATTTCTAACTCTCCCATTTGGGGCAAGTCCAATTGAGCATGTCCCAAATTGTACATCTCCTCCCTCTCTTATTCCCACTCTTATATTTAATATAAGATCACTTTTCAGTTAAATTTAAACACCTAAGAATAATTGTGTGTTAATTAAAGAGTTCAACCAATAGTATTAAGTAGAACAAAAAATACTAAAAGGGATAAAGTATTAAGTTGTTCATCAACAGTTAGGAAAAGGGCTGATCAACTAACCGAGCACCAAAAAGGAAACCTGTTGAAGTGAAATGGACACTATGAGAAACAGTGACTTGACTGATTTTTTGTATAAAGTGCAGCAACAAGTGATTGGCCATATAGGCTTCTTTTGAATTTGCTTTATTACCACTTAGAAAATTGATTTTTTATGCATCCAGCAGGAGGAGGAATGGCACCTCACCTCCTTTTTTCTAACTTTATTTCAGTAGTTTTAAATTTACAAAAAAATTGTAGAGCTGTGCAAATAGTTCCCATATATCCCATACCCATTCCCTATTATTTTTTATGAAAGAAACCTTTTACTTAAGGAATACAATCTTCATGCATTTCATAAGTATAACTTTAGAAATATAGTGATTCTTCCTACCTTACTCGCCCTCCCACCCACACTCCACACCTCCTCCTCCTCCCTCTCCCATTCACAGTCCCATTCTCTGCTAAGATCCATTTTCAGTTAACTTTATACACAGAAGACCAACTGTATACTAAGTAAAGAGTTCAATAATTTGCATGAAAAAAACTATTTCTCAACAGTTGAGACAATGACTGTTAAAAGTCATTGCATCTGCAAGTTAATTTCACTTTTTTTTTTTTTTTTACAAATTTAATTGATTATAAAGAAGCACCCAAGAATGGTACATCTTTTGGGAGCACTTAGACATAACTATAATACAACTCTTTGAGGACAGAGGTCCTGCATGGGAAGTTAGTGCACAGTGACTTCTGTTGTTAATTTAACAATTAACACTCTTATGTATGACATCAGTGATCTCCTGAGGCTCTTGGCATGAGCTGCCTAGGCTATGAAACTCTTTTGAGTCCACAAACTCCGTCAGTATTTGGACAAGGCCATAAGCAAAGTAGAAGTTCTCAGAAAACTGATTTTTTAAAAGTATAATCTCCACTTTATTTTCCCACAGTTTTCCCTCAGTCCTTACAGACTAAGTCCCTTACATGGAGTTGGCAGGAGGTCGTGGGGAAACACCAGCAGGCCTAAACTGGGCACTTCTGGGCTTCATGAAGATGCTTCCCAACTACTTGGCTGTGAGCAACCAGACTCATATAATAATGTAGCTTCACCCACCACTAGAAAAGCAAGTAGGTGTCAAAGACATTTCTGAAATGTCCCTGATGGCTCTGGCTTCACCTATGTTTCAAATGATGAACTTCATAATGGCCTGGTCTTTGGGCACACATGGGACACAGTTTGTGCAGTGAATAGGCTGTATGTGGCCTTGGCCCTTTTTGTCATGGCTATTGTTTCTTCTTTCTCCTCCTTCTCCTCCTCATCCTCCTCTTCCTCCTTTTTCTTCTTCTTCTACTTCGTCTTCTTCTGGGTCACTTTGGAAGCGAGGACCAGAAATGGCAGGGATTTTAATAAGGAATACCAAATTAAACTATTTTGAAAGCATCTCAAAACAAGAAGGCTAAGTCAAGGGCTCTCTGTAGATTTCCCTTTTAGTATTAGAGTGAATTTCCCATTTTTTGAAATTCTCCAAATAAACTAAAGTTCTTGGGACTGTCAGAATGTGACATTTTTACTTCATGCAAGGCCAGGAAGCCTAAAGGAACTATTTAAAGAACGTACCAGACTAGTTTTACAGGGAGCTCCTATTGCTTCATAAAGTCAACCATTAGTTCCTTAAGATAGTCTGGTCACATCTGAATATATGGCATTCCAGGAAAAGCACCATTAACATAATCAGTGTTTTCAATCATGTCCTGTGATAAGAAGAACCTATTCTTATTGAACTTACATGATAAACTATATTGCCATAAGATATGAATATTTGTAAATGGTTTCTGAATTCTGAGTTAATTGGGGAGGGAGAAAGGTAAAGGCTTCAATTCTACTGAAAAAATTATACCATATCAAAGTGATGCAAACTATAGATAACCTGAAAGAAAAAAAAATCCTTAAATCTGGGAAACATAAAAAGAATCAGTGATGTCTCAAACAAAAAGTAATAAGAAGTTGTAATTCTTTAACAGCTTAGTCAGTTCTTGTAACTTTTTTGTTTTGCTTGATGTTGGCTTAGCAATTTTATGAGTCCAGGTTTTTATTAGAATTCTAGAATTGTTACCTAGTTCATGAGCATGGTGTTAAAACTACCAGCAACCTGTATTGTCAGAGATTTACCCATTATTTTTATGATCATCTGGAGGAAGCATCAATTTGGGATTACTGCTTGCAAGATGCTTTCAGAAAAATAATAATAGAGCAATTTAACAATAGACAAGACTTAAAACACCATGATCTGATGAGAGTACAGAACTGACAAAGATACTTGGTTATCTCTGTGGAATAGAAGAATTTAACATTAGAACTATGACTGACACCATATACTAAGTCATATTAGGTTCTAGGAATCGTCTACAATTAGGAACACACGCTAATAACACATTCATACAAATGTAACTCAAAGCTAAACAACATTTATTTTTTGATAAAGTTTTACATTTACTACATCAAAGAAACCTACTTTATATGTTTCTTAGACTCCAATGGCCCTTCAGAATGTCTGAAGTTATTTTGAGATCAAATGACTTAAGTTTGAATTTAACATTTGATTTTAGGAAATTTGTCATATATGTCAAGCTTTAAAACATTCGATCAAAATAGGATCACAATTTACTGAGAAATAATGCTTATCCACTTAAGCAGATCGGTAATTTAAAAGACTTTTGCATTAGGGTATTATTAATAACAAAGTTAATTTTAATAAAACTTTATGAATAAATGTGTACAATCCCAGCTTTGACCACACAAGAGAATATTTTATAAAGCTTTTTTGCAATCCTTTTATCTATTTAATTTTACCTATTTAAAGTAAATTTTTGTCTTAAAAGAATTTGCAAATAACCCCTAAACCTAACAAAAATACTCTTTTTAACAAAAACATATTCTGATATTTTCCTTACAACATTCTTCAGCAAAAATACTTCCCAGTTTCCCTGTTTATTTTATACACAAAATTCTTTCTCATTTCTAAAGGTTTGAATTACACATATTTGTCGCTCCCCGTCTTCGTGGAGGAACGACACAGGACCCTGCGCTGTTCTTTCGTCTGCTCGGCCCTCCCCGGGTTTGCTGCTGGTTCTTCCCAGGTTGGCTGCCGTCCCTCCACCTCCGTGGAAGGGCGGTTCCCCCTGCCACCTTCCCCACTTCCGCGGGGGAGCGGCACACCGCCGGCCGGCTCTCTCGGGGGCTGCTCAGGTGTTCCTTCAGATAGATGTTCCCCTTAGATGTTCCTGGTGCATGCCGTCTCTCTCCTCCTTTATAGTCCTCCTCTGCCAATCCTAACTCTGCTGCCCACACGCTGAGTACGCTGCTCTCCTGCAATCAGGAGCAGGTCCTGCTGTTTATTGGTTGAACTGGAGGCAGCTGTGTAGAAGCTGTTTCCTCCTCTCCCAGCGCCATATTGTGGGAGAGCAGATGCATAGAATAAGTCTTAATTCCAGTAACTTAGTCTAGTCCGAGTTGCTCCCCACACATATTAATCTTCAGCAATTAATTGATAGTTAGTATTTTATAGGTAAAAACTATTTTATAATCTCTAGAAATATATTTTAACATGGAATAAGACGTATTTACTGACAAACCCAAGGGTATTTTTGCCTTTCTATAAAATTTGAGAAGCAAAAGGTAGATAAGCTTAAGCCCTGTTTTTAAGCAATTAATATTTTAGTATTTTATCTTATTTTAAAATTATCTAAGTATTTAATGAATGTCCATTATCTAATCTAATTTAGCAGCATTTTAGGGGAATAGTTACCAAAAATATTTGTGAAACTTGTTTAAGTAAACATGTTAAAAAAAGGCCATTGTTGCTAAGTTTATTCATTAGCTTGTATACTTTTTTTTTTTTTTGACAGGCAGAGTGGATAGTGAGAGAGAGAGACAGAGAGAAAGGTCTTCCTTTTCTGTTAGTTCACCTCCCAATGGCCGCTGTGCTGACCCGAAGCCAGGAGCCAGGTGCTTCTCCTGGTCTCCCATGAAGGTGCAGGGCCCAAGGACCTGGGCCATCCTCCACTGCACTCCCTGGCCACAGCAGAGAGCTGGCCTGGAAGAGGGGCAACCGGGACAGAATCCGGCGCCCCGACCGGGACTAGAACCTGGTGTGCTGGTGCCGCAGGAGGAGGATTAGCCTAGTGAGCCGCGGCGCCGGCTGTATTCTTTTTTCTTTTTTTTTTTTTTAGATGTATTTTATTTATTTGAAAGAATTATAGAGAGAAGTAGAGAGAGAGAGAGAGAGAGAGGTCTTCCATCTGCTGGTTCACTTCCCAAATGGCTGCAACAGCCAGAGATGTTCCGTTCTGAAGCCAGGAGCAGGAACTTCCTCTGGGTTTCCCAAGCGGATGCAGGGGACCAAGGACTTGGGCCATCTTCTATTGCTTTCCCAGGCCATAGCAGAAAGCTGGATCACAAGTGGAGCAGCCAGGACTGGAACCAGTGCCCACATAGGATGCTGGTACTGCAGGCAGCAGTTTCACCCACTATGTCACAGTGCCGGCCCCTAGCATGTACTCTTTATATCTATTTAATTTACTTGTTTTTCAGATTAAATTCATATTTTTAATGAACTTAAATATCTACTAGAGATGAAAGTTGTGTACTTCAATTATATTGAATGCTGATAGTCATGTCTGTTTTATTTAGACCAATAGCACTTTTATTTACCAAAGATTACTAAAGTCAAATGAACTTGAAAAACATCTAAAACTATTAGTTAAATTGTGAGTGCACAATTTTTAAGTCAATTTTGTAGAAATTTTGTATTGTGTGACCAGTCTAGCAGTCTGGGGAGCCTTAGCCTTCAGTGGTAAATATTCTAACAGAATTCAAATGCCCAAAGAAAATCCACTGTCAAGTAGTGGCCTGGGTTCGGACATCACCAGCAACCAAACCAATAACTTCTCTTGCAACAATTTGTCACTTACTCTCACTTCCGTGTGAGCCTGTCAGAAACTTGAGGATTTTCTTATCCTTTATGCAAAGTAATGAGGAAACTAGAAAGCTAAAAAAATTGTACCTTTTACTAGTGACTTGCTAGTCACTCTACATTCCAAGTTCAGTTATCTTTTCATAGTACACAGTAACTCTAGGTACCACTAAAAGCCAAAGAGATCAAAGAATTAAACATAAAAGAATCCAAAGCTTCAGCTTGAGAGGAAATCATTCATGATTCTTGGGCTCCATGAGAAAGACATAAGGACTCCCAAAAAGGGGTCAGCGGTGCTGTTTTTATATAGGTTCATGAAAGAGTCACAGAGTCAGTATAATGTTCCTCCAGGTTTTATGTGTTGGTTAGAACTCAGCTGTTTCCCTTAGTAATTTTTTAATCCATTGACCATAAAATGAGGGAGGTATGGCCTTGACTGGGCTTGAATCTTAAAATCCTTCAAGATGAAAGGGAACATCAAAGGTAGCAGAAGGAGATAGAAGGAACTGAAGCATGGAAAGATCAAGTCTCAGTGGAGCCAGTTTGGGTAGAACTTGAGTTTCCCCACAAGGCGAATGAAGTTTTAGTTAGTAGCGATTTGAGAAAAGGAGTTTAACCAACTGACCAAGATCCAAAAGGGAGAGAAGAGAAGCCTTAAAGTATTTTTTTAATATCATCTCCAATTATGCTGGTTTTTTTTAAATCATAGAGCTAATTCAAATATCCCTTTTCCTTCCTGAGATGAATAGCTGAGGTTTGCGGTTTGGAAAGAACAAGTGGGCTTAGGAAGAATTTACCCTGCTAGGAGTTGGCCTTCTTCCAGAGTTGAGAGACCACCAGCAGGAGCACCAAGGGCAGCACTTTCTCCCTTCACCAGAGAAGAACCTGTGGCACCTGCTCACATCCACGTCTCCCAGCAGCAGAGGGAGGTCTTCTTCCCAGTCCCAGTCTGTGTCTGGCTCATCCCAAGGACGCACAGAAGTCATTATGTTTTACTTATCGTTTGATATCAGGAAGCAGATCCCCAACCAAGATGGAACTCAAAAGATTGCTCTGTTCAGCACTTAAAGTTCTTGGTCTTTGAATTGTTTTAAAAAACTGATGTCTTTCCTTCTTAGGACATGGTTCTATTTCAACTCAGGAGAGAAGATAAAGCAAACAGCAAAGCTCCCATCAAACTCCAAATATTAACCAAAATTTTAAACCAGAGATATGTTACCTGTGACTCAGGCATGAGCATAATTTAAAATTCAACACTAAAACTCATAAAAATATAACAAGATTCTGATCATTCCTAAAGACAGACAAAATGCAAAAATGTCTGCTCTCTGCAGATGGTGGTGCCCACCCACATTTTTTGTACAGCCATATTTCTTGGCATCTTAAGCCTTTGATTCATCATATGTACACACGGGTCCTATATGCTATCTATCCTCAACAGACAGAAAGTAGAACACAAAGGCTGTTGATCAGAGGGAAAAGGATCACTTGTAGAGAATACACTGAAGTCAAGGGTCAAATAAAAATTTAAAGTAAATAATTAAAAGTTAATTCAAGCTAATCCTTACAAGTATTAATATCTTGAAACAAAGAAATTGTATTTCAGGAAATGGAGTTCTATTCAAAGAAGGGGGGTTTAAAATAGAGGCTCAATTTATTTTTAATTGATACATAAAAATTGTGCAAATTTGTGTAGTAATATGTGATGGTTTGATATGTGTATACATTTTGCAATGTTCAAGTCTGGGTAAACATATCTGTCTCCCCAGACATTTATTATCCATTTAGAACAAAAATATTCAATATTTTTTCTCTTGGCTTTTAAAAATCTAGCACATTATTAATATTTATAGTCTCCTGCCTACCATGCATCAGAACACTTCTTTCTCTATATTTCTCTTTTAAAAAAAGTCAGAAGAAAATATCTTGAGTGTTTTCACAATAAAGAAAAAAATGTTTGAGGAGATACATATATTTACCTTGAATGGAAATGATATAATGTATACATGTAGATAAACATTGCATGGTTCTCTCTGGCTATATCTATATCTATATATCTATATCTATTTATATCCATATGTGTGTGAGTGGTTACTATATAACTGAAATATATTTAAAAATAATAAAAATCACTGAGAGTGTACACATGCATATGCCCCCCAACATGAATTAAGAACACCAAAAATAGTTTCTATTATGCAACTGTGACATGGAATCTGTTAATCAAATTGTTCTCATCCCTCTCTCTCCCTGGCCTTCTCAGACTCTGCTAGCCACCATTCCACTCTCACATTGTTTGAGATCACCATTATTACATTCCATATATCAGTGATATCATGTTTACTTGTCTCTCTATGCCTGTCTTATTTCACTTAACATGATTATCTTCAAGTCATCCATGTTGTAGCCAATGAACAAGATTTTATCTTTTTTATGGATGAATAGTATTACACTGTGGGCATGTACCACACATTTTTATCCATTGATCAACCAATAAAATCTTTAACTCTTTCCATCTTGCCTATTGTGAATAGTGTTATAATAAAATTGGAATGCAGATGTCTTTTAAACACACTAATTTCATTTCATTTGGATGTATGCCAAGTAGTGAGATCATTGGATCATATAATATTTCTTTTTTTAAAGAATTTATTTATTTGAAAGTCAGTTGCACAGAGAGAAGAGAGGCAGAGAGAGAGAGGTCTTCCACCCAATGGTTCACTCCCCAATTGGCCACAATGGCCGGAGCTGTGCCAATCCGAAGCCAGGAGCCAGGAGCTTCCTCCAGATCTCCTACGCTGGTGCAGGGGCCCAAGGACTTGGGCCATCTTCTACTTCTATCCTAAACCATAGCAGAGAGCTGGATCAGAAGAGGAGCAGCTGGGTCCTGAACCAGCACCCATATGAGATGCCGCAGTTTCAGGCCAGGGCGTTAACCACTGTGCCACAGCGCCAGCCTTGAAAATGTGATTTTTAAATTGAATGTTCTTGGCACTCTTATTTAAAATCATTTAACCGGCTGGCGCTGTGGCTCAATAGGCTAATCCTCCACCTAGCGGTGCCGGCACACCGGGTTCTAGTCCCGGTCGGGGCGCCGGATTCTTTCCCAGTTGCCCCTCTTCCAGGCCAGCTCTCTGCTGTGGCCCAGGAAGGCAGTGGAGGATGGCCCAAGTGCTTGGGCCCTGCACCCCATGGGAGACCAGGAGAAGCACCTGGCTCCTGCCTTCGGATCAGCGCGGTGCGCTGGTTGCAGCGCGCTAGCCATGGGGGCCTTTGGAGGGTGAACCAACGGCAAAAGGAAGACCTTTCTCTCTGTCTCTCTCTCTCACTATCCACTCTGCCTGTCAAAATAAATAAATAAAATCATTTAAACATGTATGCACACTTATATGGACCCTATTCCAGTCCATTGGTTTATATATCTTTCTTTAAGTCAGTACTATACCATTTTGATTACATAGTTTCATATATAATATTTCTATTTTAAAAAATTTTGAGGGGAACCACAATCCCATTTTCTATAATGGGTGTATTGATTTCAATACCAGAAGTTTTCAGGAGTTTTCCTTTCTCCACGTCCTCACAGCTATCTGATGCTTGTATCTTTGTCTTATTGATAATAGCCATTCTACCTGGTGTGCGGTAGTACTGCACAGTGGTATTGATTTGTATTTTACTGATTATTAGTTGTGTTGAGAAATTTCTCATGTACTTCTTGGCCATTTATATATTTTTCTTTGAAAAGTATCTATTTATATACACCTATCTTTTCTTTCATATGTTATCTCTTTGCCCCATTTAGTGTTCTCTTTGCTGTGCAGAAATTTTTTAGTTTTAAAAATCCCATCTGTCTGTTTTCACTTTTGTTGCTTGTGCTTTTAGGATCTGATACAAGGAATTCATGTCCAGCAAAACAGCCTGAATTACTCCTCCTATGATTTATTCTAGCAGTTTCATAGTTTAAGGTCTGACATTGAGGTCTTCAATGTGTTTTGTATTGATTTTTGTATATGGTAAGAGATATAGTCTGGTTTCATTCTTACATGTATGGGTATCCGTTCTTCTCAGCACCATTTACTGAAAAGATATGCTTTATCCAGTGGAGGTTCCCAGCACTTTGTGAAAGATCTGCTGGCTTTTCGTATTTGGGTTTTAATTCTATATTTTCTATTTTGTTCTAATGGTATGAAATAGTTTTAAATACTAAAGTTTATAGTATATTTTGAATTCAAGTTACACAATGACTCTTATTTATTCTTTTTGCTAAGGATTATTTTGGCCACTATGAGTGTTTTGTGGTACCACACATATATTAAGATTTTTTTCTGGTTCTGAGAAGACTGTCATTGATATTTTGGTAGATACTGACTTAATGATAATTTTGAGGAGGTTAGAAAATTTAAAACTATCAGTTCTCTCAATATGTGAACAGAGAATGTCTGTGAACTTTTTGTGTCCTTATTTCTTTCACCAGTGCTTTTTAAGACTTATTTCTTTTATTTGAAAGGTAGAATTAAAGAGAGGAGAGAGAGGGAGAGAAAGAGAGAGAGAGAGAGAAATCCTCCATCTGCTGGTTCACTCCCCAAATGGCTGCAATGGCTACGTTTGGGCCAGGCCAAAACCAGGAGCCTGGAATTCCACCCAGGTCTCCAAAATGGGTAAAGGGACTCAAGTACTTGGGACATTTTCTGCTGCTTTCCCATGTACTATAAAATGGAGCTGAATCAGAAGTGGAGAAGCCAAGACTCAAACTGGCATCATCCACATAGGTTGTAGGCATTGCAGGCAGCCCCTTGGTTCTCTGTGCAACAATGCCAGACACAGTGTTTTATAGCCATTATTATACAGATCTTTCACCTAGCTACTTAAATTTATTTCTCAGTATTTTATTATTTTTTAAGTTGAACAAATTTCACATAGTTCATACGTACAGATTAGGAGCACAATGATACTTCCTCCCCTACCTCCCTCTTGTCCATGCACCTACTCTTCCTTCCTCCTCCTACATTTCTTATTCCTTCTTTTAATTTTTGGAAAGATCTCCTTTCCATTTATTTTATATTCATAAGATTAACCCTATACTAAGTAAGGAATTCAACAAATAGTAAGAAGGAAAAAGCACTGTTCCTTAACAATAAAGACAAGGGCTGTAAACAATCATCAAATCTCAATGTCAATTTTACTCATATACATTACATTTTTGTACTCTATTAGTTATCAAAGATCAGGGAAAATATATACTATTTTTATTGGCCTGGCTTATTTCACTAAGTATAATGGTTTCGTAACTGGGTTGTTTGTTTTGTTGTTGAGTTCCTTGATCTCTTTATATATTCTGTTTATTAATCCTTTATCAGTTGCATGTAATTTCTCCCATTCTGTTGGCTGCCTCTTCACTTTGGTGAATGCTTCTTTTGCAGTGCAGAAACTTCTCAATTTGATCAATCTCATTTCTGAAATTTGGCTTTGATTGCCTGTGCTTTCGGGTCTTTTCCAAGAACTCTTTATCTATGCCAATGTCTTGTGGGATTTCCCAAATCTTCTCTAATAATTTGATGGTATCATTTTGTAGATTTAAGTCTTTG
This sequence comes from Oryctolagus cuniculus, assembly GCF_051225735.1. Classification (NCBI taxonomy): domain Eukaryota; kingdom Metazoa; phylum Chordata; class Mammalia; order Lagomorpha; family Leporidae; genus Oryctolagus; species Oryctolagus cuniculus. The sequence goes on from NC_142888.1 coordinate 63,210,979, forward strand.
ATACGTTTTGAGTGGATTTTTGTGTAAGGTGTAAGATAGAGGTCTTGCTTCATACTTCCACATGCAGAGAGCCAGTTTTCCCGGCACCATTTGTTGAAGAGACTGTCCTTGCTCCAGGGATTGATTTTAGCTCCCGTGTGAACTATAAGTTGGTTGTAGACAATGTAGACTTATTTCTAGATTTTCTATTCTATTCTATTGGTCTATCCGTCTGTTTTTTTTTTTTACCAGTACCAGACTGTTTTGATTATAACTTCCCTGTAGTATGTCTCGAAATCAGATATTATGATGGCTCCAGCTTTGTTTTTGTTGTATAAGATTGCTTTAGCTATCTGGGGTCTCCTGTGTTTCCAAATGAAGTTCAGCATTGAAATATTTTTGTATCTGAGAGGAATGTCTTTGGTATTTTGATTTGTATCACATTGAATATGTAAGTTGCTTTCAGTAGTATAGACATTTTCATGACATCTATTCTTCCAATCCATGAACATGGAAGATTTTTCCATTTTTTTGTGTCTTCTATTATTTCTTTAATGTTTTGTAATTCTCCTCCTAAAGATGTTTTATGTCTTTGGTTAGATTTATTCCAAGATATTTAATTTTGTGTAGCTATTTTGAAGGAGACTGATCTTAGAAGTTCTTTCTCAGCTGTGACATTGTCTGGGTATAAAAAGGATAGTGACTTTTTTTTGTTAATTTTATATCTTGCCACTTTACCAAACTCTTTTATGAATTCCAATAGTCTCTCTGTGGAGTCTTTTGGAGCCTCTATATATGGACTCATACCATCTGCAAGTAGGGATAGCTTGATTTACTCTTTTCCAGTTTGTTTTATTTTGATTTCTTTTTCTTGCCTAATGGCTCTGGCTAACACTTCCAGGACTACATTGAATAGCAATGGTGAGAGTGGACATCCTTTTATAGTTCTGGAACTTAGTGAAAATGCTTCCAAGTTTTCCCCATTCAATAGGACATTGGCTGTGGATTTATCATAAATTGCTTTGATTGTGTTGAGGAATGTTCCTTCTATACCCAATTTGCTTAAGATTTTCATCATGAAAGGATGTTGCTTTTTATCAAATGCTTTCTCTGCATTTATTGATATAATTATTTGGTTTTTGTGCTTCAGTTTGTTAATGTGGTGTATCACATTGATTGATTTGTGAATGTTGAACCATCCTTGCATACCAGGGATAAATCCCACTTTGTCCAGGTGGATGATCTTTCTTATTTGCTGCTGGATTCAATCGGCTCTTACTTTGTTGAGGATTTTGTGTCTATGTTCATCAGGGAAATTTGTCTGTAGTTCTCTTTCTATGTTGTATCTTTTTCAGGTTTAGAAATTAAAGTCATCTCAGCATCATTTGTTGAAGTGACTGTCCTTTCTCCCGCATTTTACTTTAGCTCATTTGTCAATGATTTATTGGTTGTAGATGTGTGGGTTGATTTCTGGAGTTTCTATTCTGTTCCATTCTTATACATGTCTATTTTTTGTGCCAGTATCAGGCTGTTTGGATTATATCTTCTATGAAGTATGTCTTGAAATACGTTACTTTGTTGCCTCTTTGTTTTGTTATTTGAAATTGTCTTAGCAATTCAGGGTCTCTTGTGTTTCCATATGAATTTTAGCAGCATTTTTCCTAGATCTGAGAATGCTGTTTGCATTTTGATTGGGATCTCATTGAATCTGTAAATTGTTTTGATAGTATGAATTTTGATATTAATTCTTCTAATCTACAAATATCATTGATTTTTCCATTTTTTTGTGTCCTCCTTTATTTCTTTAATGTTTTGTGTCCAGGAATCATTCTTTTTTTTCTAGATTTTACAATTTGTTGTCATATACTTATTGTAGTAATTCCTGACGATTCTATATTATTTCTGTCTATTGTTAAATCTTTTTAATCTCTGATTTCATTGGTTTGGGTCTTCTCCCTCTTTTTTGGTTGGTTGGGCCAATGGTGTATCAATTTTGTTTATTTTTTTCAAAAAATATCTGTTCATTTTCACTGATCTTTTGTGTTTTTTTTTCTTTCAATTTTGTTATTTCTTCTCTAATTTTTATCATTTCTTTCATCCTAGTACTTTTGGGCTTGGTTTGTTGTTTTTTTTTCCCTAGATCCTTGAGATGCATTGGCATATCATTTTTGATACTTTTCCAATTTCTTGATGTAAGCACTAATTGCTATAAACTTTTAACATTGTTTTTGCTATTTCCCATAATTTTTGATATGTTGTCTTGTCACCTTCTTTCATTTCTAATAAATTTTTGTTTTCCTTTTTGATTTCTTCTCTGATCCTCTGTTCATTCAGGAGTGTGTTGTTCAGTCTTCATGTGTTTGCATATTTTCTAGAGATTTTTAAGTTGTTAATTTCTAGCTTCATTACCCTGTGATCTGAAGACATACATATTATGATTTCAATTTTATAATTTGCTGAAAATTACATTATGGTCTAGTATATTGTCTATCCTAGAGAAAGTTCCATGTACTGATAAACAGAATGTATATTCTTTAACTATGTGGTGAAATGCTCTATAGATATTATTTAGGCCTATTTCTTCCATAGTTTAGATTAGCTCTGCTGTTTCTTTGTTGATTTTCTGCCTAGTGGATCTGTTTGTGGATGAAAATGGAGTGTTGAAGTCTCCCCATTACTATTGAATTGAAGTATATGCTTCCCTTTGGATTCATTAACATTAGTTTCAAATAGCATATTCCTCTGTAGAACTTCCACTGTAATCTTCTTCTCTCCCATGGGAATGCACTTCCTCCACTTTTCTTTTGCTGTTTTCCCCTGGTCATCAATCTTGGAATCCTCTAAGTTAATCTGTACAATTTATTTAAGCTTCATTTTAAACTTGCAAGATACTTGCTATTATGCTCAGTTTACATATAAAGTCGTAAAAAAAGAAAAATTAAAATAATATGTTGAATTATAGAACGCAGAGTTAATATTATACCATGTGTACTCCTGAATGTATCATTGTATTCTTGGAGTCATTGGCTAAACAAAAAGTTTACACAAAATAGAATCAAAAAGAGACTTTTAGTTTGATGAAAAAAATGTGAAACGTAGGGTGAGCATTTGTACATATAGAGGTCTTTGTATAGTTCCCTGACATAGTGCATGGTTATTAAATTTTCTTTCCCTTCCTAGTAACATTCCCCAAATTGGGTGGCATTTTTCTCATGCACATTTTAGAATATTTTCTTTATGTCTTACTGTGGAGAGTCTGACTACAATATGTCATGGTGAAGATCTTTTCTGGTCATATCTGTTAGGAGTTCTCTGTGCTTCCTGTATTTGGGTGTCACAATATTTCTCCAAATTAGGGAATTTTTCTGCTATTATTTCACTGAATATGTCTTTTAATCCATTCTCTCCACACTTTCAGGAACTCCAAAGACACATATGTTTGGTCTTTAAAAGCATGTTTATGTCTTTGCGTAGATCTTACCGCGTTGGATATGACTGATGGCCTGTGTGTTTCCTATACTTAGATATTTGTAGCTGGAGAATTTTCTATTATCTCTTTGAATAAGCTTTCTCCTCCTTTGATCCCCAAAGTCCCAATTAAATCACAATAACTAAGATGCTTATTTTTAGTGATGCCCCAAAGTTCTCACAAACTTTCTTTATTCTTGTTTTCTTTTTCTCTAAGCTTCTATGGGTTGTCTGCAGCTCAGGTAGACTTGAAACCTGAGACTGCTGCAACCAGCTTCAAAAGATGCCATCTGAGATGAGAATCTATCTGATCAACTGGGGTCATGGATCTCCACTTGAAACCAGGGCTGTTCCAGAAGCTCCTTCCTTAGGTATGGGTCTCAGAACAGGAACCATGAAGACTTTTTTGGACTTACAAGAGTGGCTCGAAGATGCTGTCCAATGCTCCACTTTACACAGTATTTTCCCATAGCTAAAGACTTTCTCCTCATTTTCTGCTCAAGAAATGGGTCTAGAGAAATGATGAAGACAATTCCTTGGCCACCCAATCTGATACTAAGCTGTGTCACACATGAGTTTCACAGGTGCAAGGCCCTGCCCAATTTCATGGATGTGTGCCTGTGGCTGCTAGTTAGGAAGGTCAAAACACAAATCCACTCTATCAGAGCACAGGTCTCTGCCTAGTATCAGGGCAGGTATAAAGGTATTTTCTCTTAGTATTGGCCTGGGGACAAGAGACTTTGGGCTTTACCTCGTGCTAGATCTCTATGCAGCAGGCTCAGTAACTGAGCTACAAGGCAAAGCGTTATGTTTACTTCTCCACCCTTCTCCCTATTAGTAAGATCCTTGCTTTGCTGTCTGCTGGAAGCTGAGGGAGGAGTGATGATGGCAGTCCCATGGATGCTTGGTTAAGCAGGCTTCAAAGTCTCTGTCTGCAGATGATGGTCCAGAAGCAGAGGCCATGGGGCCCTGTTCAACACTAGATTTTACCATCGTGGCATGGTACTGGAATCCAAATCTAAAAACTAGTTTTAGTTCTCTGTCCATCTTCCAAGTGGGCCATCAGGTGTCTCAACTACTTAGAGTTGTGGGAACCTGGCACACACAACTCTTTCCTTTCAGCTTTCTTCCGAGAATCTTTTCTTATTTTACTAAAACCAGGAACTATGGTCTATTACTTGATTTCCATAGCCCTGAGAAGGAGATGATATATGACCAGCTATTAAAATTCATGTCTCTATGGGGTGATGATTATCAGGAATCTTACTTAGTTGCCATCTTACTCAACCCTTCCTCTATATTTTTTAATCATTCTTTTAGATTATAACCCTTTTATTTATTAAAAAATAGTCTACTAGAAAATAATATATAGTGTTGTACCAGCAGCAGCCTCACACATCACCTGTTTACTTTGTCTCTTGTTTGCATGATATTATTTTGTGCTTGATTTAATACCAGGTTGTTTTGTTTATCATGACCCCTAAGTGTACAAAATCCATGGCTATTGCCAGTAAAAGGCCACAGTGAGTGACGACCTGGAAATATTAAGGGACACAAGGGTGAAAATCAGTAATGGTTATTGATCACCAATCAGGCATGTCCCATTCTACCATATCTATGATCTTGAAGAATAACAATAAAGTGACAGGAGCTGTTAAAGGATTTGCTTCATTGAAAGCATTGAGACTAACAAATACTGAAAAAGGGTGTATATCAGATGTAAGACAACTTCTAATGACCGTGATTGAAAAGTAGACCGAAAAACATATCCCTCTCAGCACCACAATGATCATGACCAAAGCAAAATTGTTGAAAGAGAAGACTGGACCCAACTATAATGCTGAATTTTCCAATGGCTCTGGTTGGTTTAAATCAGTAAAAAATATTACTAATTATACAGTGAGAAAGTGAGTGATCAGTTTGTGAGTGCTGACTTGAGGGTACATGGAGGATTCTTTGAAATTCTAGCTAAGCTGATTCTAGAGGTAAATTATTTGCCAGAATAATGGATGCTTAAAAGGGATTCCATCCATAAGGAGGTCAAGTCAGGGATTGGTTTCAAGGATGTTAAGGACAAGAAAACATTCATCTTGGAGCAATGTTGCATGCTAGGGATTGAAGCCCTTTTAGATCTCTAACAGTGAGAACTCCAGAACAGTCAAGTTTGTCAATAAACACACTGTCAGTGCACTGCAGCAAAAACAAAGTCTTGGGTGGCACAGCTTCTTTTCCAAAATGCCCTGCTGAGCTGTTATGCCAATGAAATGTAAAATACTGTTAAATAACAACACACCTTTGAAGATTTTGTTTATTTAGGTTTTCATAAGTACATTTCATATAATGTTTGCATAATGAAGAAAGAGCCTACGAGTACATTTTATAGAACACACTCTCATTGTTTGACCATTTCTAGCATAATATGCATATTGTATACATATAAAGGCATATTTAGGCCTGGAAAGCATTGTGACTCTGATGTATAAACAGCCTCTGTCCTTATAGGAGCTGAAAAACATAATTATTTCTTCATAAGATATTAAGTTACTCCTTTTCAAATTGCTCATTTGTGTGGACAGACACATCATGATAAGCTGAATTTCTTTTCCTTAAGATGCATGTGAAGCATATCAGTATGAACTATAGAAAGATGTTTACAGAAGTGACAGTGAAAATAACTGGCAAAAAATCACTGTGTTGCATTTATCCAGTGACAGAGTAATAAATTAAAGCATTTAAAGAAGTTCCCAACTTTTCATTATACACTCATAATGTTGATATCCTGTATTGATTACTTATTGTACATTGATGTTTCTTATTCTCATGAGTTTCCAGAAAAATTCCCAACAGGGCCATAAAGCATACCATATATATATTTTTTTGATAGGCAGAGTTAGACGCAGAGAGAGAGACAGAGAGAAAGGTCTTCCTTCTGTTGGTTCACCCCCAAAATGGCCGCTATGGCCAGCACTGTGCCAATCCGAAGCCAGGTGCTTCTCCTGGTCTCCCATGGGGTGCAGGGCCCAAGCACTTGGGCCATCCTCCACTGCCTTCCCAGGCCACAGCAGAGAGCTGGACTGGAAGAGGAGCAACTAGAACAGAACCGGTGCCCCAACCGGGACTAGAACCCAGGGTGCTGGCGCCACAACCGGAGGATTAGCCTAGTGAGCCACGGCGCTGGTCAGGATACCATATTTTGTTGATTATAAGATGCAATTTTTAAATTCAAACTTCATTTTTATGGAATTTATGCATGATACAGTAGATGATGCATTTAGTATAATGTTCTTTTTTTTGCCATAAAGCTGTTATTAACCAAACAATGTATCATAAAACTGAAAAGTTCTGAAAATAGAGGAAATATGGTAATCATTAGTAAAGCAACCTCTCCTTTTCTTAAAAGCTTCTATGATTCTTCTACCCAAACAGTTTTTTCTACAAGTTTCATCAAACAATGTTTACATAGTGTCTGGGATTTCTTTTAGCATCTATTTTTTGACATTTGTTTTCTATAATGAGAAGTAAGCATGATGTTCAATGTATTTTTCTATAACATATAATAGCTTTATGGTGTTCAAAATAAAAATTAAAACCACTATTAAATATCATCTTACAAGTATAAACATGGCTGTTTTAAAAAACAAAAAATAATATATGCTGGTGAGGAAATGAAAACAAGGGGCCCCTAGCATACTGTTAGTAAGAATGTAGATTCATGGGGCCCAGTGTTTTGGTGTAGTAGGTGAAGCCTCTAGCTGCAATGCTGGCAGCCCATATTGGTGCTGGTTTGAGATTAGGCTGCTCCACTTCCAATCCTGCTCCCTGCTGTTGCACCTGCAAAAGCAGCAGAAGACAGCCCAAGTGGCTGTACCCACATGGGAGACCCAGAAAATGCTCTGTGGAGCTCTGTGGAGCAGCAGGGACTTGACCTGGTGCCCATATGGGATGCCGGGACCACAGGCGGCAGCTTTACCTGTTATGTCACAGTACCAGCCCCTGTTAAATAGATTTTAAAGTCTTGTGTCACAAAAAAATTAACTATGTGAGATGATAGATATGTTAATCTACTTCATTAGAGTAACCATTTTATTATTCACCTGTATCTATTTCCTATAATGTAAGTTATCAATCTTAAATATACAGAATAAAACTTATTTTAATTGATAGAAAATGCACAAATGACATATAAGTCTGTGACTGAAAAATTAAAAATCAGTGTTGCATACTGACCATTCTCAAGAACCAAATATTATTACATGCTTAATAAAAGTAGAAACCAGGATGCTTTCTTTTGAGTTTGCATGTGACAAATGCTGTAGAAGTGTTGCATAAATATGTTATGGAAATGATCAGCTTTGGCATTTGCTTAGTCATTTTATTTCTATACATTTTAGGTGATAGTAAGTAATTTACATATATTCACAATTTTTAAGAAGCAGCTCTTTGGCAAAATCTGATAAATTTCTGAACTTATTTTCTGACAAGTGGTAAAACAGTGTATGTTTAATCAAGATGACTCAGTTTTAACCATAAGTGGTATTGTTAGAAATTCAAGTACATGTTGCCACCATAGGAGTTATGTGGGTCACTGACAACCATCACATTGAACTATATGAAATGCCATTTTTGTAGGTCAGTAAAGTCAAATGTTAGCAATGTAGTATGGTTCAAATTAATAAAATAAATTTTAGAATTATTTTAAGTAAACATTTTATATATGTGATATATAACATGATGTTTTAAACATACATGTACATGATTATTATAGTCAAAGCCTAGTATATTCATTTCCCCACAGTTACCTTTTTTGTGACAATGGTGTCTGAAATAATATCATTAAACTATAATAATTTAATGACTGTCAAAACTTTTTTTTTTTTTACAGAGAATAAACTTTTTGCTTTGCTCTGGTTTTATCAACTAGTGCATAGGGTAGATAAACATTGCATGATTAATCAAGTAAAGGTAATTTGTTCCACTAATTAAAGCTTTCTTATCATAGAACTTTCAGTATGTGAAGAAGACTTAATGTTTAATTGCAAGAATTTAATGAGTTATGAGAATGATAATTTGAAAGTTTGAGTTTTATATTTTCAGTTTTTGTTATGGAATAAACTTCAGTCTGATTTCAAATAATGAAATAAGTTAGAAGTGTGACATCAGTATGCAAATATCCTTAATGGGCTATAATAGCATATACATAATTTCACCTCCCACCATGTAACAGAAATGGTGATGAAAGGTCAATAGCAGCATGGATAGAAGCCCATTTAAATGAAGGGCTATTCATTGCAGCCTTCCATTTTTCCTATATCCTCTTTCTATATTCTCTATCAACTTTCCTTCTAGTGGCCCAAGCTATGATCTTCAATCATCTTCAAATCATCTTTCCTCTCATCCCTCTATATCTGATCATTCATCAAACTCCATCACTTCTACTTCACAAGTATCCATGAAAGCAATGTTTGCCTCATAATTACAACTTTCACATTTTTTGGATCTCATTATGCTAACCAAATTTAGATTTCTGAAATATGAAAAATATTACCCCTTACTTAAAAAGTTATAAGACTCCTCTTGTTTATAGAATCAAATGTAAGTTACTTCTTACTCAAATAAACATAAGAACTTTAAAATAGATCTAATATTCCCTTCTAGCTTCATCATCATTTGTTTTCCAACTGACCATTGTCACAAATATTACTTAAGTCCCCATTAACAGCAAACTCTTCACACTTTCAATACTGTGTGCTTGTATTATTGTAGCTGAATGAATCCAAGTGAATCCAGTGGCAGAAAGCACAAATGTTGACATGCACTTTAAAATTATATATCACAAAACAAAAACAAACTTTTCTTGCTGGTTCATGTCATGGTCTTATGCATGTCAGATACTAGTCAACACATTTGTCTCAGAGCATGTGAGTGCTGTCAATTTTATATGAGATGAGATATTTAAAAGAAAGGGGGTCTAGGATCTATCAAAGGTTTCAATTAGCAAAATTGAAGCTTGTAATGTAGTTATCCTCTAAAGAAACTGGAATGAGCTAGTCTGACCCTGCTTCATTGAAAATAACAGGTGGATTCGTTCTATGTGGTCAGCTTCCCTCACCAATATAGTGTTAATGTCTCAGTTACAAAGCTTAATACTTGAAAACGTGAAACCTCAATCACATGGGTTGTTTTTAAATCCAGCCTTGAGCTATTTTGACCATATTTTTTCTTTGTGACCCACATTATAGTATTTATGCTGAGGTGGCCATTAGGTACAACAGTTGACTCTGCATAGGAGGCGTGCATCCTATATCAGAATGCCTAGGTTTGAGTCCCAGCTCCGCTTCTGATTTCAGCTTCCTAACAGTAAACATCTTGGGAAGCAGCACCTGATTGCTCAAATACCTGGGTCCCTGCCACCCATGTGGGAGACCCAGACTAAGTTCTGGACTCTCTGCTTTGACCTGATCCAATCCTAGCTATTGTGGGTATTTGTGGAGTGAACTAGCAGATGGAAGACCTCTCTGTTTTTCCTCTCTTAAATAAATAAAGATAAATGAACAATATATGCATTCTCCTATCTAGTGAAATAAGCCCCTTTCTTGGCCAAAAACAATAAAAAAAGTCTATACAATAATCTATCTAGACAAGGACTGTATGAGCATCTGGTAGGTCCTATGTAAAACACTGAGTTAGCTGGAGTGTATAAAAATTTGACTTCTACAACGTGGAGCTTGCCTTAGGCCACTTAACTGAAAATTTGAGTTAAAGTAGATCATCATAAAATAATGCATGTTCTTAAACATTTCATTTTCATCCACGCAGCCATCAAAGAACACTGAATTCGTTTCTGTATCTTGTTTATTATCAATAATGCTTCAGTGAACATGTGAGTGAAGATATCTCTTTGGGATGCTGACTTCATTTCCTTTGGATATATCCATAGAAGTAGGATTGGTGTATCATATGGTAGTTCTGTTTTTTAGGTTTTTTTAAGAAACTTCCATAATATTCTCCACAATGGATCTACTAACTCACATTTCCACCAACAGTACATAGCAGTTTCTTTTTCTGTAAGTCTTTGCCAGTGTTTATTTTTTTCTTTTATGATAATAGTCATTCTGAATGTGGAAAGGTGATATCCTATTTTGATTTTTTAAAAAGGTTTATTTTATTTACTTGAAAGGCAGAAGTACAGAGAGAGAGAAAGAGAGAGAGAGAGACAGAGAGAGTGTTCTTGCATCTACTGGTTTACTTCCCAAATGGCTGCAATGGCCAGGGCTGGGCCAGGCCAAAACCAGGAGCCAGAAGCTTCATTTGGGTTTCCAAAGTGGATGCAGGGAAGTTCAAGCATTTGGACTATCTTCTACTGCTTTCCCAGGTGCATCTGCATGGTGCTGGATCAGAAGTGGAGCAGCCAGGACTCAAACCAACGGGATACAAGCACTGCAAGCGGAGGCTGAACTTTCTATGTCACAGCACTGGTTCCTTACTTTAATTTTAATTTCATCTTTTTGGCGATTTGTGATGTTGAGCATTTTTTCATTTATCTGGTGGTCATTTGCATGTCTTCTTTATAATAAAGTTCATTTAGGTTTTGGCCCATTTTTTGGCAGTTGATTACTTTGAGTTCCTTATATATTTTGGATAGTAACACATTATCTGCTATATGGTTGGAAAATGTTTTCTCTAATTAGTAGGTTGCTTTTAATGTTGTTGATTGCTTCCTTTGTTCTGCAGAAGGGTTTTAGTTTGATGTAGTTCCACTTGTTTATTTTCACTTTTTTGTCCTTGCTTTTGATGTCATATCTAAAACATCACTACCAAGACCAATGCCAAGGAGTTCTTTTCTTGAACTCTTCTAGAAGTTTTATTGTTTCAGATACTAAATTTAAAATTTTAATATATTTTAATTAATTTTTGCATATAGTTTAAGATGAGTCAAAGTTCATTCTTCCAATTTTCCAATGCTATTTTGAAGGAACTTTTTTTCCCCCATTGTTCATTATTGGCATTCTTGTTGAAGATTAGTTGACCATATGGATATGTGTGTGGGTTTTCTCCTAAGTTCTATATTCTCTTCTGCTTGTCAATATGTTTTTGTCAATACTATACTTATATGATTATTATGATATGGAAAATATGATATATACAAACAAAATAGACTATTAGTTAATAACACAAGGAAGGGAATACTTATATTTGTAACAATATGTATGGAACTGGAGGACATTATACCAAGTTAAATAAGCTAGACACAGAATGACAAATGCTATATGATTTTAGTAACATGAATTTTAAAAATGTTGAAGTGATGGAAACAGAGTAGAAAGTGGTTAACAGGGACTGGGAGTTGAAGAGAATAAGGAGATGAGGAGTATGAACTTTCAGAGAGAGTGTGAGAAAGTTCTGGGAATCTGTTTTACAGCATAAGTGGTAATGATTGTGCTAATTACTTTGGGGTAAATGTTGCACAATATACACCTATATTTAATTATTACATTGTATACTTTGAATACATACAGTATTTGTGAATTAAATAATTCAAACTTGATAAATTATTTTAACTGAAAATATAGATTTACCTTTATTTCCCAATATGATGATTTGTGATCAAAGCCTTTTCTTTGAGTATGGTGCACTGGTTAGAGTGGTGTGTCACCTTTGCTCCACAAACCATATAGTGTGTCATGTCTAACTTCCAACATTTTATTGCTTTAAAAAAAGATTAACTTAAGAACCACAAACATGCTTTAGTATAAATCTTGTATGAGCCACACCCATATCAATTTGATATTTGAGGTTACTCATTGTTAATTTTCTATTTGAAAGAATTCAGCATTATTTTCATAAAACATTAGGTTTTGCACTTGGGTTTATAAAGAACCAATAAATATGACATAAAACATTTTGAGAACTAATGTTAGTTCTTGGTAAACTCAGAAACAGAAGCAGAAATATATAGAAAATTATAGCATTAAGAATTTTATCAGATCATTTTATAAAGAACAAGGGGAAGATTGATTGATTTTGCAAGTCAGTTAAGTAGATTTTAATTAAGAGAGCTTCCATGTCCTTTCAAATAAATTGGCCTCTAGTCTTACAACTAGCTATGCTATTTGCAACATTACTATGGACTATTTTATTATGACATTGATATTGTTATGAGATATTATGGAGTATCTATTACCCTTTGCAGGGTCTATTTTAGTCCTTTTATTACTTCTTTGTTTCCCCTTTTTTCTTTTTTTGGATGATTTATTCATTTATCTGAAAGTCAGATTTACGGGGGGGGGGGAGACAGAGAAAGAGGTCGTCCATTTGCTGATTCACTCCCCAAATGGCCACAATAGCCAACACTGGGCCTGGACGAAGCCAGGATCCAGGAGTTTCTTCCAGGTTTCCCACGTGGGTAGCGTGGACCCAAGCCTTTGGATCATATTCCATTGCTTTTCTTAGGCCATTAGCAGGGAGCTGAATTGAAAGTCGAGAAACTGGTAGTGGAACCGGCACCCATATGGGTTGCAGGCATCACAGGCAGCCACTTCACCCACTGTGCCACAACGTCAATCCCATGAGCCAATTCTTTAAAAACAAATCTCTGTTTCTGTCTGACTCTCCGTCTCTGTCCCTCTGTCCCTGGTTCTCTGGCTCTGTTTCTGTCTTGCTGTCTCCATATAAATATACATGCGTATCTCAAACAGAAATGTATGTTTATATATGCACACATACATTTTCTTTTGGTTCCATTTTTCTGGACAATCCTCATATATTTCCCCTGACTGAATTTTTGTAAAAAACTTGAAAGCATTGCCATTTATAAACATAAAGCATATCTAATTTCTTGTTACTGATGACTCAACTACTATCTGGAGCTCAATTAATATAAGAGATTTAGAAACATTGAAGAATATAACTAATATAATTGTAATTATTTTATTTAGCTATTGTAAGTGAACCAAAAAAAAAAAAAAAAAAACGTATGTTTGTGGCCATGCCATCTGCAGATGCAAGGATATAATTGTTATATGTTCAAACATATATTTGGTTTTTTTTCTTCAGACTACCTAGTCTGGTATAAAATGGTTTATAAATTTAATTTTAAAACACTTGCACTGAATTTACCTTTGAAATAGTAAAATGTTAATAAAGTGAAAACAAACTAAACAGTGTTGCACTGAAATAGTTAATAGACATAGTGAGCTAGAATTAACGTTCCTCAAAGATAGTCTAATAAAAGCTTTAAAATTTGAAATGGAGACCATCTGGAACTGCTAAGAGAGACTATGTAATTCAAGAAACAATGTAAAAAGTAGATAGTTACAAAATAAATAATTTTAACTCAACGAGCTATCACAGAGTAGAATTAATTTCAAGTGTTCCAAGGAGTGAAATGTTTATTTTTTATAAAAACATAGAAAAGACTGCAGACTATCATTTAACATCTTCTTAAATCTAAAAATAAAGAAAAATTATTATAAAACAAAGATTTATATATTGAATTAGCTAGGAAAGTTAAAATCTGAAACTTTGTCATTATTTTTAACTGCCAACTCAATGCCAGAGATAATACAAATTGGCAAAAAGCATTCTTTATTGAAAACCACTCTGGTACTATGACCAAAGAAACTTAAGGCCTGCGCTGCGGCTCACTTGGCTAATCTTCCAGCTGCGGCGCCAGCACACTGAGTTCTAATCCCGGTTGGGGCACCGGATTCTGTCCTGGTTGCTCCTCTTCCAGTCCAGCTCTCTGCTGTGGCCCAGAAGTGCAGTGGAGGATGGCCCAGGTCCTTGGGCCCTGCAACTGCATGGGAGACCAGGATAAGCACCTGGCTCCTGCCTTCGGATCGGCGCGGTGCACTGGCCACAGTGTGCCAGCCGCAGCGGCCATTGGAAGGTGAACCAACGGCAAAAGGAAGACCTCTCTCTCTCTCTCTCTCTCTCTCTCTCTGCCTCTCCCTCTGTGTAACTCTGACTTTCAAATAAATAGATCTTTAAAAAAAAAAAAAAAAGGTCCCTTGGAATACCCACTCCCGTAAAGCGGTGTCTGTGATCAAATTCCAGCTCCACTTCCTTTTCTAGCTTCCAGCTATTGCACACCCTGGGAGGAAGTGAATGATGGTCAAAGAGTTGTCTCCCTGCTAACCAAGTAGGCGACCAAGACTGAGTTCCTGGCATCTGGCTTTTGCTGGGCCAACCCCTGGATGTTGTAAGCATGTAGGGAGTGAATCAGCAGAGAAGAGGTTTCTCTAGCTCTTTCTCTCTCTCTTTCTCTCTGCTTCATCATCTTCTTCTTTTTTAAAGATTTATTTATTTATTTGAAAGGCAGAGTTGCAGAGACAGAGGTAGAAAGACAGAGAGAGAGAGAGAAAGAGAGAGAGAGATATTCACTTCCCAATTGGCTGCAATGGCTGGAGCTGCACCAATCTGAAGCCAGGAGCCAGGAGCTTCCTCCAAGTCTTTCCACAAGGGTGCAGGGGCCCAAGTACTTGGGCCATCTTCCACTGCTTTCCCAGGCCATACCAGAGAGCTGGATAGGAAGTGGAGCAGCCTGGACTCTAACCAGAGCCCATATTGGTTGCTGGCACTGCAGGTGATGGCTTTACCTACTATACCACAGTGCTGGCCCCTCTCTACTTCTTAAATAAACAAAAATTTAAAAAGAAAATTTATATATAAAGACATTATGGATATATAATTTCTAAGAAGTAATCCTTAAAACAGCTTATGTAATCAACATGAGGGACCTTATTACATGTCATGGCACAGTCATGTGCCAATATTATCAATATTATCAATATTTTCAAACTCATGTTCAAAGATCATTTGGTGCTATGCAAAAACTAAGTAAGATCTCCAATTAGCAAAAGAAAACAGGAAAAACTCAGACAAATTCAACCTTCTAAATTATAGAAATTATTATGTGTAATAAAAGGTCCTGAAGTCTAGCCCAGCAATATTTTAATGAAGATTATCTATGTGGGTGGTGAGATCACAGGTGATTTTCCCATTTGTACTTTTGTGCATAGTTTAAGTTTTCTGTAATAATTATCTGACTTTTATCATCAAAAATATAAAGCTGTTAAAATCCACATTGTAGTACATAATTGCAACAAAAGATTAGGTCTGTTTTTGCTTCAATTGTTTTTTATTATGCTAGTAGAATGAGATTTAAATTGGGTAGGGGAAGAATAAAAGCTACTCCTCCTTCAATAATTTATCTAATGTCTCTTATCATTTCCTGCACACTTTATGCCACTTTAAGCCACCTCAATTCCATCTGGCTAGATAACTAAATGATTATCCAAGTTAGAAAACTGAATCTACTTAGGAAGACGTATTGTGGTTCTGATAATATTGTGATATGATACTGGCACCCTATTGGAAGATTTCTAGACAATGTATTCTTGAAGATGAAGTGCATACACAACAAGATATAAACACTTGTGTAAATAGTGTTAGAAAACATGTAAGAGTGCCAGTATACAATACAGATGTGCATGTTTCTCTGTGTGCTCCCGTATATAGCATTTGAAAATCAAGACTGGTAGCAGAACCATCTGCTGGAGCTGTGAAAAGTTCTCATACTTAGATCTCAAGCGTTTTTTATAATTGCTTTTAGAAGCTCATCAAAAACACAGACTCAGCTACAATATGAGTGAAATTCCTTTCATGATTCTTTCTAAGATATGTTTAATGACCTATTTTACTCCAGGCATTAAAGCCAGGCAGAGAAAAGAAAAAAACATTGTCAGGTAATGGAACACAATATATTAGAAACTATCGATCGCTACTTGATCTGCCTGTGGGGGACAACCAGCTATATAAGTTCATGATGGCAATTTGGGGAAAAAATGTTACTAGGAAGGGAAAGAAAATTTAATAACTGTACACTATGTTGGGGCACTATACAAAGATCTCTATATGTACATTTTTTAAGCTTCATTTCAAACTTGCAAGATACTCACTATTATGCTCAGTTTACAGATAAAGCCTTGAAAGACCAAAAAATTAAAATAATATGCTGAATTATAGAAGGTATAGTTAATATTATACCATGTGCACTCCTGAACGTAATAGTATATTCTTGGAGGCATTGGCTAAACAAAAAGTTTATACAACACGGAATCAAAAATAGACATTTAGTTTGATTAAAAAAATGAAACGCAGGGTGAGCATTTCTTGCAGCAGTTAAAATGTTGCTTGGGACTCACACATCCCATATTACAGTGCCTGGTTCAAATCTTGGCATTCTTCTGATCCAGCTTCCTGCTAACACATTGGGAGGCACCTGCCACCCATGTAGGAGACCTGGATGGAGTTCCCACCTCCTGGCTTTGGTTTGGTCCATAGTTTTTACAGACATTTAAGTAGCTAACCAATGGGTGGAAGATATTTCTTGGTCTGTCTCCCTCTGTCTTTGAATCTCTGCCTTTCAAATACAATGAAAATGAGGCAAATGAACAAAAATTTTGAATTTGAAATTAATAAATAGTTTTTATATATTATACACTTTCATGAGCTTTTTGAAAAATGATCAAATAAAATAACTCAGAAAAGATTAGAAGGCCTTTTTAGTGAGATACTAGCAGAAAACTTCATGGGTTTGGAGAAGCAAAGAGACATCCAAGTACAGGAAGCACATAAAACCCCCAATAAACAACCAAAAGAGATCCTCACCATGACACGTTGTATTCAAACTCACCACAGTGAAACATAAAGAAAAGATTCTAAAATGTGCAAGAGAGAAATGTCAGGTTACTCTCAGAGGATCTCCAATTAGACTCACAGCTGACTTCTCATCAGAAACCCTACAGGCTAGGAGGGAATGGTGAGATATAGTCCAAGTACTAAGAGAACACAACTGCCATCCCAGAATATTATATCTTGCAAAGCTCTCATTTGTGAATGAAGGTGAAATAAAGAACTTTCATAGCAAACAGAAATTGAAAGAATTTGTCACCACTCGTCCTGCCAGAAAAAGATGCTTAAAGATGTGTTACCCACAGAAACATGGCCACCAATATGAAAGATGATAAAGGAGGAAAGTCTCCCAGTAAAAAATCATAGGAAGTTCAAAGCTTATACTGGAAATATCTTTGGAAAAATTGCAGGGCAAAGTCACTACTTACCAATAGTCACATTGAATGTAAATGGCCTCAACTCTCCTGTTAAAAGGCACAGACTGGCTGAATGTATTAAAAAAACAAAACCCATCTATTTGCTGCTTACAAGAAACACATCTTTCCAACAAAGATGCATGCAGGCTGGAAGTGAAAGGTTGGAAAAAAGATATTCCGTGCCAACAGAAACTAAAAAAGAACTGGCATAGCCATCTTAATATCAGACAAAATAAACGTTAACACAAAAAATGTTAAGAGAGTCAAAGAGGGGCACTATATAATCATTAAGGGATCAACTCAACAGGAAGATGTAACTATTATAAATGTATATGCACCTAATTACAGGGCACTGGTTTATTTAAAAGATATGCAAAGGAACTTAAAGGGAGACTTAGAATCCAATACAATAGTATTGGGAGAATTCAATACTCCACTTTCAGAAATAGACAGACCAACTCTAAAACCAATCCCTGGAGCAAGGACAGTCTATTCAATAGATGGTGCTGGGAAAACTGGACATCCACGTGTGGAAGAATGAAGCAAGACCCCTAACTTACACCTTACACCTTACACAAAAATCCATTCAACATGGATTAAAGATCTAAATCTATGACCTGACACAGTCAAATCATTAGAGAACATTGGAGAAACCCTGCAAGATATTGGCACAGGCAAAGACTTCTTGGACAAGACCCCAGAGGCACAGGCAGTCAAAGCCAAAATTAACAATTGGGATTGCATCAAATTGAGAAGTTTCTGTACTGCAAAAGAAACAGTCAGGAAAGTGAAGAGGCACCCAACAGAATGGGAAAACATATTTGCAAACTATGCGATACATAAAGGATTAATAACCAGAATCTACAAAGAGATCAAGAAACTCCACAACAACTAAACAAACAATGCACTTAAGAGATGGGCCAAGGACCTCAATAGACATTTTTCAAAAGAGGAAATCCAAATGGCCAACAGGCACATAAAAAAATGTTCAGGATCACTAGCAATCAGGGAAATGCAAATCAAAACCACAATGAGGTTTCACCTTACCCCGGTTAGAATAGCTCACATACAGAAATCTACCACAACAGATGCTGGTGAGGATGTGGGGAAAAAGGGACACTAACCCACTGTTGGTGGGAATGCAAACTGGTCAAGCCACTATGGAAGTCAGTCTGGAGATTCCTCAGAAACCTGAAGATAACCCTACCACAAGACCCAGCCATCCCACTCCTTGAAATTTACCCAAAAGAAATTAAATTGGCAAACAAAAGAGCTCTCTGCACCTTAATGTTTATTGCAGCTCAATTCGCAATAGCTAAGACCTGGAATCAACCTAAATGTCCATCAACAGAAGACTGGATAAAGAAATTATGGGACATGTACTCTATAGAATACTATGCAGCAGTAAAAAACAATGAAATCCGGTCATTTGCAACAAAATGGAGGAATCTGGAAAATATCATGCTGAGTGAAATCAGCCAGTCCCAAAGGGACAAATATCCTATGTTCTCCCTGATCAGTGACAACTAACTGAGCACCAAAAAGGAAACCTGTTGAAGTGAAATCAATACTATGAGAAACAATGACTTGATCAGCCCTTGTCTTGACTGTTGAGGAACAACTTACTACATTATTCCTTTTAGTATTTTTTTGTTCTACTTAAATCATTGGTTGAACTCTTTAATTAATACACAACTATTCTTAGGTGTTTAAATTTAACTGAAAAGTGATCTCTGTTAAATGTAAGATTGGGAATAAGAGAGGGAGGAGATGTACAGTTTGGCACATGCTCAATCGGACTTACCCCTAATGGTAGAGTTAGAAACGTGCCAGGGGATTTCAATTCAATCCCATCAATGTAGCATGTACCAATGCCATCTCACTAGTCCAAGTGATCAATTTCAGTTCATAATTGATCATAGTGACATGATTAAGAGTCAAAGGGATCACATAAACAAGACTAGTGTCTGCTAATACTAACTGATAGAATTAAAAAGGAGAGATCCATCCAACATGGGAAGCAGGATACACAGCAGTCTCATAGAATGGCAGATGTCCTAAATAGCACTCTGGCCTCAGAATCAGCCCTTAAGGCATTCGGATCTGGCTGAAGAGCCCATGAGAGTATTTTAGGCATGGAAAGCCAAGACATTCTGGCAAAGAAAAAAAATGACCTAAGTGAAAGATCTCTATTAGTGAGATCCCAGTGGAAAGAACGCGCCATCAAAGAAGGAGGTACCTTTCTCTGAAGGTAGGAGAAAACTTCCACTTTGACTATGTCCTTGTCTAAATAAGATCGGAGTTGGTGAACTCAAAAAGCTTCCATAGCCTTGGCAGCTCATGACAAGAGCCTCGGGTGATTACTGACATCATAAATAATAGTGTCAATTGTCAAATCAGCAACAGGAGTCACTGTGTACTTACTCCCCATGTAGGATCTCTGTCCTTAATGTGTTGTACTATGTCAATTAATGCTATAACTAGTACTCAAACAGTACTTTATATTTTGTGTTTCTGTGTGGGTGCAAACTGTTGAAACCTTTACTTAAAACATACTTAACTGATCGTCTGTATATAAAGATAATTGAAAATGAATCTTGCTATGAATGGGATGGGAGAGGGAGTGGGAGATGGGATGGTTGCAGGTGGAAGGGAGGTTATGGGGTGAAAAAGCTGCTATGATCCAGAATTTGAACTTTGGAAATTTATATGTATTAAATAAAAGTTAAAAATAAAATATAATTTTTAAAAAGAAAAAAATAATAAAATAACTTCAGAAAATTATAATTCCCACTCACATCTATGACCTGTCCAGATAAACACATTAAACAATTGCAGCTTATTTTTTATGCAAATGTGGCCTCAGAACATATGCTTTATCCTTTTACCAATCAAATTTTCACCCTCTCCACAAAATCTTCTGAAATCATCATTTTCTAGATGAATATTAATTTCTTTTTTTTCTTTTTATTTGAAAGGCAAAGAGACAGACTGACAGATGCAGAGTGATCTTTCATACACTAGTTAATTCCCCAAATGCCTGAAATAGCCAGAGCTGAACCAAGCTGAGGCTAAAAGCTAGCAACTCTCTCCTGGTCTTCCACATGGGTGATAGGGATCCAAGTCCTTGAGCCATCATCTGTTATCTCCCAGAGTATGCATTTTGAGGAAACTGAATTAGAAGCGAGTAATTTGGACTCCAACCAGGCACTCTTCAGGCATCTGAAGAGGTGACTTAACTGTTGCACGCAATGCCCACTCTTCATGGTGATTTTTAAGAGCACTATTTTTATATAGTACTGTACTCTTAGAAATTGCTCTAATACTCCACATTACTTAGAGGGGAATTATAAAATGTTTGTGGGTAAAAAATATTATAAGATGATGTGCATTTTCTATGAATTTTTAAAGACCCCTTATATCTTATTTGCTGATTTAAACAAATTCTACTCGGTGTCTTATAATTTTTTTTTTTTTTGACAGGCAGAGTGGACAGTGAGAGAGAGAGAGACAAAGAGAAAGGTCTTCCTTTGCCGTTGGTTCACCCTCCAATGGCCGGCGCACCGCGCTGATCCGATGGCAGGAGCCAGGTACTTATCCTGGTCTCCCATGGGGTGCAGGGCCATCCTCCACTGCACTCCCTGGCCACAGCAGAGAGCTGGCCTGGAAGAGGGGCAACCGGGACAGAATCCGGCGCCCCGACCGGGACTAGAACCCGGTGTGCCGGCGCTGCAAGGCGGAGGATTAGCCTAGTGAGCCGTGGCGCCGGCCTGTCTTATAATCCTCATCACTGTATCTTTATTTACTGTAGACAGGACTGACAACTCTGACACCCACTTGCTGGTGCTACTTCAGTGACTTCCTGACCCTTAGAAATCAGGCACAGTGAAGTCAGGACTCTGCATAATAGCAGAGAAGACTGAACAGTAGCCCCACAGAGCATTAAGGATTCTTCTGGGATCAGACCTGGATTCAGGATTATACAAAGCGGTCACATACCATTGACTTAAGTTTGGTCCCTGGAGAGGCCACAGCCACCCCTTGGCTTGGTGCTATGGTCTGAATTCTTGCTCAAATTCATATGTGAAATCTAATCACCAACACAATGGTGTTAGAAAAAGATGAGGTCTTTGGGAGACGATTCAGCGATGAGGGTGGGAGCCCTCATGGATGAGATTAGTGCCCTTATATAAAGGCCTAGAGGAGAGACACTCACCCTTCCTGCCGTATGAGGACACAACAAGAAGACACGGTGTATGGAGCAGAAAGCAGATTTTCATCAACACCAAACCTGCTAGAGCCTTGACCTTTGACTTTCCAGGCTCCACAACTATCAGAAACAACTTTTTGTTATTTATAAGTGATATGGTTTATGATATTTTGTTATCCTGTAAAATCGAAGTGGTATTTTCCCATAACGTATTCTACTCCTGAAAATAAGCTAATGTAATCATAAAATACAAAAATCATGAAGTACTATTACAGAAGAGAAGTTTAGTAGTATTTGCATGTATGTACATATGTATGTGTATATATATTTATTTATTTAAGAGGGCGAGAAATAGAGACAGACAGATCTCCTGGCTGCTGGTTTATTCCCCTGATGCTCACGGTGACCAGGACTGGGCTGTGGCTGAAGCCAGGAGCATGGAACTCAATCCAGGTCTTCCATTTGGGTGGCACGGACAAAAGTAGGATTGTCCATTTCCTGCTGCTTCCCAAGGTCCAAACTGATATGAAGATGGAATTAGGAAATGGAGGAGAGAATTGAACACAGACAATCTGATGTGGGATACAAGTATCTTAACTAGCAAATCAGGCACTAAGACATGTAGTTTTTATACAAATCACTGAAAATTCCTGAGGAGTGTGTATCCTCTTTAGAATCACAACTAGCCAAATAATATTCTCTATTACCACTATATTAATTAATGGAATAAAGTTCTACCCATATAATGGGTACTTAATACATATGAGATTGATGGACATTTTTTAAATAACCAAATATAAATCTTGAGACACTGAGTAAAACATTAATATGCTTAATCACACTCACTTGCACATTGTTACAATTATCATATGCAAATATGACCTTGCACCGTTCTCAAATATTAATATATGCTATTGTACTGAATGACATTACTACTCTCTCCTGGGTTTTTTGCCTCTCCATAGGCCTCTCTTTTCATTTAAGATTTTCAGAAGTTTGATCTTCTATAAAGCAATTATTTCCTCAGAAGTTGTTATCATCATGATCACACAGCATTACATACTTCTTAAATCTCTGGATGGTAAGCAAGTTTCAAAAGGCATGTACAAAAATAAATCAAAGAGATGTCAATACTGAGATGAATTTCTCTTTAAATAAAACAAACTCATCATAAATTGCTCCATAGAGGAGTTGCATTGCTACTTGTAAACCATTGATCGGTATCCCACTGGTATAGCAATTCACATGTATAATTGGCTTTCTGTTTTCTTTAGTTTTCAGTACTACTGTAAGGAGGTTTCAAAAAGCCTGTGGAAAAATGGAATTAAAAGATAACATGCATTTTCCATGAATGTTTTGAAGCCTCAATTGTATTATGCAAGTGGAAAAGAGCTTCCAAGACACATGCAAGTTCACTGGAGGGTCACAAACTGGATATTTAAAAATAACTTGGTTTCCTTCTACTACATCTGTGTTCTCTGAAAATGCCTATGTTCATACAGAAAGAAAGTGTAAGAATGAAACAGACATCTGATCATTTGGTTATCACTTTTAGCCCTTGTCTATATTGATGTGCAAAAGTGGTTTTTCTACTTTTTGCTTATGGAACATTATGGTTAGTGGTACATTAAGCCTGTGATTATAAAGTAAGCTGAAACTGTGTTATAAAAATTAAAGGGAAAAAAAGAAAGGAAAGAAGGAGGGGGAGTTGGTGTTGGGATAAGGAAAGAAGTATGGTTATCTTCTTCTTAGAATTGAATCTATGAAATATATTAAATCTATTCCCTTTACATTAACTAAAATTATTTTAAAAATAAAATGCCTATGTTCAATTTTTTACTTAAATATAATAAATAAAATAATAACTTTCATTTATTTAATTTATTCCAGGACAGAAATTAGAGTACATCTTAGCATATCATGATTAAACCAAATCTACACAGTAGCTATTTTTGTGATTTTGAAAAACTGAGGTCCAGAGGTTATGTTTTGTCCAAAATTATACAGCTATTTGTCCAAATATACAAGAATCAGACCAAAGGCTAGGCATAAAGCCCATTTTTGCAGTATTTCATACTGCTTCAAGTGTGAATGAATTGCAGATTAATAATTTATGTGCAATAGATAATTGTGTTATAAAGAATTAAATCTAAGGGCCGGCTCTGTGTCATAGCAGGTAAAGCCTCTGCCTGCAGTGCCAGCATCCCATATGGTCACTGGTTTGAGTCCTGGCTGCTCCTCTTCTGATCCAGCTCTCTGCTACGGCTGGGAAAGCAGTGGAAGATGGCCCAAGTTCTTGGGCCCCTGCACCCGCGTGGGAGACCTGGAAGAATTCCTGGCTCCTGGTTTCAGATCGGTGCAGCTCCTGCTGTTGTGGCCAATTGGGGAGTGAACCAGTGTATGGAAGACTTTCTCTCTCTCTCTCTCTCTCTCTTTCTCTCTGCCTTTCCTTCTCTGTGTAACTCTTTCAAATAAATAAATAAATCTTAAAAGAAAAAGAATTAAATCTGGAAAGGCAATGATGGTGTTTCATTTGTTTATTGCATATGGGCTCTTGATAATAATTAGGACAGTTTTCCAAATGTATCCATATATTTAGAATAAAAGTTAAAGTCCACCTCAAAGGATCAGTATTACAAAACAAGCCTACTAGCATACCAGTGGAAATTTTGCATACATGCTAATTCTCATAATTTTTAGATCTTTTGGACCATTGGCAAGAGGAACTGATGTGCCTGAAGAATACAGTTTAAATTATATGAATACATTTTTATGTCATTAAAACTTAAGCTAAATATCAAGTATAACTTCATAAAATTTGAACTAGAGGAGATCTTTCTTTTTTTAAAGTTTTATTTTATTTATTTGAAAGTCAGAGTTATAGAGAGAGATAGAGACAGAGACACAGAGAGAGGTCTTCCATCCGCAGGTTCAATCCCCAAATGGCCTCAATGGCCAGAGCTGAGCTTATCCAAAGCCAGGAGCCAGGAGCTTCATCGAGCTTTCCCACATGGGTGCAGGGGCTCAAGGACCTGGGCCATCTTCTGTAATTAATACACAGTTATTCTTAAGTGTTGAAATTTAACTGAAATGTGATCCCTGTTAAATATAAGAGTGGGAATAAGAGTGGGAAGAGATGTACAATTTGGGACATGCTCAAGCTGACCTGCCCCAAATGGTAGAGTTAGAAACATACCAGGGGATTCCAATTCAATCCCATCAAGGTGGCATGTACCAATGCCATCTCACTAGTCCAAGTGATCAATTTCAGTTCACAATTGATCATAATGAAAGGACTAAGAGTCAAAGGGAGCACATAAACAAGTCTAGTGCCTGCTAATACTAACCGATAGAATGAATAAAGGGGAGAGCGATCCAACATGGGAAGTGAGATACACAGCAGACTCATAGAAAGGCAGATGTCCTAAACAGCACTCTGGCCTCAGAATCAGCCCTAAAGGCATTCGGATCACCGTTTCTCATAGTGTCCATTTCACTTCAACAGGTTTCCTTTTTGGTGCTCGGTTAGTTGATCAGCCCTTTTCCTAACTGTTGATGAACAACTTAATACTTTATCCCTTTTAGTATTTTTTTGTTCTGCTTAATACTATTGGTTGAACTCTTTAATTAACACACAATTATTCTTAGGTGTTTAAATTTAACTGAAAAGTGATCTTATATTAAATATAAGAGTGGGAATAAGAGAGGGAGGAGATGTACAATTTGGGATATGCTCAATCGGACTTGCACCAAATGGGAGAGTTAGAAATGTGCCAGGGAATTCCAATTCAATCCCATCAAGGTGGCATATACCAATGCCATCTCACTAGTCCCGGTGATCAATTTCAGTTCGCAATTGATCATAATGATAGGATTAAGAATCAAAGGGATCACATAAACAAGACTAGTGTCTGCTAATACTAACTGATAGAATTAAAAAGGAGAGATCCATCCAACATGGGAAGCAGGATACACAGCAGACTCATAGAATGGCAGATGTCCTAAACAGCACTCTGGCCTCAGAATCAGCCCTTAAGGCATGCAGATCCAGCTAAAAAGCCCATGAGAGTATTTCAGGCATGGAAAGCCAAGACACTCTGGCAAAAAAAAAAAAAAAAAAAAAACACTAAATGAAAGATCCCTGTGAGTGAGGTCCCAGTGGAAAGAACAGATCTTCAAAGAAGGAGGTACCTTTCTCTGAAGGGAGGAGAGAACTTCCACTTTGACTATGACCCTGTCTAAATAAGATTGGAGTCGGTGAACTCAAAAGGCTTCCATAGCCTTGGAAACTCATGACTGGAGCATAGGGAGATTACTGATGCCATAAACAGGAGTGTCAATTGGTAAAGTCAACAACAGGAGTCACTGTGCACTTACTCCTCATGTAGGATCTCTGTCCTAAATGTGCTGTACATTGTGATTTAATGCTATAACGAGTACTCAAGCAGTATTTTTCACTTTGTGTTTCTGTGTGGGTGCAAACTGTTGAAATCATCAGCAATGAATTCCACAATTAAAGACTATATAATACACCTTCTTAATTCTATTAAGCAGTCTTCAGGACAAAAGGAAGTTTATGAAGTTAACAAGAATTAAATATAATAATTTTAAAATGCAACTCAAATGTTAACTATATTCAGGGGTACCTTAAAAAGTTTGTGGAAACTGGAATTAAAGATGTTTATTTTAGTGCTAAAATTTGAAATACATCTAATATGAAAGGTCTTCAAAAACTTCATGGAGATATTTGTTATGAAAAATAATGTGCTTCACTCTAAAAAATTTATACCAAAACAATCTAATTGATTTTTTTCTGATTTTTTTTTCACATAGCATTGACAAGTATTTTAATGAACAACATTTAAAGCTCTTCCTGCTGCCAGAAATATGCAAGAAGGAATGAGCACATTCCTTTAATGCAACCTTGACAGTTGTACTAAGTGAAGAAACAGACAATATAAATAGAAAATGCAGTATCTGTAAGACATTGCAGTCTGCCTATAGTAAAAGTGCTTGGGCAATCACTGCGTTTAAAATGTATGTAGGATTTTACACTCAGGAACACAGTTACCTTAAGCAATAATATTCTATTACAATGTAATACAAAATTACTACCTCAATAAAATGTTTACTATCTGAATGCAGAAGAGATTTAAAATTATATATATATGTATATATACACTCTAATTACCTAGCATGCTCCAATATAAGTGAAAAAATGTATATATAGCTGTTTTTAAAATATTACAGCTCTCATTATTTCTGTGGAAGTTGATTAGGGAAATAAGGAAGGGAAAGAAAACCAACACTTACTAAAATAATGTTTATAGAATGCCTATGTATGTACCAGGCAGAGGGGACAGTATATTGAATCAAAAAGAGTGCTTCACAGCCTTGTGAAATAAAAATTAATTATTCAGTTAAGAAATAAGAAATTCTCCAAAGGGAATTCAAATGTCCTGGTCTCCCTCCAATGTCTTTTTTCCCCAATGAAACTTTTTATTTAATGAATAAAAACTTCATGCATTTCATGAATACAACTTTAGAAATATAGTGATTCTTCCCACTATACATGCCCTCCCACCCACTCTCCCACCCCCCCTTCTCCTTCTCCTCCTCCCTCTTCCATTCCCTCTCCTTCTCCTCCTCCCTCTTCCATTCCCAGTCCCATCCTCCACTAAGATTCATTTTCAATTAACTTTATACATGGAAGACCAACTCTATACTAAGTAAAGAGTTCAACAATTTCCATAAAAAAAAAACTGTTCCTCAACAGTCGAGACAAGGGCTGTTCAAAGCCTTTGCATCTTGAAGTTAATTTCACTTTTTTTTAGAAACTTAGTTAACTTCAAAGAAGCACACAAGAATGATACATCTCTTAAGAGCATGTAGACACAATTATAGTACAACTCTTTGAGGACAGAGGTCCTGCATGGGAAGTTAGTGCAATGGGAAGTTAGTGCACAATGACTTGTGTTGTTAATTTAACAATTAACACTCTTTTTGTTTATTTTTAACATCAGCTTTATTTTTTGAGATCTGGTACAAACAATAACATTCATGCATTTGATTTCAGTGACCTTTGAAAAAAGTATGCATTAATGTGACCAGCGGAACTGTCACTACAGTCAAGATATAAAACATTCACATTCTTTTTTTTAAAGATTTATTTATTCATTTGAAAGTAAGAGTTATACAGAGAAAAGGAGAAGCAGAGAGAGAGAGAAAGAGAGAGAGAAAGAGGTCTTCCTTCTGTTGGTTCACTCCATAATCGACCTCAACAGCCAGAGCTGAGTCAACATGAAGCCAGGAGCCAGGAGCCAGGAGCTTCTTCTGGGTCTCCCATGTGGGTAGAGGGGCCAAGGCCTTGGGCCATCTTCCACTGCTTTCCCAGGCCATAGCAGAGAGCTGGATTGGAAGTCCAGCCAGGATTCTAACTGGTGCCTATAAGGGATGGCAGCACGGCAGGCAGCAGCTTTATCCGCTATGCCACAGCTTCAGCCCCATCAATTAGCACTCTTATGCATGATGTCAGTGATCATCAAAGGCTCTTTTTTTTTTTTTTTTTTTTTGGACAGGCAGTGTTATACAGTGAGAGAGAGACAGAGAGAAAGGTCTTCCTTCTGTTGGTTCACCCTCCAAATGACTGCTACGGCCAGCACGCTGCGCCAATCCAAAGCCAGGAGCCAGGTGCTTCCTCCTGGTCTCCCATGTGGGTGCAGGGCCCAAGCACTTCGACCATTCTCGACTGCCTTCCCAGGCCACAGCAGAGAGCTGGACTGGAAGAGGAACAACCAGTACAGAATCTGGCGCCCCAACTGGGACTAGAACCCAGGGTGTGGGCACCACAGGGGGAGGATTAGCCAAGTGAGCCATAGTTCTGGCCCATCCAAGGCTCTTAACATGAGCTGCCTAGACCATGGAGGCCTTTTGAATCCACAAACTCCTTCAATATGTAGACAAGGCCATAAGCAAAGTGTAAGTTCTCTTCTCCCTTCAGAGAAAAGTACCTTCTTCTTTGATGACCATTTTTTCCCACTGGGTCTCACCCACATATGTCCTTTATGTAGGACATTTTTTGCCACAATGTCTTGGTTTTCTATTTCTGAAATGCTCTCATGAGCTTTCAACCAGATCAGAATGCCTAAAAGGCTGATTCTGAGATCAGAGTGCTATTTAAAGTGATTCTCATTCTTTCTATGAGTCTGCTGTGCGGTCTGCTTCCCACGTTGGAGCATTCACTCTTTTTAAATTCTATCTATTATTATTACCAGATACTTAACCCTATCTATATGATTGTTTTAACCCTATCCATATGACCACTTTAACACTTTATAACTCTTTATACCACCCAGCTTAAGGGGATGCTCTCCAATGTTTTGATTTCACTAGCTATCTCCCAGCACTTTGAAGCAACATCGAATAGTAATGTAGTTGCCAATGCTCCTTCAAATGTTAGTGTTAGTGAATTTTATATATCACATATAAATTAGAATAAGAATACCCATTTTGACTTAAAATGAAATAAAATATTGATTGGTCATTTCCCATTATAGTCAGATGAGTTACCCTCCCTCTTTCCCTCCTAAATGTTCACAGTGCCTCAAAAGTGCCCTGCTCTTTTTCACCTGTGGGCTTTTATACAATAAGTTATCAAAATTTGAAATTGTTCCTCTCCTCCTGAACCCTAATTTCTCCTTCAGGTCTCCTAGCTGAATTACATTTACTTCAGGAAACCTTGCCTAAACACTTCTTCCCTCTGCCCCTACTTTGGGTTAGCTGCTGCGGCTACATGCTTTTATAGAAGAGAAACATACTTTCTGGTCATAGTATTTAGCACATTTTGCCCCAGTTACCCTTTTCACACCATTAATTCCACGCAGTTGCTTGCTTGCTGGATTATTCACTATGTACTCTATTTTTGCATTTGAGTATTCAAAAAAGATTTTGTGAAAGAAATGTGATATATGAGTAGACATGGTCCTTAGGAAGGCAAATTGGATTTTGCTGGATAAAGGGATAAAGAGCATTTCCACACTTTTGGGCAAAGAGCTAGAGATGCCAGTTAGCAGGATGGATGTAGAAGGCAGTGCTATTCCTGAAGCAGATATCACCAAAATAGAAAATCTTGTCTTGGCAGCAGGTGATGGCTCACATACTTGAGTTCCTGCCACTTACATAGGAGACCTGTATAGAGTTGCTGGCTAGTGGCTTTAGCCTGGCTTACCCTCAGCTGTTGTGAGCATTTGGAGAGTGAACCAGTGGATGAAAGATTCTCTCTCTCTTTCCCTCTCTCTCTTCTCTCTCTCTCCTTTCAAATAAATAGATAAATAAATAAATAAAAGAAGCACCCAAAGGTGTTTTGGACATGGTAAGATGGGATATAGTAGCTATTATAGTGTCTTTAATTTGAGGTCATGAATGGTATCTATGATAAAACCACTGCATTTAAACACAAATTTGGCAACTAGGGAATAGATATGATGTGACAGACTATCAGAAGCAGAGATGCATGTATGTGAAGAACGTAAAAGGTAGAACCTAATGAGGTAGGAGCTGGCATGTGTGGCAAGTGGGTTAAAGGACTACTTGTGACACAAGCATCCCGTGTAAGCACAGCTTTGAGTCTAGCTGCTCTGCTTACCAGCCAATTCTCTGTTAATGTGCCTGGGAAAGCAGTGGAACATGGCCCAGATGCTTGGGCCCCTGCCACCCATGTGGGAGACCCAGATAGAATTCCTGGCTCCTAGCTTCTGCAACCATTTGAGGAGTTAACCAGCAGAGGGAAGATCTTTCTCTCTGTCTTTTCCTCTCTTTGTCACTCTGTCTTTAAATTTTTTTTTTTTTGAAAAAAGAAGAAGCTGGTAAGGCAAAGGACAAACATGTTAATTTCTTCAATAATCTGTCAGGTCTCCCCTTTTTTTCTGAAGCAAAAATGACAGTGGAAATTTTATCCATTTGTTTTCCTACCTTCTTTTTTTAAAAATGTATTTTTAAGAAAAGAAAAATTCTGAGAAGTTGTAATTATATTATTGTGTCTTCCAAGTTAAATGTGATATTTTTATCCTAAGTGTCTAGCTATCTATCTAGCTTGATATTTACAACTGATCTATTAGTCCCTCAAGCTAACCCTGGCAGTTTGATTAGAAACTTGGAGTTAGAAACAAGTTTCTTTATTGTTATTATCATCATTAGTAGTAGTAATAGTAGTAATATTTGAACGTGAGATGATAGAGACAAAGAGAGAGAAGAGAAGAGGAGATAGAGAGAGAGAAACAGAACAATCCTATCTTTTCTTTCACTCCCTAAATACTGGTAATAGCTGGAGTTGGAAAAGGAAGAGAAGGAACTCAGTCAGGGTCTTCCATGTGAGTGGCAGGCACCCAACTCTTTGAGCCAGCAGTTCCTCTCTCCTAGGGATGTCTTAGCAGGAATCTTGAATTGAGAGTGCAGCCTGGAAGTAAACTCAAGAACTCCAATATGGAATGTGGGTATGCTTACCAGTGTCTTAAACTGCCATGCTAAACCCACACTGAAAAACAAGTTTTCTAAAGCATCTAAGCTGCTGCTGCTCTACACCCCTGAAAAAGATTGTTTTAAAATAAAGGGTTAAAATTGATTTTCCTTTTATTCTAACTTTTAATTTATAATAATCATACATATTTATGGGCTACAGTGTGATATTTCAATACATTCATACAGTGTGTACAGATCAGAAAAGGCCAATCAGCACCTCGCCTTCTTTGACATTCTTTTCTGATAGGAGGCTTAGAGTTTCTCTCTTCTATATCTTCGTACAATACAAACTAGATCATTATGAACTATGGGTTCTCCACTATTGTAACACCGGGAACTTATTCCTTCCATTTAACTCTGATTTGGTACCCTTTATCAAAATCTAAATTCACTTTATCTCCCCATCCCTCTAAGCCTCTACTAATCACTATCCCATCATAAGACTGAGTTTTTTCATTTGCTTTCAGTTTCTGCATATGGGAAAGAAATGTTGTATTTGTCTTCCTGAGTCTGGCTTATTTCCCTTAACATGCTCCAGTTTCGTTCATTTTGCTGCAAATTACAGGATTCTATTGTTTGTATGACTGAATAATATTGCCTTATGTATGTATATACCACATTTTCTGCATTCATTCACCTGATGAGTGACACCTTGGTTGATTCTGTATCTTGGTTATTGTGAATATTGCTGCAGTACACATGGTTGCAAGCTTCTGCACAACAAACAAAACAATCAGTACAGTGGAGAGACATCTGACACAATGGGAGACAATATTTGTAAGCTATTTATATGACAAAGGATTAATACACAGGATATATCAGGTAGTGAAAAAGTCGTACAACACAAAACAAGTAATGCAGTTAAGAACTAAGCAAAAGACTATTCCAGAGGTCTAGGAGAACCTCAATAGATGGTTCTCAAAAGAAGAAATAAATTTGTCAACAAATATATTTTTAAATGCTCAATATCAATAGACATCCTGGAAATGAAAATAAAAACCTCAACGAGCTATCAGTTCATCCCTGTCAGAATGTTTATTATCAAAAAGAAAGTAACAAACTCAGACAAGAATGTGGAGAAAGGGGAACTCTTTTTTTTTTTTTTTTGTATATAGATTTTATTTTATTTTTATTTTTTTATTTTTTAAGCTTTTATTTAATGAATATAACTTTCCAAAGTACAGCTTATGGATTACATTGGCTTTTCCCCCCCATAACTTCCCTCCCACCTTCAACCCTCCCCTTTCTCACTCCCTCTCCCCTTCCATTCACATCAAGATTCATTTTCGTTTCTCTTTATATACAGAAGATCATTTTAGCATACATTAAGTAAAGATTTCAACAGTTTGCTCCCACACAGAAACATAAAGTGAAAAATACTGTTTGAGTACTAGTTATAGCATTAAATCTCAATGTACAGCACACTAAGGACAAAGATCCTACATGAGGAGTAAGTGCACAGTGACTCCTGTTGTTGACTTAACAAATTGACACTCTTGTTTATGGCATCAGTAATCTCCCTATGCTCCAGTCATGAGTTTCCAAGGCTATGGAAGCCCCCTGAGTTCATTGACTCTGATCATTTTTAGACAAGGCCATGGTCAAAGTGGAAGTTCTCTCCTCCCTTCAGAGAAAGGTACCTCCTTCTTTGATGACCCGTTCTTTCCACTGGGATCTCACTCACAGAGATCTTTCATTTAGGTTTTTTTTTTTTTCCCCAGAGTGTCTTGGCTTTCCATGCCTGAAATACTCTCATGGGCTTTTCAGCCGGATCCGCATGCCTTAAGGGCTGATTCTGAGGCCAGAGTGCTGTTTAGGACATCTGCCATTCTATGGGTCTGCTGTGTATCTCACTTCCCATGTTGGATCGTTCTCTCCCTTTTTTTTTTAAATTCTATCAGCTAGTATTTGCAGACACTATTCTTGTTTATGTGATCCCTTTGGTTCTTAGTCCTATCATTATGATCAATTGTGAACAGAAATTGATCACTTGGACTAGTGAGATGGCATTGGTACATGCCACCTTGATGGGATTGAATTGGAATCCGAGAAAGGGGAACTCTTTCACACAGTTAGTGGGGATAAAAATTAGTAGGGCCACTATGGAAAGCAGTATGGAGATTTCTTAAAAAAAAAAAAAAAAAGAGCTAGAAATGGAACTGTAATATAAGTCAGCAATCCCAATCCTGTACATATATTCAGAAGACATGAAACCTTTGTATCAAAGAGATACCTGCTCCACCATGTTTACTGAAATTGTTTTAAGGAAATCATAATGAAGAGAAATGAAGGGAAACACTTGTATAGCTAACGAATCAGCTAAATCAACATCAGTGAAAAATGATATGACAGATGATGAATAGCGAGCACTTTTGACTCTTGTTCAACTACCCAGAAATAATCAGGTTAACAAAAGTTACATATTCAGATATATAGAGTCGAGCAAAAGGAAAAAACAATCACTTGTAATTCATTGTGAGGAAATGGTAATCCATGACCACAAATTTAGCTTAGGTTATTAAAAAAAAAAAAAACAAACTAAAACTTGAATCCTAATTATAACTAATCTTTTTTCAATTGAACTTTCACTAAACAAGTTATAAAACTCAGTTTATATCCCTCAGTTCCTCTTTTTTCCTGTTGCTTTATAAAATCATTTTATGGAGCCAGTGCTGTGGCGTATTGGGTGAAGCCATCGCCTGCAGTGCTGACATCCCATATGGTCGCCGGTTCGAGTCTCGGCTGCTTTACTTCCCATCCAGCTCTTTGCTATGACCTGGGAAAGCAGTAGAAGATGGCCCAAGCCCTTGGGCCCCTGCACTCGCGTGGGAGACCCAGAAGAAGCTCCTGGCTCCTGACTTCAGATCAGCACAGCTCCGGCCGTTGAGGCTAACTGGGGAGTGAACTAGTGGATGGAAGCCCTATCTCTCTCTGCCTCTCCTTCTCTGTCTGTGTAACTCTGACTTCGGAGTAAAATAAATAAATCTTTAAAAAATGTTTTTACAAGAATTTAAATTATTAACAGGAACTCTCATTTTTATTGTATATGGCTACATTATTTCTCATGTCTCCAAGTAAATTGCCTTACACGTAATTTTTGCCCAAGAAAACATTTATTTAAGATATACAGGCTTCGTGCATTTCACCAATACAATTTTAGGAACATAGTGATTCTTTCCACCCTATCCTTCCTCCCACCTGTACTCCCACTCTACTTCCTCCTCTTTATCTAATTCCCATTCTTATTTTTTACTAAGATCTATTTCAGCTCACTTTATACACATAAAATTAACCCTACATTAAGTACAGAGTTCAACAAATAGTATGAAAAAACAAAAACACACAAAAAAACTGTCCCTCAGCAGTTGAAACAAGGGCTGTCCAATAGTAGATCTTAGTTAAAAGATGGATGATTCCCAACTGGGCCAAAACAGAGCAGATGGCATGAGATTTATTCCTAATACTCAAAGTGGAATGCACTTTAAACTTATGAATAGCTTATTTCTATAATTTCTCATTAACATTTTTTGGACTACAGTTTTCTGTGGGTAACTGAAACCACAAAAAAGTAAAACTGTAGATAGGCAGGGACTACTGTATTCTAATTGACTAGAGTTTAGTCTAAAGCAGTACTCTTAGAAATACTGCGGGTGTATTGTCACCATTGGAAATAAATGCGTCCTACACCCTTAACCTGACAACTTTTCTTCTTCTGCCCTTACGTTCACCAATCACCTTTTCTTTATAACTTAGCATCCTGTTGATGTCTTCCCTACAGGAAACTAAAGCACACATCATACATTCATAAGAATGCATGACAATTATTCTTTCTATTTAATATTAAAGTATTCCCTTCAGCTCCGAGCTGACTCTTCGGAGGGCAGTGTCTCAGCGGTGCTGGGAAGACCTGCACCCAGGACGGCTCCCCCTCCCGGGGCCTCTCTCCTCTCCCTGTGAGTCCCCTGGTCTCATAGACCTCTGGAATCTGATTCCCTGGGGTGAGGTGAGAGCAGGCCCAGGGAGGGAGGTTACCACTTAGGAAGCCGCTGACAACAGCTGACTCTTAGAAACTGCTACACCAGCTGAACACTGTTGGAACCCGAGTCTAGATGTCAACCCAAAATCTGTGGCTTGAGACTAATTAAGTCTGCACACAATAATGGTCTCAGAATGACTGCACGACCGAGGGACTTCCCAGTAAAAGATCTTCTTAGTCTAATTCAGTTTTCTGGCTTTGACAGGGAGACATTTTCTGGAGCTGTGCATTTACTGGACAGATTCCTGTGTAAAATGAAGCACCTTGGACGTGTCAGTGTCTGAGTTGTTTTTATTTGGCTGTAAAATCAATAGAAGAGGAAAGGAATGTCCTACTGTCAACCGACTTGATCCAGATAAGTCAATATAGGTTTACGGTTTCAGCCTTAATGAGAATGGAAAAGCTTGTACTGGAGAAGGTGTGTTGGAAAGTCAAAGCTACTAATGCCTTTCAGTTTCTGCAACTCTATTACCCCCTCATTCAAGAGAACTTGCCGTTTGAAAGCAGAAATAGCCTTAATTTTTGAAAGACTGGAAGCTCAGGCATGTCACTGCAGGATCATATTTTTTTTAAAGCAAAGCGTATAGAGTTAACAGAAAGAATAGAATGTCTTCAGAAACATTCCAAGATAAATGGCAGAGATTTGACCTTCTGGCAAGAGCTTGTATCGAAGTGCTTAACTGAATATTCATCAAACAAGTGTTCGAAACCAAACAGAAGTTGAAATGGATTGTGTCTGGGCGTACTGCACAGCAGTTGAAGCATAGATACTGCAGAGTAACTCACCTTCCAACAATTTCTGAAATGGTTCCTTAATTCGTAAAATTGGATCATTGCTATTCTCCATATAGAGGAAATTATCCAGTGCTATAATTTTCTTTTACAATTGTAGAATTAAAATATCAATTCTCTTCAAAGTAAACAAAATGGAGTTGCAATAGCAAAGAGGAAGTGACTTCACTGATTTGGTAAGCTAATATTTGAAGACATATACTGTATATAGTACCCTAAGGGTAAGGAATTATTCAACCTCTGATATGTATGTTAGTCATTTCATTAATCAGCAGATAAAAAGTGTCTTCCTCAACAACCCAAGTTTTTAAAGTAGCCGTAAAATGGTATTTTCTTGTTGCACATCATTTTGCTCTATGTAGACTTAAGCTCTGGCTCATTTAAAGATATACTAGCTGAGTAGGACAGTAAGACCAAACTTTTGGGTCATTTGTAGACTAATTTGAGAATGTTAGCTTATAAGCAAAATCAATATGAACTTGGATAGTGTATTTAAAGAAAAAGCAAGATATAGCTGATGAGTCTTGACATTGGGTGTCTAGAAACTGCAAGAGTGTCAACACTGTAATTACTATAATATTTGGAATCCTGGGAATGTAGTTACATGCATAAAATGTAAACTTGGGGTCACTGTGTATACAGGCTTGACATTTAAATTTCTTAACTAGTGGTAATAATTTATCTTTTTCCATTCAAAATTAAATTAATATTGAACTTATCTGTGATTATGAAACTTAACCTAAACAGCTAGTTCACTTTTGATAGTGATTATTTCACGGGTGTCTGATAAGTTTTTTTGTTGTTGTTGTTTATTTAAAGAGGATTATTACAGCAAAAAAAAAGCTCTGAACCCCTTCTCCACAACCCTGAGCTGTGGATTCCATGGTGTTTTCATAAGTTTCAATTTCAAGCCTTAAAACTTTACAACTAGATGAGCATGATGTTCTCAGGCTTGGGAAAACTGCCTAATTAGTATTATGTTATAGTGGAATTATGTTTAGATATGAATTCATCCGTGAAGCACTCAAATCAAAGTTAAAAGCATAAATGTGAGGCACTAATCACAAGCTTGGGAAAGTAAACTGTGAATATTCATTTCTTAACATTGATTTAACGTTCTATATTTGATTGATATATTTAGGTAGTATGGAAAATGCTAACCTACATAATTTAAATTTTTTAAATTATGAGGTTTTCAGCAAGGTAACATTTTACATATGCACTTTTAAGGTATAACAAAGGTTAGTGTTTTTGGCAGTTTAAATGGTTTCCTGTTGCCCAAAATGCAATAATATAATTCTGAGAAGGGGACATTATTAGTAAATGGGAATTACATTTAAATTTGAAGGTGTTTTATAGGAAGCAAAAAAAAGACTTAGTAAGTTTGGCAAATTCATAATCTTTAATATTTTTTCAAGGAAACAGGTGATGTTTTGTATGTGTGATAAGATCTTTCCTACAGAATCTACTGCCCCAGTCTAGTCCAATCAAGAAAAATTGTTTTCTATTTTATTAGTTGCTAAAATTATCACTCTGAGAACTTACTTTACTCCACTAAAGTAAGTTCAGACTAGATTTAACACTCCAGAATACTAAGTACTGCTTTCATAAAACTGCCATTGCTTCTAATTCAGATTGGAATAAAATTCTAAAGAATATGCTTCCACTAGTGCCCTTACTGCATCTTAAGAAAAGTCAGTAGACTTCATAAGTAGATCACTGAGGCGGTGTTCAAGAAACAGTCTTCAGTCAGTCAGTGAATGCAAAGAGGTCTACAGTGTGGCGGTGCCATGGATAATTAACAGAGCAATGCACAGCCTGAGTTCATTCAGAGTGGTTATAATCAATTTTGACACGATGTTGTGGATAAATATGCAGCAAAAAATAAAAACCAAAGAATCACAGCATATATTATCCTCAAATTTTATAATACGTGTTTTATAGGTAACTTCAGTTTTTCCAAAAGGCTGGTAATATTTTGGTTATTTTGATACATCATTGTTAACTTTGAGTTGGCAGAGGGAACCTAACCAAATATCATTCTCTTTGGTACTAAGTGATATAACTTTCAATAAAGTTATTGAAATGCAAGCAAAATTAGAGTATTGACATTCTGATTACATTTGGCAGTCTCACAGAACTTGGTTGACTTTTCCTTTGAGCTTGATTCAGTATGGTTTGATTCTCTCCTTACACAGGGAGTTCCTGATCAAAGAGATGTAATAATTAGGATTTTCAATTAAATGTTTGATTTTTTAACTGTAGTGAGATAACTAATAGGCTTTGTCTGGTCACCAGTCTACATCACTGAACACTTTTTGTTAAATTTCTGGAGAGACCAAAGAAGACTTTGTATAAATTAGACAAGTATAAACACTTTGAGGACACATGATATGTATTAACTGCATCATAGTTTTTGATACATAGTTGTACTCAATACATGCTTTTGAATAAGTGAATTAATTTGCTAGCATAAATATTCATAAGTTGTCTGCATTTATTTCAAGTTAAAGTTACCCATTTACTTTTTCTAAGATTTATTTATTTGAAAAGAGAAGTTATATAGAGAGGAGGGACAGACACAGAGAGAGAGAGAGAGAGATCTTCCATCTGCTGGTTTACTCCCCAAGTGGCTGCAACTGCAGGGGCTGAGCCAGGCCAAAGCCAGAAGCTAGGAGCTTCATCCAAGTCTCCCATGTGGGTGCAGGGGCCCAAGCAATTGGGCCATCTTCTGCTTTCCCAGGTGCATTAGCAGGGAGCTGCATGAGAAGTGGAGCAGCCAAGATTTGAACCAGTCCCCATATGGGATGCCAGCATCACAGGTGGCAGTTTAACCCATGTATGACACAATGCCAGCCTCCCAAGTTTTTGAAGAAGTTTGAATCATAAAATTTGAATTCATTTTAATTTATAATAGAAGCACCTAGCTCTATAGAGTAATACATTCTCCATTCTCAAAGATATCCCTATATAAAACCCTCATCATTTCAACATATGCGTTCACCACCCCATGACTTCTTTCATAGATGTGTTGTTTCAATGAAAGAATGGTGAGAAATTGTATCATTAGATAACATTACACCATAGGCTGCAAAATCTCATGATACTGCTTTGTTTCCACTGTCAACAGTTCCCTGTGCTCCCATTGTTCTTTTACAACCAGCTTTGTTATTTCAGGGGACAGGCAATCAAAGGCTAGTTCCCCAACATGTATCCTATGCTAGTAAATCTTTGTCTGAAATGTCATTCATAAGTTTGACACTATTTTTCCCCTGGCTCTTTAAATATGTTGTCCAAGTCTGAATGTTTCCAATGACCTTTCACCGGGGAATTGTAATCTGGATGATATCAGAAATTGCTGATTATTTCATTTCTTTGAAATTGCCTTATTTCCTTTACTAACCTCAGGTTAACAGGAGATCAAAAGTGCACTTCCAGAAAGTATCTAGGTTTTGTGTGAACCTAAAGTCCAGTTTTGCTTCTTATAGAATTAAATCCACAAACATTTTGCTTGAAAAAGCCAGTTGCGCAGAAAATCCCTCAGTCAACCATGTGGAAAATATAATTGCATTTGGAACCTTAGTCTAATGTTGCCTTTCAAACTCATGATTAACAATTGTGTTGTTATAGAGTTTTTCTAACATTTTATATAAAATTCATGCTGTTTTAATGTTCACAGATTTGTGCACATTATATTAAAAACCAATAGTATCATTCAACATAATCTAACTTATCAAGAAAAATAAAAATTTTAATAAGAAAAAAATTTTTCTCTCTCCAAATTGTTTTATACCTTTGTAGCACTCAATTTAGAAAATAATCTCAATGCCAAAAAAGATTATGTTTATTTAATACACAGTAACTTTCTCTTACTCCATTTTCCCATTCCGTACTAAAACACAGCCAATGTGGTATTTTGAAACATTTATAATTCAGCTCTAAATAGCACCTTCAGAATCTGGGGGAAGGAGGAAAGTGAGACTGTAGGAGTGAGAATTGAAACAGTGTATGTGTTCCCTCATCCTTTGGCATGCAGCTTTCTGATACGACTTACTATTTGTTTCTGACATTCACACAAGCAATTACAAAAGTCTACCTGTGTGGGTCCACATTAGATGTTGAGTCAGCAAATTAGCATCTAGTTTTAGTATCAGCAAGTATTATACTTGTAGAATTTTTCCTTACACTTAATTTAAACCACTCATGGTAAAACTTTTCTTCTTAGTCTACTATGAAAGAAAATAATCCATTTGTTTTGTTACTATTAAAATAATTAATGATGATATTAAAATACTTTACAGACTTTCTTTCAATGAACTAATTTAAATTCTTATAATCAAAGCTAGCGTTTAGCCTAGCAGTTAAGACATCCATGTCCCACACCAGTTACAAGGGTTCCAATACCTGACTCCAGTTTCCTGCAAATGCAGGCCCAGGGACTCAGCAGTGATGTTTCATGTAACTGGATTTCTGCTACCTATGTAAGACACCTGGATTGCATTCC
The DNA here is from genome assembly GCF_051225735.1 of Oryctolagus cuniculus. Classification (NCBI taxonomy): domain Eukaryota; kingdom Metazoa; phylum Chordata; class Mammalia; order Lagomorpha; family Leporidae; genus Oryctolagus; species Oryctolagus cuniculus. The sequence continues at coordinate 63,251,595 of NC_142888.1, forward strand.
CGGCTCCTGCCTTTGGTCCCTGCCAAGCCACAGCCATTGTAGTCATGAGGAGTGAACCAACAGACGAGACCGCTCTCTCTCTCTCTCTAACAAACTTTACAGTTTCAAAAATAATTTTAAAATAATTCCTGTAGTTTCTCTTGTAGATTGTTTCTTAATTTTAGACTTAAATTCTCATTGTTTTAGTATCCTTAGTCTCTGCATTTTAATAGCATGTATATATTCTGAATATTTTAATGTTTGTATCACTAAGAAAAAAATTTTTCTCTATTGAAAATGCATTTAGGGCCGGCGCCGCGGCTCACTAGGCTAATCCTCCGCCTAGTGGCGCCGGCACACCGGGTTCTAGTCCCGGTCGGGGCGCCGGATTCTGTCCCGGTTGCCCTTCTTCCAGGCCAGCCCTCTGCTGTGGCCAGGGAGTGCAGTGGAGGATGGCCCAGGTGCTTGGGCCCTGCACCCCATGGGAGACCAGGAAAAGCACCTGGCTCCTGGCTCCTGCCATCGGATCAGCGCGGTGCGCCGGCCGCAGCGCGCTGGCCGCGGCGGCCATTGGAGGGTGAACCAACGGCAAAGGAAGACCTTTCTCTCTGTCTCTCTCTCTCACTGTCCACTCTGCCTGTCAAAAATAAAAATTAAAAAAAAAAAAAAAAAAAAAAAGAAAATGCATTTAGACAAGAAACCTATTTGAATTTTCCTAAAAACATAGAAGCCTAAGTGCAACTTTTAAATGATTTATTAATTTTTTTGAAAGGGAGAGTAACAGAGCGAGAGGGAGAGAGAGAGAGAGAGAGAGAGAGAGCAAGCTTTTTTTCATCCACTGGTTCACTCCCCAAATGTCTGCAACAGTTAAGGCTATGCCAGGCCAAAGCCAGGATCTAGGAACTCCATCCAGGTCTCCCATATACAGTGTAAGAATTCAAGTACTTTGGCCATCATCCACCTCTCCCTGGTGCATTAATAGGAAGCTGGATCAGAAGCTTGAAGTAACCAGGACTTGAACCAGACACTCAGATATAGAAGTGGTTGTCTCAAACACTGGCTTGACCTGCAGTGCCAAATACCTGCTGCTAATTGTTACTGTTTTTTTTTTAAATATTAATTTATTTTATTTGAAAGAGTTGCAAAGAGAGGTAGAGGGAGAGACAGAGAGGTCTTTCATGCATTGGTCCACACCCCAAATGCTCCCAATGGCCGGGGCTGGGCTAGGCCAAAGCCAGGAGCCTGGAACCCCATCCAGGCCTCCCACATGGGTGGCAGGGGCCCAGGTGCTTGAGCCATTTTGTGCTGCTTTCCCAAGGATATTAGCCAGGAGCTGCATCAGAAGTGTAGTAACTGGGATTCAAACCAGCATCCATATAAGATGCTGGTATTGCAGGCAGTGGCTTAATCGGCTATGTCACAACACTGGCCACCTGATACTTTTAAGTAGAGTCATTGAAAGGCCATTTCTCTTGATTTATTGAACTATTCTCTTAATATTTATAGCCATAAGTACTTAATTTCATTATTCATTATTCATTTTGTTCCAATGAAAATTGATTAATTTGGTTAAATTTATTCACTCCATTGAATAATTAACACTTCAAATTCAGAGACTGTATTAAGCATCAAGCCAACTGGAAACACCATATGCTTCCAGATTTTCAAGATATTGTTTTCTTCTCCCTGTTTTAAATTTTATGCATGTTACAGTTAAAGACTATTTCTCACCTGCATATGCATTGCTTTTGTGGAAAATAAATCTACCTTTATGTCATATCTGAGCTAGCTCAAAATATTTCAGCAGAACTTCAAATGCTAGCACACAAAAAGCATGGATTTCCAAGGTGCTCACTGTGAATTATAGTCACTTAGCATTTAGATGGAATGTTTTATTTGCAATATGCTCATGTAAACACTTGCTTGGTCATGCAAGTAAACAGTAGAAGAGAAATCCCAGCTATTTGCTACCAGCTTGGCAGTGTCTGTATTTTTTAATAATTAGGAGCTAGAAAGAAACTGATTACATAGTATGCCATATTGTATCCTTCTCTGGTGAATTAGTGCCACATCTATGCCTACATTTACAAAGTATATTTTGAAGATATACTGCTTATCTAACACGTTGAAGCCACTTTTCTGTCAGACATAATAGCTAAAACACTCTTATGGAGATCTCTAATGTGTATATTCTTAGATGCAAAGCTCCTGTTGCAGGGTATACAAGTTAAGAATCTAACTCATTATTCTGACTATGTGTTTGTGGTCACTGAGAATGTGATCATCTTTTTATTAAATGCTGTGACTTTGGGTGGCCTTATATTTCAGATTTGGCTTAGTAAAAATTGATAATTGAGAGATGCAGTATACATAGTCTCAACAGTATGATAATCAGTTAATGCTAAAGTCTAAAAGCCAATTTAAAATAAATTGGGGAATGATAGAGATAATTAAAAGTGATTTCATTACAGGAGTGCAGGCAAATCTCAGGATGATTCATTTTAAACCTTAAAGACTATAAAAATAGCTACTATTCTCAAGAAGCACTTTTAGAAATTTAACAGAAACATACACGAATGATAATTCTCTTCATGGGGATAGCACTATAGGGAACACACTTTTTATGAACACATCTTTTAGAGATCCAAGTGAACTACCTGGGTACATTCTTAAGCATTAAGATGGTCTACAGTCACTCATCATAACCTAGTTTCCACAAGATCAGCATTGTGATTTTAGGTCACAGAGAAAAGAGTAACTCTAGAACAATGATTGAAAGTGCAAGAGTAGTGTTGCAAGAGATAGCTCTCTTTGGGTGTTTCATGTCCTTGTACATCTTCCTGAATTGCCAAAAATGACAGGTCCCAACTGCTATTCATTCAGGTCATTTTTCAGAATTGAGTTTACAACAACATTGAAGGATAAAGAGTATGCTTGTACATTGCTTGACACTAAAGAAGTGGATTTCCCAAGTCCTTTGTTCCCAACTGTGATGCAAAGTCCTTTGTGTGTATGTTTCTAGGCAGTATCACACTATTCCTTTGAAACTTGGGAGCAAGGGAAACCTGTGCTAAAATGCTTGTGTTCATGCTGATTGCTGTACCATGAGGAATAAAGTCTGTTCTCTCTGTCCCAGGGGTTATATATGTTCTGCCAGCATCTATGAAGGAGTTGTAGGCTTAGTAGCTTGCACATAGGGGAAAATAAAATTCCAGCTCTGATGGGAAAGACATTAATATTTCTTTATCAAACTAAATATCCACCAATATTATCATGAGAATCAATGTCACAAAAGCTGTTTAGTCATTCACTGTTTCTTAGTGTGAGTTAATCCCGCCGAAGCGTGGAGCTTCACAATAATCGAGATCCATTCAGCTACTAAATTTGCCTTTGGCCTCTTAATATTTCTTTCGTTGGTAAACTCCTCCCCACCCCCGCAACCCTTAATTTAATTAATGAATCCAATCCATTCATAAATGCTTATCTTATATCTTAATTGCCAGAGTTTTAAAAACGGAGATGGTAATTCCTTAAGTCAAAAGACATCTTCAGAGGCAAGTGCTGTGGCACAGCAGGTTAACACACTGGCCTGAAGTGCTGGCATCCCATATGAGCGCCGGTTCGAGACCCAGCTGCTCCACTCCCAATCCAGCTCTCTGCTATGGCCTGGGAAAGCCGTGGAAGATGCCCCGAGGCCTTGGGCTCCTGCACCTGTGTGGGAGACCTGGAAGAAGCTCCTGGCTCCTGGCTTCAGATTGGTACAGCTCCAGCCATTGCAGCCAATTTGGGAGTGAACCATCGGATGGAAGACCTCTCTCTCTCTTTCTCTCTCTCTCTGCCTCTCCTCTCGCTGTGTAACTCTGACTTTCAAATAAAAATAAATAAATCTTTAAAAAATACAACTTCAAATCTAATGAATAGAGTGTGATAAAGTATATATAATAATGAAAGAAATTCTAAAGATAAGAAAAAAATTCTACTGACTGTAACATTAATGGAAAACATTAATGGAAGACATTGAGACTGTTCATATCTTCAGAGATTTGTAAAATTTTAATGGACACACCATTGGTGAGAATTTTTTTTTTTTTTGGTGAATAAAACTGCTTGAGCCAATTCCTGATAATGGGAATGTGTGAGACATGCTAAGAACAGCAGGTAGATTTATTTCATTAGAGTATTCCTTATGGTAAAACGTGGAGAAAAGTTGGGAAATATTGGTTGGGACAAATTAAGTGTGGAAATAATGTCTTGTATGTTTAATGTTATCAATAGGTAGATGCTGAGAGGCAATATTTAGGCATGAGTGGGAAAGAGAACTGCCACAAATTGGAAGTTTGTGGAGGGTTCTGCATTGTGAGAGTGGAGATGGTCATAGCATATTTGAAGATATTTCCAAAAAATCATGGAGGTGAGGCATTGTTTGTGGCACAGCAGTTAAGGTGCATGTATCCCATTATCCGAATGCCTTGGCTTAAGTCCTGGTTCTGCTTATGATTCCAGATTCTGGTTTATACACATCCTAAGAGGCAGAAGGTGATGATTCAAGTGCTTGGGTCCCTGTCACCCATATAGAAGACTCGAATTGAGTTCCAGGCTCCTGGCTTCAGCCTCAGACCCAACTGCTTCAGACATTTGGGGAGTGAACCAGCTGATGAAGGATCTTTCTCTCTCCCCTCTCTCTCAGTCTTTGAAATAAAAAAGTAAATAAAATTTAAACAGAAATAGTTCATGGAACATAAAATTAAAATACAATTTTATTTTGGTACAAATTTCTCTTTAATATTTTTGTTTATTTAATTGAAAGGCAAAGTTACAGAGAGAGGGATAGACAGAGAGAGAAAGATCTTCTATCTGCTGGTTCACTTCCTGAATGGCTGCAAATGACCAGTGCTGGGCCATGCCAAAGGCAGGAACTTGGAACTCCATCTAGGTCTGCCTCTTGGGTGGCAGGGGCCCAAGCACTTGGGCCGTCATGCACCTCCTTCCCAGGAGCATTAGCAGGAAGCTGGATTGGAAGCAGAGCAGTCAGAACTCCAACCAGTACTTGGATATGTTGCTACTGGCATCATAAGCAATGGCTTAACCTGCTGTGCCACAATGCCAGTCTCACACTGTAAAAATTTGAGAAATAAATTAATGTACATAAAATTGCATTTAGGAAATAGTAGATTGTTTTTAGTATATTGGATCAATTTGATGGGCAACTGGTTTGGGATCTATAGTTAGGAGAACATCATTAGTGTGGTAGCAGAATGTAAAATGAGTGCACAAGGACAGACTATGTAAAATGTGTGTACACATGAATAATGCCTATATGACAACATGGAAAACGTTTGAAGTGTTGAGACCAGAGGATTTTGAAGGATTTCTTCTCTTTCTTTTTAAAAAATATTGATTAAATTTGATATATTTTATTTTATTTAAAAGATTTATTTATTTAGTTGAAAGTCAGAGCTACACAGAGAGAGAAGGAGAAGCAGAGAGAGAGAGAGAGGTCTTCCATCTGCTGGTTCACTCCCCAATTGGCCACAATGGCTGGAGCTGCACTGATCCAAAACCAGGAGCCAGGAGCTTCTTCCAGGTCTCCCACGCGGGTGCAGGGGCCCAAGGACTTGGACCATCCTCCACTGCTTTCCCAGGCCATAACAGAGAGCTGGATCAGAAGTGGAGCAGCCAGGTCCCCATATGGGATGCTGGCGCTTCAAGCCAGGGAGTTAACCCGCTGTGCCACAGCGCTGCCCCCTCTCCCCCAAATAAATTAAAAAAAAAAAAAAAGAAAAGAAATCTCACATGTTACCTCATAAAGATACATGATTTAAATGGGCTAGTTAAAAATAAACTTTAAAAGGAATTTTCAAAAGTTTGTGGAAAATGCACATTACAAAAAAAATTATGCATGGATTTAAAGTTGTTTCCATCAATATAAACTTATCTTTTAATTTAAAAATTTTAGAAGCAACCCAGATATCCACAGACTGTGAATGGATAAATAAAATATTGTATAAGCATATAAAAGAGGATTATTTGGGGGCTGGTGCTGTGGTGCACAGGTTAACGCCCTGGCCTGAAGCACTGGCATTCCATATAGGCGCCGGTTCGAGACCCGGCTGCTCCACTTCCTATCCAGCTCTCTGCCATGGCCTGGGAAAGCAGTACAAGACGGCCCAAGTCCTTGGGCCCCTGCACCCACGTGGGAGTCCTGGAAGAAGCTCCTGGCTCCTGGCTTCAGATCGGTGCAGCTCCGGCCATTGTGGCCAATTGGGAAGTGAACCATCCGATGGAAGACCTCTCTCTCTCTCTCTCTCTGCCTCTCCTCTCTCTGTGTAACTGTGACTTTCAAGTAAATAAATAAATCTTTTAAAAAAAGAGAATTATTGGATAATAAAAAATAATAAAGTACGGGTACATTGCACAACATGTATGAACACTAAAAAGATATTAAAAGAAAGAAAGTATACATAAAAGCCCATATATTGTATGATTCTACTACTATGAAATATCATAAATGGGATAATTCATAGAGGCAGAAATTAAATTATTGATTATCTAAGACAGGGGAGAGGAGAAAATAGAGGAGTGATTGCTAGTGACTTTTGTGGGATGATGAAAATATACTATGATTAGATAATAGGAAATTTTATAATCCTTGAGTTGCATCTAAAAATTTTTTTTTGTTATCTAAAAAATAAAAAAAAATTCTGTGACAAGCCATGGGAACCTTCCCCAGTCAATGCTGGAAGTTTACAAGCAGCTACTGAAGGACCAGGGATAATGCAGAAAGGATTATTGCTATATTCACTGGCAGTTTTACTAGATAGCCTCTAATAGGCATTTCAATTTTAAGATACAATCTCTCACTCGAACAGGAAAGAACAATGGCTGTAGTCAGTTGTAAACTCTCTGTAAATAGCAAAGTGTCTCTAAAAGAAACTCAATTTTGTGTGACTTCTCTATAGCATTTCCATGAATTGTACTGAGATCAACAAGAGGGCTTGTTAATATACCTATTTGAATCTCCCTCAAATAATGGCCGATTCCCAATCACTGTGAAGTCACAGTATTCAAATATTCTCAGTGATTCCAATTTGAAAGAAATGCATGCTTCAGTATTCTGAATCCACTAAGGTATTTTAACGAGAAAGAACAGATCTGTGTTGGGAAATTCCAGAATTCAGTATCAAATTTTTCAGAATACATTTTCTATGTACATGTATAGACTTACACTCCATCTAAATAAAATCTGTATTGTCTATACTTTGTAAACTCTTCCTAATTTTAAAATAGTAAGCACTCTCAGATAAAGTCACCAAATACCACTTTTCAAAAACTTACAATAACACCTTTGGTATATATATATAAACATGTCCAGAGACTCATAAGTTCCGACTGCCAAGATTTACAATACATACAAAGTAGTAGCTCAAATGTATAACATAGAGGAAGTGAGTGAAGGGACTATCACAGAAATCTACAAACCAAATGATCTGATAGTCTAAAAATTGTGAAAATGAAAATTGTGAAGAAGTATACATCATATTATATTCTGATTGACTATATGTCTGTCTTCCCCCAAAAGACCTTAAGTGATTTGAGGGCAGGTAAATCTTTCTTATGGCTATAATGGCTATTGTCATAAAGTAAAGGTACATGGCATAGAGATTTTCAAATATTTTATCACAGGAGATTATTGAAATTTAATTTATCTTTTGCACAATATTGAGGTCCAGTCTAACTCTTTGGAAAAAGCTTTATTTTATGATGATCAAAGACACCGAAAAAATGAAATTGAAAATTTTAAAGCTTTGTGATTTTTTTTTGCTGTAGAACAATGATATTTTAGGGCATGATCCCTTAAAATCCTTATCTTCATTGACCTCCCTACTTTGGCCACCGACCACAATGCCTTACCTTAGATCCTCATTACTCAGAAATACTGAGATGTCAAGTTCTGAAACACCTTCTTTGTGCTCCAAACACAGATTTGCATTTACCCACTCCCACATAGGTTTCTCTGACTCACATTTTGATTAATTTTCCCAATTGAATTTCTAGCATCTGACTTCACATGAATATGACCAATTATTTCAGTGATTTTTTTAGCATTCTCCTGATTTTTATTGTCTATGACATGCCATTTCTCAACCCAGAGTGAATTTCCACTCTGCTTTCTTGACTCCTACTTCTGAACTGTGAAGCACTGCTACATAAATTCATGAAACTATGTTAATTGGAGCCACTGCAATTTCATTTTGTCTCACCTCAGTTGAACTGTCCCTGTTGCTTGGCAATCCTTTTATTTATCAGTGTTGATTCCCCCATTACATTTCACAAAGCAGCTGTTCAAACATTTCTACTCTTCAAGGTTCCAAACTCTCCATCGTGTTTTTACTTCCAACAGATGCCTCTCTTATTGATAAGGTAAAGAAATTCTATAAAACTTCATTTTTCATTTTTATCTACCTAAGATTTCTTCTTTTAGTTATTTTTTCCTGTATTAAAATAGTGAGTATCCTTCTTTGCTACAACTTCCATTCAATCTTATTCTCTTTCCTCTTTGGGACTTTTCTTTGACCACATTTATTTTTTCCTATATAATCTAAATCCCTCCTTGTCTCAGATATATCAGGAATATCTTTTCTGGACATGGTGAATTTCATAAAAGGTGAGTCTCTCGCTTCTCTTGCCAACTCACACCTTAAGTTTTTATGATTTGTTTTAGCTCTATTCTACAAATAAAGTCAAGAGTATTCATCTAATTTGAACATTCTGTGGAATCTCCTCCATATTTCCCTCCCAGGAAGCCTATACTGCATACAACTTTGTTGTTAAATGATATGATTTGAGCATGTTACCCAAGGGATTATGTATTGGAAAATTGGACCCTAAGTTGGTAATGATGGGAGATCATGGAATCTTTAAGAGGTTGGGATTAGTGGGAGTTGGTTAGATCATTGGGAGTGCTGCCCTTGGAAGTGATCCAGGTCATTTTCATGGGACCCTAAGTTTGTTTTGGTAAAAGAAAGTTGTCATCAGTATGAGACTTACCCCTTGAATCTCTTTTGGCTTCCTGGCTAGTGATGTGCTCTCTCACAACTGCATATACTCCCACTGTTAAGCTGCTATCATCCATGAGGTTCTTCCCAGAACTGAGCCGATGTCCAACATATTTCTTCAAATTTACATAACTGTGAGCTAATCAACTCTTTTTTATTTATAAACAGAAAACGGGATCATGAAGAAAGCTGATACCAGAAAGTACTGTTGTTAGCCTAACTATATTTGAAACTGTAGAAATGGCTTTGCTAAAGTTTGGAAGAGTTTGGAGGAGCAGGCTAGAAAAAGCCTAGAATGTTCTAAGCAGAGAGTTATGAACAATTCTGGTGAGGGCCCAGAAGACATGATTAGGGAACTACTCTCAGATGGAAATGAGGATTATATTGGAAATTGAAATAAGGCTCACCTTGTTACACTGTAGTAAAGAAACTGGCTTCATTGTGTCTATTCCATAAGGCTATATTTAAGAATTTAAGGACTTAAGAATGTTGGATTAGTTTATATGGAAGAAGAAATTTCTAAAGGAAATACAGAAGTTGTGTGGGTGCTTCTTGGTTGTTTTTAGTGTGATTTGGGAACAAAAGGAAACAAAGCAGACAGATTTGGAAATGGCTAAGCCTGGCAAGAGAAAGACCATGAAAGTGTGTAAGAATTGTGGCTGAGATCAGGACAGCTGGGGGCATTTCAGGAATCTTTGCGTCTACCCCTCCTCCCATCTTAGGTGCAGAAGCCTACAAGGGCAGAATTGTTTCACGGAACTCCAGGATGCTGTGAGCAGGCTCGCTGGCCAGGGCCACTTTGAGATTTGATTTCCTGCTTTTCACTGGTGAACCACTCTGTAGCAGCTACAACTCTGGTTCAAGTGGGTCCAGGCACAGCTTGTGTTGGTGGCAGGCATTTTTGGCAGCCACGTTGCGCACTGATCCTGTAGATGCACAGAGCACCAGGGTTTTAGGGTCCTGGCAGCTCCCACTAAATTTTCCAAGAAAAGCCCAAGAGTTCAGGAAGAAGTCTGCCACAGGATCAGAGCCTCTGCAAAAGCCGCCAGTATGGCCGTGCTTAGTGGAGTTACGAGAGTGAAACTGCAGAGGGGACCCAAGAAAAGTAGAGCAACCAGCAATGTGACTCTCCCACCGGGAAGGCCACACACATCAGAGAAGTAGCCTCATGGAATCTACAACAAGGCTGTAGATTCAGGGTTACCACAAAGATAATTTCTTATTTTAAGATTAATAGGTGGCTGTGGGCATCGTGGCACAGCAGTTTAACACACTGCTTGCAATGCTTGCATCCCTTATCGGAGTGCCTGGGATTAAGTCCCACCTCTGCCTCCACTTCCAATGGTCCCCAGCACGTGGCAGCCCAGGGTGGAGTTGACTTCGCTGAGCCCTTACTGTTTGGGCATTTGGAGAGTAAACCAGTGAATGGAAGATCTCTCTCTCTACCTGTCTCTGTCTCTTTTTCAAGTCAATAAAAATAGAGTAAACAAACTTGAAAAATGTAATAGATAATGATTGCAATCCTGGCTTCCTTTCCTAATCTGAAGGCACAGCAAAACTATCTTCTTACAGTTACGTTGAATGAAATTACTTCTAATCACCATCACAACCTGTACTCTCTAGAGTTTATACTATTATCCAACCCATCAAATTTCTTTTGCTCATTTAAGCATAGTCTCATTTTTGTGGTGTATTTCCTATGCTTTATATAATCACCCAGAAGTGCCTGAAAATATTTAGTTGAATGGAAACCAGTTATGAAAAATAAATAGAGGTTTTCTTCCTCCCTCCCTCCCTCCCTCCCTCCCTCCCTTCCTCCCTTCCTTCCTCCGCCCCTCCCTTCCTTCCATCTTTCTTTCTAGCCTGGAACTCCATCCAGGTCTCTGACATAAGTGACGTGGACTCAGGTATTTGGGCCATCATCTGCTGACTCCCTGGTGGGTTAGCAGAAAGCTGGAACAGAAATGGAGAAGCCGGGACTCAACCACACTCTGATATAGGATCCAGGCATGTCAAGCAGCAGCTTAACTTCTCTGTACTACAAAGTCTGCACCTCAGATGTACTTTCTTTTTCACACTTTGAAGGAATGTTTGCTATCCTCTTTGAGCCACATTGCTGCAATATAAATGAAGAGTGGTCTATCATTTGTTTATAACATTTGTTAGTCACTGTATATTAGGCAAATAATCAGTTTTGCATAGATGAGGAAGTTAATCTGTACCTTGAAAATATAGGTTTTGGAGATGAGAAGAAAAACTATAATAATTTTTTTAACTGGAAAGATGTGTTTTGGCTACTAACTTCAAAGTCTGGTGTGTAATATAACAGCTTCCTTAATTTTCATTAAGTAATTTTACTATTATCTACCTGTACCATAATTACTCAGATCACAAAAGAGTATAATTTTACATTAAATAAAATCTTCCTTATTTAGATGTTATCATAAAATAAAGTATAATTTTACACTAAACAAAATTTGTCTTCCTTAATTTTTTAGTCATAAAATCCTAGGTTTTAAAGCCATACAGTTTTCTCAAGTCATATCTAATATTCACATAATCCAAGAAAACAAAAAAATCCAAAAAAGCAAAACTACTGGTTTGAGAAGCCTTTTGGAGATATATTCCAGTTACGGACCATGTTGTTGTTCTAAACCTTTGTAAGTGCTTCTGAAGAAGCAGCAGCAGTTAGCATAGCACATGGGCTTTTGCTAAAATGTAAACCTGTTACTTGCGAAAATCTTTGGATTATTTCTTCAATCTGTTGTGGACACTGAATGTTCTAAATTGACAGAAAGATGTCTATTAAATTATAGTTAAGATTATAAACCCTACTTGTACTACAATAATTGTATAAAAATTGTACATCTCTGTGTTTCACTAAAATACTTAAAATATGAATGATTATATTTTACTACTGTGTGCTGAATTTTTAATGTACTAAATCAATTTTAACTGAACTAGTTTAATTCATTGACAGCTGACTAGATGCATTTCTGATGTCCTTAATATAGAGTTAAGTTGAATGTGCCCAAAAAAGTAGAACAATAAATTTTGATTTGATCTGATAGTTATATTCCAATTGCAAATGGTAAGGCCATGAGGATTTAAGCAAATATGATGAGCCTTAACTCTTTTCCTATCAAAAACAGAAATCATATTATTATTCAAACTGAATTTACCATTATCCTGTTTAAAGATCATCATAAATAACATTTTTATTATACTGGTCCATACGATTGAAATTACATTAGGTTGTTTAATTTTTTTTTAAATCAAGTGTCCTCTAAAATATAGCCACTGCAACTGTATTGACTTATTTTGTTTGTAAAGTTCCTTAGGGATTTTAGAAATTAAAATCATATACATAATAATGATAAAAGGTCAGTGAAATTAAGGTTTTCATTTTTTACCTTAAAAGCGACCAGCCTGAAACAAGATAATTGACATTTAGATTCTACAATTTATAGTAAAATAAGATTTACCTTGGTTATTCTTAGGAGAAAACATGTTTTTATTTTACTTTCCAGTAACAGACTATTTTATACAACTCTCTAATTCACTTCCTATCTTCTGTACCCTAACTGTTGCTGACAAATGTTTGCATTTTACCTTAAAAAAAACACCTTGCTCCCTGCACGGAAACTCCTGAAAACTGTTTTCCGCTGTACTGCCCACAAAACTGACATTAAACAATTCTGACGCCAGTCATTGTTTCCTGAGCTCAAGGCTTTCTCAGTTTTTTTTTTTTCAAACAAGTTGCAGTATCATCAAAGGTCTTCCATTACCTTTTTAAAAGCAATGTCAGCTCCTAGAGATTAAATATATATGTGTGTATATATATAATTAAGAATATTTCTTACATTTGGTTATAATTATTATATAATTATTTAAGAAATATGAAATTTCCCAGACCATAGCAGGTCTGGGAAACATGAAATTATTTGGATATCTTCTTGTTTGCTTTTGGCAGATTAAATAAGAGCATATAAACTAGGAAGTTTTCTTCTTTTTGCTAAAAATGAATGTCATTTTCATCTGTAACAAGGAAACTGGTTAATCTATATGACATCTTCTAATTATAACCCTAGAAGTTTTCTTGTTTGGGTTTGTTTTGTGACAAGAAAATTTATGAATAGATTAAGTTTTGCCCTTTTAAAATGCACATCAATTTAAAATGAGTATAATTAGTTTAGTATTTTATTTTATCCTGAACAGAATAAATGTTTATATTTCTACAGTCTTAAGGAAATTATTTCTAATGATTATATGTATGATTCTAACCATTGTATATCATGTTGATATAGGATATTAAGTACTATCATTTTTAGGCCAGTGCTGTGGCCGGCATCCACTTTCGATCCAGCTCCTTGCTATGGTCTGGGAAGGTAGTAGAAGATTACCTAAGTGAACCTGCATGGGAGACCTGGAAGAAGCTCCTGGCTCTGGATCAATCCAGCTTCTGCCATGGCAGCCATTTGGGAAGTGAACAAGCAGATGGAAGACCCCTCTCTCTCTCTCACTGCCTCTGCCTCTCTGTAATTCGGCCTTTCAAATAAATAAGTGAATCTTAAAAAAAAAAAAAAAGGTAGCACCATTTTATGCATGGTAGATGTTCTTATTTATATTTATTATCTGAAAATTTAATTCTGTAAAATGTGTGCATTGTTTCTAATAATAATTTTAATTTTGTGCTTCTACTCTGGCCTCTGAAACTATGATTGAATGAATGACATTTAGAGCAAATCAAATGTTGAAACAGTATACCTCTTATTAACATATACTTCTGGGGCCGCTGTTGTGGCATAAGGGGTAAAGCCACTATCTGTGATATTGGCATGCCATATGGGCGTCAGTGAAATAGACTGGAACTATAGCCACCTATCCCATCATTGCCATATTGGTGACCTGCAGAAGGAATCTGGGGAAAAAAAGTCCACTTCGTGTACGAGAATGTATTGATGTAGTGACTCAAATCACAGGGCAACTAAGATGGGTGAAAACACTGGAGTGATGCAGCAGTAAGTAATGTTCTTACATTAATTAGAGTTTCCAAACATTGCTTTCTAATACTTGAATTCACAAAAGCTAGTGCGAACCCATTAAGGAATTGTATCTATTCGAGTTGTGGGTCAAGTACACTTGCAGAAAGATGAAGGAAAAACGACCTCAGCTATGTAGGATAAAATTATCTTTGTAGTATGAGCAAATTTTATGAAGATGTTAAGACATTTTTGTTGTCATTTAGTCATAAACTATATAGCCAAGATATTTAATCACTGTAAGTGAGGGGAATTCAATGATTCAATATATTCAGTGAAAACATAGCAGTATCTGTAGAAACTAGAAATGTAATACATGTCCTGGGATACAGAAATTGTACTCTTAGGTATCTAGCATACAGAAACACAGGAATACATGAGATTATGTATACATTATGAGTGTTGCCCAAGTCACCAACCATAGTTATACAAGTTGTTCTCCATATGTCTCCAATAAATGTCCCTCACACACAACATGTGAATGGTCCTCGCTGGAGTTATTCAACTACCATGACCCTATTTATTCTAGCAGCTGGGTAAATCAATCATGGCACGTGAGCGTCAAGGCTACTAGAATTCTTTCAGAAAGAATGAACTTCATTTTTATCTAGCCATATAAATGGGTTTCAAAAACGTTATTCTGAGTTCAAGACAACGCAATGAAATAGATGCATTGTGACATCTAATCATGCAAGTTAAAAACAGATTATTGTATATTTTATGGGCACATAAATCTATTTTTAAAAAAGAATGAAAAGTATATTTCTTTAGTCAGAAATCTTGCCTTCTCTCTCTCTCTTTTTTTTTTTTTTTTGAGAGGCAGAGTTAGACAGTGAGAGAGAGAGAGAGGAGAGAGACAGAGATAAAGGTCTTCCTTCCATTGGTTCATTCCCCAAATGGCCGCTAAAGCTGGCGTGCTGCAGCCCCCGCTCTGTGCGGATCTGAAGCCAGGAGCCAGGTGCTTCCTCCTGGTCTCCCATGGGGTGCAGGGCTCAAGGACCTGGGCCATCCTCCACTGCATTCCCAGGCCACAGCAGAGAGCTGGACTGGAAGAGGAGCAACTGGGATAGAATCTGGCGCCCCAACCGGGACTAGAACCCGGGGTGCCGGCACCACAGATGGAGGATCAGCTAAGTGAGCCACGGCGCTTGCCAAGTACTTCAATTCTCTTCTTGTGGTATCTCTCACCATAATTCTTCCTTCATTAATACTTTTTATTAGTCTTTTTTATTATGATCATCCTAATGGGTATGAAATGGTATCCAATCGTTGATTTTGTGTTTTTCTAATGGACAGTGCTATTGGGCATTTTTTTATACTCTTATCTGATTTTTCAGTTTCTTCTTTAGAGAAATATCTAATCAGATCTTTTGTTCATTTTTAATGGCGTTATTTATCTACTTATTTGGTCATAAGAATTCTTTTTTATGTTGTATACTTGAACTTTGTATGATTTGAAAATATTTCCTTCCATTTTGTGACTTCTCTCTTAACTCAAGTAGCATGCTTTGCATGCACAAATATTTCCATGAAGTCAAATTTTCTTTTGTTGTTTGTGCTTCTTATAATTTCTAAGAAATAATTGATAAATTCAAGATCTTGATTATTTATTTCTGTATTTTTATGTAAATGTTTTATAGTTCCTGTACTTGCTCAAAGATTTATTTTTATTTATTTGAAAGGTAGAACAGCAGAGGGAGACAGAGAGAAATTTTCCATCTGCTGGTTCTCTCCCCCAAATTGGTCACACAGCCAAGACCGGGCCAGGGCCAGGGCAAAGCCAGGAGCCTGGAACTTAGTTCAGATCTCCTATGTGGGTGACAGGAACCCAAATACTTGAGCCATCACTTGCTATCTCCCAACGTGTGCATTACCAGAAAGCTCAAGTGGAACTGAGACTCAAATTCAGGCACTCCAATATGGAATGCAGGCATCCCAAGCGTCACCTTAACACACACCCCTCACACACACCCTCTTGTTGTCCTGTTTTGGTCTCTTCTACTGCTTATCATGATGATTGTCAGCTCTCATGGCTCTGGTGGGCTTGACTTTTAGCATGCAAATATGTTTAAAATGAAACTTGGAGTCTACTTGAAGTCGTGTTAGAAGCCATCTTGGATCTCACCAATTTAAACTAGCTGGCCTGGGGAGGATCTTCTTTCCTTAAGCCCTGCTGTTCTCAAGGAGACAACATGCTAGGGTGGGGGCAGAAACTAATGTTGCCCTAGATAATGTATGTCTACATGGCTGATTAGCTTGATTTTTTTTTTATTTTTACCAAAGTTTCACATGTGCATGGAGTAAAATAGTTTTATGAATCTTATTGAGGAAAAGAAAATATAAATTAAAAAAAAAAGAACCCTCTCAAATAACTACTCAAGCCTCCCACATTTTCCAGATCCTCAGAGGCAAATGTTATCAACCATTTTAACTGAACATTTCTTAAATTTCCCTAACTCTGAATAACATGAGTATATAGCTGGTTGATTTTTCAGTGTTAGGTTTCACTCACTGATTTCTTCAAATGAAAAATGTGAATTCACCATTTTTTTTTTTTGACAGGCAGAGTGGACAGTGAGAGAGCGAGACAGAGAGAAAGGTCTTCCTTTGTCGTTGGTTCACCCTCCAATGGCTGCTGCGGCCGGCGCATCACACTGATCCAAAGCCAGGAGCCAGGTGCTTCTCCTGCTCTCCCATGGGGTGCAGGGCCCAAAGGGCCCAAGGACTTGGGCCATCCTCCACTGCACTCCCTGGCCACAGCAGAGAGCTGGCCTGGAAGAGGGGCAACCGGGACAGAATCTGGCGCCCCGACCGGGACTAGAACCCGTGGTGTGCCGGCGCCGCAAGGCAGAGGATTAGCCTAGTGAGCCACGGCGCTGGCCAGTGAATTCACCATTCTTCCAGATTCTACTACCTATATGAGAGCAATTCCTGCATTTCTCCACCAAATGGCCCATTTTAATTTTGGTTAGGTTACAATTCAGTACCTACAGCATTACTATTCATACAGTGAACAAGTGACGCAGTTAACAAACAGTAATTACTTTGGCTTTCTTGCACTTTTCTATCTGAAATTAATAACTGACTTGCAGGGTTTTTTTTTTGTGTATGTGTATGTGTGTGTTTGTCAGTTTCCTTTTATCACATAATTTATCCTCCATTTGAAATTTGGGTTCCCAAGTGTAATTGTTACTTTCATGGGGTAGGGTTTGGGCCCTAATTGAATATACAA
This sequence comes from Oryctolagus cuniculus, assembly GCF_051225735.1. Taxonomy (NCBI): domain Eukaryota; kingdom Metazoa; phylum Chordata; class Mammalia; order Lagomorpha; family Leporidae; genus Oryctolagus; species Oryctolagus cuniculus. Next base: position 63,268,904 of record NC_142888.1, read on the forward strand.
GCAGAGTGGAGTCGGGTGGGGTTTAGTATGCACGAGGCTTTCTGGCACTTGCATGTGGAGCTTAATTAATTTCCACAGGGCCTCCTTTGTGATTTCAGATGAGCTACAGGTGCATTGTGGGAAAGTAGGCATGTTGGATTGATAGGTAAGGGATGGGGGTGGAGTTACATGCAGGACTATGATTCCGGCTCACCTATTCTTACCTAATTTTTCTGTCTAGTTCCCCCATGTAATTCCCATTATCCTAAGACGTCTTCTGCCCTTTACTGGTTCCTTGTTTTCTAGATGTAAAGTTCTTTATTTTTGTTCTTTTCTTTCTTTCTGGCATTATTCTCAAAGAGAAAGAATGAGTAGGAGGATTAAAGACCTTGAACACTTCAAAATGCCTTAATTTTACCCTCATATTTACCTGGAAACTTAGTTGTATACAGAATCCTGTGTAGGGAATAATTTTCTCTTAGAATTTCAAAGGCAGTTCGCCTTTTTTTTATCCATGTTAAAGCATTACTGTTGGAAATCAAATGCCTTTATGGATCTTAAAATTTTGTGTATAATCTATTTTTTCTTCATTTTTCTTTTGAAAATTGCTTATGATCTTTTTGTACCAGTGTTCTGAAATTTTATGGTTATTCTTGTAAAGCAATAGCCATTAGTTATGCTGGTTACTCAGTAAGCCTTGCAATCTTGAAATTCAATTTGTTCCCTGAGTTCTGGGAATTTTTTTCTTGACTGATTTCTTTATAATTTCCTACCCTTAAGTTTCCTTTTTCTCTCTTTCTGATTCCTTTTACTTAGATATTGAAGCTTAATGAGGGAATTTCTAGTTTTCTTGTCTCTCTTTTTCTCTGTTTTACCTCACTGTCATTTTGTTCAAGTTTCTGGGAGATTATTCATCTTTATCTTAATTTTATTTCATTTAATGTGAGATCCCTTATAGGTTCATAGAGAGTTTCCTACCATCCACATCTTCAAGTCATTTGCTTTGGAATGGGTGTTGTGACACAGCAGGTTAAGCCATCACTCAGAATATTCTTATTCCATATTGGATGGCTGATTCAAGTCCCAATTGCTCTATTTCCAATACAGTTCCCTGTTCATGCATCCTGGGAAGCAGCAGAGGATGCCTCAAGTGCTTGGACCCCAGCCACCTACATAGGAGATCCAGATAGAGTTCCTGGTTCCTGGCATTAGCCTGGTCCAGCCCTGGCTATTACAGATCTTTGAGGAGTAAACCAAATGTGGAAAGATCTCTCTCTGTCTTCCTCTCTCTCTCTCTCTTTCTCTCTCTCTGTGTGTATAGCTCTGTCTGTCTGTGTCTGTCTCTATAGTTCTGTCTTCCAAGTTGATAAAAAAAATACATAAACATATTTTTACAATATCTTTCCTTTTGGGCTGATCAGCTTCTGTATTGGTTAGCCTTTTATCACCATAATGAAATATCTAGCAAAGGCTACTTACGAAGTAAGGATGTTTATTTTGGTTGAGAGTCCAAGATTGGGTGGCCCCACCGGTTTAATATCTGATGAGACTACAGAATAACAATGTTGCAGTGCATGCCAAGAAAGAATCATATGGTAAGTAAGGAAGCAGAGAGAGTGGCTAGTCCCAATTCAGTTTTGATAATCACAAGATCTCACAATAATTACTTCCCAAGGGCATGCCTCCAATTATCTAAGGCATCTCATTGGGTCTATTTCTTGGACACCATAAATGGATTAAGTTTCTACCTTCTTAGTACCATTAAATTATGACTATGAGGAATTGAAGTCTGAGTTTTGGAGTCATATAATATTCAAACCATATCAATATTCTGAGATAAATCTTGCCCAATCTTATGCTTAGATAGCTTGGATCTGGCTGTCAGTATTCTGAGAGTAAATATGTAACATTTACACTTAATTTTCCTGTTTTCCACACACTGCATCGAACTTCAGCTCTTATCACTCTAGTTAAAAGACACTTTACCTTCTGCAAAGGGTAAACCTCTAATGTGTTGCTGGATTGGATGAGTAAGCCTTCTGCTCAGAGAGGAAGATGGGATCTGATTCCTAAATTATACAAGCTTTCTAATTTTGTTCCCTTTTAGATCTACTTTCAGAATTATCTCATGGTGACAATTCTGAAAACTTTTGAGGAGCACAATGAGCACAATATAAACTCCAGGAGGGCCAAAAGTTTTGTTTTGTTTTTTAAACAACTGTGTCCCCAGAGCCTAAAACATAGGTGCCTGAAACAGAATTAGCCACTCAGCACATACTTGCTGAGTTAGAAAAATAATGTGCCAAGATTGGGTGAATGATTGTGAGATAATGACCAAAGTTGAAAAATCTAATTAGTTCTTTATATATAGTATAACCAAAACTGTGAGAACACATAATTTGATTTCACAATTTTTCCTGGAAATTGAATATCCGATTAAAAAAATGGATATTTTGGAAGTACAGCTCTGTAACAGGGTAATTGCTGCATTTTTTCACTCATATAACTTTTATTTAAACAATCATTAAGAAACTATTGTTTTTTAAAATTGAAACAAGTAGTAAAATAATGCAATTAGTGTCCCAAAATATGTGATGTTCTTAATTTAAAACATCTACTTATATGTAGCAACAAAATTTTAATTGAGGTAAACTATTAGATGTTGAAAATTGGATACAAGGTTTAATACATAACTTAATATCAAACACCATGGTTTTGTTTAATTAGGGACTGCTTATTATAAGGGGAAAGAGGCATAAACAGTATATAGGGAAAGACTAAACAAAAAAGGTAATGAACATGGGACATATATAATATCTAAACAGAATATTTAAAAGGTCCAAAATTTTTATTCCGAATGCCAGTAATCTTACTGATGTGCAGCTGATAAGTCTTAAAGGCTACTTTTATTTATATTTTGAAAAGTTTGTCATCAGTGATCATAGTCCATATTATGCAAATCAAATGTTTTTAAATGTATTTTTTTTGTAATTCTAGTATAATACTGATGGTTGCAAGAAAAGAAATAGATGCCTTTCTCCCCTTTTGCTTCCAGTGCTACTGTGTGAATTTTTAACTCAAGATGTCCCTCTGCTGGATTCCTGAATTATTGAAACATAATTGATTCCTTGTACAGGGCATGCCTAGTTTTCCAAAATGAATTATCTAAAATACTTCTGCTTTTTAATAAACTAACTTTACCATTGTTGAATTGTGCTGCTGAAAAGCAACAAAATACATACACCAAAATATCAACAAATTTGGGAATTGCTGCTAAAAATTATGCCCTAGTGTGATCAGTTTTCCAAGTACAGTCCCACATTCCATGCCTACTTTCCTTACTCTCTGCAAAACTTTTACCTATAATCAGATTGCTGTGAGATCCTTAACCTACTTTCTTCACACCAGTTCCTCTTCTTTTGTTCATTGCTGCTTACCACTCTCCTGCTTTCTATTTTTACATTCTTCATTCCAAAGTTATTATTATATCAACTGTTTTCTCATCTCTTTCTGGACCTTTCCATAACTATGATCCTCTTTCTATTGCATTAATTTTTATGGTCATAAAATACGTCTTTTTTAGACTTAAAATCAGTGAACTTAAGAATGTTCACATTTAGCAACTATCACTGTTACCATCTCCAGACCATTTTCACTTCCAAAACTGAAACTCTACACCCATTAAACAATTTCTTATCCCTCCAACCTCTACTTACTCTTATCCTAGTCTCTGCCTGTGATTCTGACTACACTAGATAACTCAAGTAAGAGGAATCATACTATATTTTGTTTTCATTTGTGTCTGGCTTATTTCAAGTAATAAAGGATGTTTGAGTCAGACATGTTGTAATATGTGTCTGGATTTCATTTCATTTTAAGATTGAAAAATATTTTGAAGAGGTTCCAAGATGGCGGAATAGGGAGGGAGTTCACTGATAATCCAGGAAAAGATAGTTTAATAAAAGAGGAGATACTGTAGTCTCAGGGAAGAGTTAGGGAAAAAACAGCAGAGGAAATCATACCCAAAACTAGTAGGAGAAGAGAAATAATTAAAATTAGAGAAGAAATCAGCAGAATGGAATCTAAAAAGCATGACAAAAGATCAGCAAAATGAAGAGCTGATTTTTTGAAAAAATAAACAAAATTGACACACCATTGGCCCAACTCACTAAAAAAAATAAGAGAAAAGACCCTAATCCATAAAATCAGAAATGAAAAGGGGAATGTAACAACAGACACCACAGAAATAAAGAGTCATCAGAAATTACTACAAAGAGTTATATGCCAGCAAACAGGGAAATCTATCAGAAATGGATAGATTCCTGGACACATACAACCTACCTAAATTGAACCAGGAAGACATAGAAAACCTAAACAGACCCACAACTGAGACAGAAATTGAATCAGTAATAAAGGCCTTCCCAACAAAGAAAAGCCCAGGACCACATGGATTCACTGCTGAATTTTACCAGACATTTAAAGAAGAATTAACTTCAATTCTCAAACTATTCAGAACAACCGAAAGAGATGGAAACCTCCCAAATCTCCCAAATTCTTTCTATGAAGCCAGCATCACCTTAATTCCTAAACCTGAAAAAGATGTAGCAGAAAGAGAATTACATATCAATTTCCCTGATGAACATAGACCCAAAAATCCTCAATAAAATTCTAGCTATTAGCAGGTAACAACACATCAGAAAGACCATCCACCCAGACCAAGTGCAATTTATCCCTGGTATGCAGGGATGGTTCAGCGTTGGCAAATCAATCAGTGTGATACACCACATAACACACTGCAGAAGGAAAACCATATGATTATCTCAATAGATGCAGAGAAAGTGTTTGATAAAATACAACACCCTTTCGTGATGAAAACACCTAAGCAAATTGGGTATAGAAGGAACATTTCCTCAATACAATCAAAGCAATTTATGAAAAACCCACTGTCAGCATCCTATTGAATGGGGAAAAGTTGGAAGCATTTCCACTGAGATCTGCTACCTGACAGGGATGCCCACTCTCACCATTGCTATTCAATATAGTTCTGGAAGTTTTAGCCAGAGCCGTTAGGCAAGAAAAGAAATTAAAGGGATACCAATTGGGAAGGAAGAAGTCAAACTATCCCTCTTTGCATATGACATGATTCTTTATTTAGGGGATCCAAAGAACTCTACTAAGAGACTATTGGAACTCACAGAAGAGTTTGGCAAAATAACAGGATATAAATCAATGCACAAAAATCAACAGCCTTTGTATACACAGGCAACGCATTGGCTGAGAAAAAACTTCTAAAATCCATCCCATTCACAATAGCTACAAAAACAATCAAATACCTTGGAATAAACAAATTCTTAAAGAAAGAAATAGAAGAGGATACCAAAAAATGGAAAAATCTGCCATGCTCATAGATTGGAAGAATCAATATCATCAAAATGTCCATTCTCCCAAAAGCAATTTATAGATTCAGTGCAATCCCAATTAAGATACCAAAGACATTCTTCTCAGATCTGGAAAAAAAATGATGCTGAAATTCATATGGAGGCACAGGAGACCTCAAATAGCTACAGCAATCTTGTACAACAAAAACAAAGCCCGAGGCATCACAATACCAGATTTCAAGATTTAATACAGGGCAGTTATAATCAAAACAGCATGGTACTGGTACAGAAACAGATGGATAGACCAATGGAACAGAATAGAAACACCAGAAATCAATCCAAACATGTACAGCCAACTTATATTTGATCAAGTATCTAAAACCAATTCTTGGAGCAAGTACAGTCTATTCAACAAATGGTGCTGGGAAAACTGGATTTCCACATGCGGAAGAATGAAGCAAGACCCCTATCTTTCACCTTACACAAAAATCCACTCAACATGGATTAAAGATTTAAATGTATGACCCAACTCCATCAAATTATTAGAGAGCATTGGAGAAACCCTGCATCATATAGGCACAGGCAATGACTTCTTGGAAAACACCCCAGAAGCACAGGCAGTCAAAGCCAAAATTAACAACGGGGAGAACATCAAATTGAGAAGTTTGTATACTGCAAAAGAAACAGTCAAGAAAGTGAAGAGGCACCCAACAGAATGTGAAAACATATTTGCGAAATTTGCAACTGATAAATGTTTAATAATCAGAATCTACAAAGAGATCGAGAAACTCCACAACATCAAAGCAAACAACCCACTTAAGAGATGGGCCAAGGACCTCAATAGACATTTTGCAAAAGAGGAAATCCAAATGGCCAACAGGCACATGAAAAAATGTTCAAGGTTGCTAGCAATCAGGGAAATGCAAATCAAAAACTCAATGAGGTTTCACCTCACCCCTGTTAGAATGGCTCACATACAGAAATCAACTAACAACAGATGCTGGCGAGGATGTGGGGAAAAAGGGACACTAACCCACTGTTGGTGGGAATGCAAACTGGTCAAGCCACTATGGAAGTCAGTCTGGAGATTCCTCAGAAACCTGAAGATAACCCTACCGTTCGACCCAGCCATCCCACTCCTTGGAATTTACCCAAAAGAAATTAAACTGGCAAATAAAATAGCTGTCTGCACCTTAATGTTTATTGCAGCTCAATTCACAATAGCTAAGACCTGGAATCAACCTAAATTCCCATCAACAGTAGACTGGATAAAGAAATTATGGGATATGTACTCTAGAATACTATACCGCAGTAAGAAACAATGAAATCCGGTCATTTGCAACAAAATGGAGGAATCCGGAAAACATCATGCTGAGTGAAATAAGCCAGTCCCAAAGAGACAAATATCCTATGTTCTCCCTGATTGGTGACAACTAACTGAGCACCTAAAAGGAAACCTGTTGAAGCGAAATGGACACTATGAGAAACAATGACTTGATCAGTTCTTGTCCTGTATAGGAACAACTTACTATTTTATTCCTTTTAGTATATTCTTGTTCTACTTAATACCACTTAATCCCCATGTAGGATCTCTGTCCTTAATGTGTTGTACTATGTGAATTAATGGTAAAACTACTACTCAAGCATTACTCTATACTTTGTGTGTCTGTGTGGGTACGGTCTGTTGAAATCTTTACTTAGTATATACCAAGTTGATCTTCTGTATAAAAAGATAATTGAAACTGAATCTTGATGAAGAATGGAATGGGAGAAGGAGTGGGAGATGGAATGGTTGTGGGTGGGAGGAAGGTTATTGGGGGGGGGGAGCTGCTACAATCCAAAAGTTGTACATTGGAAATTTATATTTATTAAATAAAAGTTGAAAAAAGAATATTTCATTAGATGCATATGTGACATACTGATTACTCATTCATTCACTGATAGAAATGATTTTATTTCCCTTTTTGATTCTTATGAATAATTCTGTGAACAATGAAGTGTAAACACATGTTCAAATCCCTGCTTTCAATCTATTTGAGTGTGTCTAGAACTAGAATTTGTGGATAACATTGTAATTTTATGTTTAATTTTTTGAGGAACCACTATAAAACTTTCACAGTTGCTGCAGCATTTTAGATTTCCATTAGCATTGCACTATGGTTTTAGTTCCTACATATTTTCTACAATTCTTGTTATTTTTACTTGTAGTTTATCTTTTTTTTTTTGATAGTTGCCAACCCAGTGGGTGTAAGATAATATCTAATACTGTCTCATTTCCCTAATGAATTATGATGTTTATCAGGGAGCTGTGTCAGAAGTGGAGCAGCCAAGAGTTGAACTGGCACCCATACTGTTTGCTGGCATCACAGGCAATGGTTTTACTTGCTATGCCATGCACCAACTCCTAAAATTTTCTTTCTTTTAAGTAAAATTGGAGTAATGCTCACCCAATTGATTTCATTTTTACTCAATCTCCAAACTGCATATCCAGGACATTCTGAGGAGAGAGAGAAACATTTTAGCACATAGCAGCAAGAAAGTAGCTCTTTAAGGGTTACAGCCCATTAAAGTCTGTGGTGACCAGTATATCCTGTCTCTGAAACAGATCCTTAAGTAACATTTTCACCCCAGGTACTAGTCCCTTTCGGGGTGCCGGATTCTGTCCCAGTTGCTCCTCTTCCAGTCTAGCTCTCTGCTGTGGCCCGGGAAGGCAGTAGAGGATGGCCCAAGTGCTTGGGCCCTGCACCCACATGGGAGACCAGGAGGAAGCACCTGGCTCCTGGCTTTGGATTGGCGCAGCGTGCTGGCCGTAGCAGCCATTTGGAGGGTGAACCAACAGAAGGAAGACCTTTCTCTCTGTCTCTCTCTCTCTCACTGTCTAATTCTGCCTGTCCAAAAAAAAAAAAAAAAAAAAAAAAAAAAAGGTGGCTGTGTTCCATTCTCTGCAGCAAATACCATCATCATCATCATCATCATCATCATCATCACAAGAGGATGAAAGGAATATCTCAAAAGCCATGCACTAGAGGAAAGGACATATAATTTTGGAAACATGCAGTTACCCTAAAAGAGAACAGGAGAAGAAAAGCTTAGATGCAAGAGATGCATTGTAATATCAAAAAATATGTAGCATTATAGAAGAATGACACTAAACCATATCAATATCTGCATTAAATCTGCATTAAATAGGCTAAAAATTCCAAGTTCCAAGTCAAAAGCATATATAAGAATTCAAGATATATTTTATGCTAATTTCCTTGTATTTGTTTGTTTGAAAGTTAGAGTAACCAGATAGAGAGACAGAGAAAAAGAGAACTTCTATCCGCTGATTCATTCCCCAATTGTCAATTCCCAATTGTAATGGCTGCAGCTTGCCAAAATAAAATAAAAAAGCCCAGAACTCCATCAAAGTACTTGGGGCATCTTCTTTTGCTTTCCCATATGCATTAGGAGGAATCTGGATTAGAAGTAGCGCAGCTGGGACTAGAAGTGGCACTCCGATATGGGATGCTGTCACTGAAGCAGCAGCTTAACCTGCTGAGCCACAATGTTGGCCACTATGCTAATTTCAAAAGGAAATTTCAAATATGAACAAATAGGTGATGAAAAAATACATGAAAGTTAAGCACAAGAAAACTAGTGTGACTACATGAGTATACTTCAAAATGTTTGTGGAAATTGAACTTAAAACATGTTTATTTTTCAGACAAAATTTTTGAAATCATGCATAGATTTTTCCATAATATGAATTTTTGGGAAATTTTTGAAAACCTCTTCTATTAATAGTGGACAAAATGAATATTACAGAAATAAAGAGGAATATGCTACAATGATAGAAGGGTACATTCAACAGGAAAATACAACAGTATGGGGTGCACATGAAACTAATAGCAGAGCTTCAAAGTATATGTAACAAAAACTTTCAGAGCTCAATGGTTAACAAATTAATAATCATATTTTGGGATTTTTATGTCTCTCATGGAGAGGTAAAACACATAAAATATCACTAAAAATATAGAAGATATGAACCAATGACCTTGAAGAGTGACATTGACAAATGAACTTGATGTTAATGACATTTTCACTATACACCTCATTTCAAAGTAGCAGAATACACGTTTTTAAAAGTATATATGAAATGTGCATCAAAATATATCTAGACCACAAAACAAATCTTAGTATGTTTTAAAAGATTGAAATCTTACAGATTGTTTTCTAATCACAAGAAAAACAAATTATAAATAATTAAAAAGAAAGTATATAAGTTACACCCCAAATATTTGGAATTTAAACAATATACTTCTAGTTATCCATGAGTTAAAGAAAAATCATAAGAGAAACCTGAAAATATTTTGAGCTGTGGAATAATGAAAGCATGATGTGTCAAAATACTTGGGATGCAGCTAAAACTGTAGCTAGCAAGAAATTTCATTATCTACTTATAATAGAAAAGATGATTTTAAATCAAGACTATATTTTCACCTAAAGAAACTAAAAAAAGAAGAGCAAATTAAACCTAAACTACATATGAAAAGAAAAGGAATATGCTAACAATCAAAATAAATAAAAACATACAACAATAATGAAAAATTATAGAATCAAAAGATGATTCCTTGAAAAAATGGACGATATTGATATACCAGTGACAAGAATTCAGAAAATAAAGGCATAAAACACAAATTATTTTACTTGGGAATGGAAGAGAAGATATAACCACAGAGTTTAAAGATATTAAAAGGACACTAAGAGCATTATAAAAGTCTTTATGCCAACATCAAAATCAAATGATGTAGAAAAACTCTGAAAAATACCACAAAAGTGGAATACTAAGAAATGATTTATCTGAATCCAATATCCAAAAATTTCCCAGAAGGAAAACACATCATACATAAAATAAAAATAGTAGTAAACAATGAAAAGCAGGTTAGTGATGGTAACTAAATGTATGACAATGACATTTTTATGACATTGACACTGGGAAAAAACTGTGACTCATGTGGTCAGGACTAAAGTTGAAAAATTTCTTATACTTAAGTTTAAATATCTTAGACTAGGCCATTACTATCATGTTTGACTTTAAATTTCTTTTATATTCATTGCATTGCTGATTGTGTACACATTACACACTAGGTAGGGATTTTCAGTATAGTAAGTATGAGCCAAGTAGTTCACTTTCTATTTGATCTTCCAAATTTGAATGTTTTATGTCAACATGAGAAAATAAAACTTGAATTTCTTCATTTAAATTCAGTATCAGTATTCTGCTGATTTTTATTACGTAAAACAAATAAACTGATGTTTTTACTTTCAATTTAATATCAGGTTGTTAGAATCTATAGTGCAAAGATGCTTTGGAGAATCCTTGTTTAACAGTACTAATCAGGAATATTTCAAAGGAACAATAGCAAATGATACACAGGCTTTTTTTTTCTTTTTTACGTTTTTATTTTTTGAGTTTTCAAAAAAAATTTAGCTTCCACACATAAAGGGGACAGAATATTTACCCTGCTTGGACGTTGCACAATGTATGCATGTATTAAAACATCATATAGTACCCCATAATATGTATAACTTTTATATGGCTGTTGATATTTTTTAAAAAGTTAAAAATAATCTAAGAAAGTATTAATTTATTTTGGCACAGAATTTTAAATTTATTCATAGTTTTTTCATGATATGCATTTCCAAGAAATATTTGAAGATGCCTCTTATTCATGGATTTCAAACAATTTTCACTAAAATAAACTTATCTTTGAATTCCATTTCCATCAACTCTTTCAAACACTTTCTTATAAGCATATTTGTTTTTAAGACTAATTTTATTTGATTTAGAAGCAAAATTTTAACAAAATAAATATATGCTACTTTGAAAAGATTTATTTATTTGAAGACAGAGCATCTGAAAGACTCAGAGAGAGATCAAATTTCCATCTGCTGCAGTAATCAGGTCTGGGCCAGGCCAAAGCCAGGACCCACAAACTCCCTTCTGGTCTCCCAAATAGCGAGCAGAGACCCAATGACTTGAGTCATCTTCTGCTGCCTTCCAGCCTCATGAGCAGGAAACTGGCTCAGAAGCAGAGTATCTGGGATACGAACCAGCACTCCAAAATGTGAAGTTGGCCTGGCAAGTGGTAGCTTAACCTACTGCACAACAAACCAAGTCTCTTCAGTTTTTTTTGGGAAAAAGTATATTTTTCTTGTACACCAGCTGTAGGATATATGTTTTCAACTGCTTCAATGGTTGGGAATTAGTTACAATGCATCATTGACATGCTATCAGGGCATTAATTAAAAAGTCATTAATATGAGAGTAATAAGACAGATGGGGATGGAAGTGAAATGAGAGATAATTGAGAAAACCTGGAAAAATCCTTCTTTCTTTCTTTTCTCCTCCTTTAGTGGTAACCCTGCAATGGCAGCCTGATTATCATCTGATGTTATTTTATTTCCATTCAACTTAAAAAGTAATTAGAAAAAAGTATCAGAAGTTCTATAATTTTTTCCAAATATGTATATTTTCTGTGAATGAGTGTATATATAAAACAATATATATGTATATATAAAACAATACAGAGAATAGGGAAGCTCAAAGCAACCACAATGCCTCTTAACCAAGATAATCACTATTAATATTCTGTTAGTGTTTTTCTAGTCTATTCTTTATACATATCCATAATCACTATACCATCAAACGATCACATTATGTATACTTTGTCTGATATTGCTCTTGTCACTTGACAGTATCTATATGTGAGTATCTATTGATTTTAAAACATTAGTTCATATCATTTTTGATGCTACCATTGTGATGGATATAGAGAATTCCACTAGATGATTGTTCAATCATTTATTTGAACACCCGCTTTCTGGTAATCATGCAAGTTTCAAATTTTCAAAACAAGGTGTGGGTTTTTTTTAAAAGAGGTATTTATTTATTGGAAAGGCAGAGTTACAGAGACAGAGAGAGGGACAAAGAGAGAGACCCAGAGAGACCTTTAATCTGCTGTTTCACTCTCCAGATTGCCACAAAGGCCAGAGCTGGACCAGGAGAAGGGCAGGAGCCAAGAGCTTAATCCAGCTCTCCCACCTGGGTGGCAGGGGTTCAGATACTTGGGCCTTCTGCTGCTGTTTTTCCTAGGCCATTAGCAGGGAGCTGGATGGGAAGTGAAGCCGCCAGGACACGAACCGGTGCCCAAATAGGATGTTGACACCACAGGTGACAACTTTCCTTGCTAGGCCACAACGCTGGCCTCAGTAAGTTTTGGTTTTTATAGACATTTTATATATCCAAACCTTTCCTAAAATGAAAACTTACACAGAATCCCAGTATTCAAAATACAGATTTGTCAATGTGCTCTTCTTGAAGAAGGAACCAAGGTGTCAAGCTCCACTTATTCAGCATATTTCTCAATTTCTCTCCATTGCAAATGTTCTTTGAAGAGTCTCCATAGAGCTATTATAGGTCTATGTAGCTCTGGGGTACACAGAGCCTTGCATATCACTGTTACAATCCAAGCTTGCCTTAATATCCTTGTGCATATATCTGTAGGCACTCTTTTAATTATTTTCATGAGACAAAATGTTTAGAAGTAGAGTAGCTGAATCAATGAATATGTACATATTAATTTTGATACAATTTACTAATTGTGATCTAGAAATGTCACAATTTAAATCCTTCAAATAAATTTTATACTTATTTATATCTTGTTACTGGTGAAACTGGATATCTTTTCTTATATCTGGTGGCCATTTATACCTAGTACATGATAAATGGCCACTAAATATTTATGGAATGAATGAATTTACATGTTAATTGCTCTGTTGTTGTAAGCACTGACATTTTTCTCATTTTTATTGACTTATTTAAAGTTATCCTACAGCAAAGATAATATCCTCTCTTTTTTCCTTTTTTCAATTTTGCTGATTATTAAAATTACAGTGAGAGGGGTTTAGGCATTTGGCTTAGTGATTCTAGAAGTTAAGATGTCAGCTAAGGTACTCAAATCCCAAATCAGAATACGTGAGTTTTACACTTAACTCCTGTCCTTGATTCCAGTTTCCCGCTGAATGGAGATCCTGTGAGGCAGCAATGATGGCTCATGTAACTGGATTCCTGCCACCCATGTTGGAATACTGGATTGAGTTTCCAGCTGGCTTTAGTCCAACCCAGCCCAGGTTATTGCGGGCATTTGGCCCTGACACTACAAATCAGAGCTGTCTCTGAGTGTCTCCCTATCTCTCTTCATTTCAAATAAATTTTTAAAAATTCATGATGGGATTTCTGTTTAGACATATTTTGAAATTTTAAGCTGTTATATCTATAAATTTATTATTCTATCCTCTTTTGTTATCCTACAATAGATGCCATTATGCTAAAAATAAATAAAATATTCACCTACACTTTTTAATACTTGTGAAATACTTGAGGGATAATCACTTTTCATGAAACAAATTCTGAGTTTCCTTATAATTTAATCCAAAAAAGATTGATACAAACAAAATCAAGGAAAGCATTTTTTTGTAAGTGAACTCAACTACCAATTAACAATTATGACAATTGTCTTAAATAAACACTTTAGTTTCACATACACAACATTTTGCCTTGACTAGTCTACTGTCAAAGTTCTTTATTTGATAATTTTCCTCTTTAAACGCTGATCTCTAGCTGTTTGGTTTCTAAGTGTGTATGTGATAAAATAGTCTCATCAAATGGCTATAGCAACTGAATTTTCTAGAAGGGCAGGATTAGGTTTGGTGGCGATATCAATTAATTTCATAGTACAGGCAGAGAGACCACATTGCTAAAACTCCTGCATGGCATACACCAAATCACAACTGTGATCCTGAATTGCAAGTATTATATGTTTAGGAAGTACCTAAAGGACAATTGAAGGTATTCAAATTTTGTTTCATATTTGGAGGTGCAACAAAGGTAAATTGATAAGCAAGCAAGAAAATGCAAAGTTTACTGGTTTTTAACTCTGACAATATGTGCACAGGGAAGTTTTGTACTGAAAAGAGAACAGGTGTACAAATGTGGTATAATCACTCAAGTGTATAAAAGGCCACCCCAAACAGTAAAAGTGTTAAGCATATATTTTTCTTCTTAGCAGCAGTTGAGAAATGAACTATTTAAAGTTTAGTCTCCAAAGAGAAAAAAAAAAATTAGGCTGAGTTCAATCCCTGATGAACATTATTTCTCTACATCCCACCCTTCAAACACCTGTCCATGTTATTGTTCAAGCATTATTTTTTACTACATCACCTTCTTTATAGAAACGAACTTTACCAGTATGGTTATTGGAGTTTGTCAGCCATCTTGATACTATGAAGTCAGCACCTCAAAAGAAAAGGTGAGATTTTATCTTGTTTTTATAGGGCGTACAGAATATACAGGAAGCTTTGGGCAACTAAGTTCTTTTTGGAACCATTAACTGCACGTTGAGACTGGGTCTATATGAGAGCTGTAGGGGTGGAAGTATTCTCTGATAACTAGCTTTCTAGGCTGAGGACAGTGAGAACAATGAAAACAAGAGAAAAGTGAGCCTGATGGGGATCAAAGAGCAATGCAAATCTACTAGACAAGCCATATTAAAATAAACACACACACACACACACACACAACTAAGTGAATATATCTTTTAGAAAAGCGGAATTATTGCACTGGATGGTTAAAATTAAAAATTGGTTACATTTTTCAACATTGAGAACTGAGAGAAAGAGGAGCTGATGAGTTTAAAGAGAGGTTAAAAAAAAAAAAACATCTTTAAGTTAATTGGTGACCTTTTATACCACATGCATATGTTCAAACATTACCAGTGAACTTCTACTTGCCATGTCATAACAGTGGTTGAAGACTACATTTATTGGTATAGTTATTTTTCTTTTTTTTAAGATTTATTTTATTTATTTGAAAGACAGAGTTACAGAGAGAGCTAGAGCAAGAGAGAGAGAGAGAGAGAGAGAGACGGAGAGAGATCTTCTACCCGCTAGTTCTCTCCCCAGATGGCCGCAATGGCTGGAGCTACTCTGATCCAAAGCCAGGTGCCAGGCGTTTCTTCTGGGTCTCCCATGCAGGTGCAGGGGCCCATCCTTGGGCCATCTTCTATTGCTTTCCCAAGCCATAGCAGAGCTAGATCAGAAGTGTAGCAGCCGGGACTCAAACGGGCACCCATATGGGATGCTGTTGCTGCAGGCTGGGGCTTTAACCTGCTGAGCCACGGCACCAGCCCCTAAAATTATTTTTCTAGATTGAGTTTCATGTTATAGTTTTGCAAAGCCAAAATTAAAGAAAACAAAGTAGATACACATTTAACAGTTGAAAATAGACCTATTTGTTTAATGCTAACTTTACTCTAGGTTGAGTAAATACTTGAGCTGCATATCTCAGCTTTGACCCTCAGTAGTACAGAAAAAAAAAAGCAGATTAATAAAAAGATGTTTTGACTCTGTCATCATGGATTGCTTAAAACTTTCAAATGTCACTGAATCAGCATTTGTTTCAGCTTTGCTGACCTTTTAAAGCCACTAAAGATTATGTGAGTAGTGCCTGGAGGCGTTACATCCTTGTTCAAAAATCTGCAGGAAACCCAACAGACCGAGTTTATTTGGTGCTAGATAGCAATCCTGAAGCACACCAGGGTTAAAAGCTGCTGTCCAGTTGAGCTTTTCTTTTAGTTTCTTTCATTGTTCAGCATAGTAATAAGATTTAAAACCAAGGAAGCAGTTTTCAAAATGATATTCAGTTTTCTATCATATAATCCTGTTAGGTTTTCTTGTGTTCAAAGGATACAGTCTAATGGCCATAGATTATTATCTTGCCCTCTATTCAGAGGACCCTATGAACACTACTCCAGGAAATAAATTAATGAGATTATGGCTCTAAATCACAGTAGTTCGCTATTGACATTTAGATTTAGCACATAATTTATTGTAAACAAAGACCTGAGCTTGAAATAACCTATGGTCAGTGAAAAGTTTATCTTGAAGAGAAGATAAGGATTTTAAGCTTCAGAAAGCATTTTTGTCTTTGCTGAAGGGACCAGAAAGTAGCTGTCATTTTCACTAGGACAAATGGATTAAGTAGAGAAATCATAGTGGAAAGATTATTGCCCTGAAAGCAGACTCTGGGTATCTTAAATTCTGTGAAGATTAAAATCATATGTCTTTTTATAGATTACATAGCCTGCTGCTGAGGCTACATGATATTGGGAAAAACAGCTTGTGAAAGAGAGCTGGGAGACGGCTAAGGCCTTGATTCCAGTTGGCAGTTAATAGATATGGAACACCAGAAAAACAGCATGCCATTTTTAAGGAAATTCTGAAGAAAAAATGGAAACATAGGAAAACCTTCAAATCATAGTTATTATGCTGGGGTTATATCAAAACTATACAAAAATAAACATCTATGTGGAGCCCATTTTCCTCAAAAGTATAGTTTCTCATTGTAAATGAATCCCTTTTATTATTCCAGGTAACGACTCATTAAGACTTGCTTGAACAATTTGCAATTTTATAAAATTGAAGAGTAAGTTTTGGTGTATATATATAAAACTTTATATATGATACAAACAACTGCTAGTGGGAAGCGATTTTAAAGAGGAAATTGACCCCCCCCCCCCAAAAAAAAAAGACATGCAGCAAAAATCTCATTTCCTAGTGAGGTGAGGGAGTGGATTATTAAATGTCCTCCAGGCTCTAGACTAGTACCTAGAGAAGCATTCAACATATAGGTTTGTGGGGCCGGCCATGTGGCATAGTGGGTAAAGTTGCCACCTGCAGTGCCAGCATCCCATGTGGGCGCAGGTTTGATTCCTGGCTGCTCCACTTTTGATCCAGCTCTCTGCTGTGGCCTGGGAAAGCAGTACAAGATGGCCCAAGTCCTTGGGCCCTTGCACCTACGTGGGAGACCCAGAGGAGGCTCCTGGCTCCTGGCTCCTGGCTTCGGATCAGTGCAGTTCCAGCCATTGATGGCCACTGGGGAGTTGCTGATGGAAGATCTCTCTCTCTCTCTCTCTCTCTATTTCTCTCTCTCTCTCTCTCTCTGCCTCTCCTTCTCTCTGTGTAACTGACTTTCAAACAAATAAATAAATCTTAAAAAATCAAAAGTACAGGCATGTATAAAGTGCACAAAGTGAAAAAGTTTTACTTAAAAGGAGAGAAAGCAAACACACACACACACACACACACACACATACACACACACCTCTGCCCTATACAGAGAAATACCAGACAGGAGTGGGTAGTGGGCCCAATGGGAGAAAGTGGGGGGAGGGCAAACAGAGAGTAGCCCATCACCTCCTCAGTCTCAGGAGGAAGACAGAGATGCTCCCAGTTGTTGGCCTCTTTTATGAGGTCAGCAAGGGTGCCTCCATAGGCACAAAGCCACCTGGAAATTCTATGCTACTTCCATAAAATTTGAAATGGATCTTAATATACATTTTTCAGTGGTGCCTTTCTCCGAAGTCCTAGATGAAAACTTGAATTCCAGGAAAGGGGACATGCATTTTGCTTGACAAGTAGGAAGATAGTATTACACATTGGTGGAGGAGGGGCACTTGTGACTTGCAGGTACTTCCAGCTTAGCAGATATTAAACTAATTGCCTGCTTATCCCACATCACTGTATTGGAATCATACTATGAAAGATGCAGTTTAGGATGGGAGAGTGAATACTTGGTAAAGTGAATTTGATGCCTATGACATATTTCAAAGAAATAGTGAATAGGATGGATAAGTTATGCACTAAGCATGTATGAAATAAGCTAAACTAGGAACTTTTTTTGAGTGATTTATGCAGTCTGAGGACCATTTATGAATTGCTCAAAAAGAAGAATGAGAAATAAAGTAGAAGGAGGCAGTTCATACATTGTAAGGAACTTTGGGGGGGAAATGGTATCTACTGAAAATTATAATAAAGTTATACTGTATGGTAGCCTTTACCATTGTCTAATATGATATCTTTAGTAAAATATGCTTTCTAATTAGTTATAGAATTGAATGCTTTCCTTTTGTGAAACAGTAAGATATCAAGTATACTTTGAGGGTGAGAATGGAGTGAGAATTGAGGTCCCACCCAGAAAGATCCAATTATAGATGGGTTTCACCCATGGACGTTAGCCTTTAGGGGCTGTAGCAAGTTGTGGAATACTCTGTTGCTCATTGTGTTGCACAGAATGTGGCTTATCTTTTGTGTTTCTGCTCAATGAAGTATTCATTTATTTCATCTTATGTTCATTATTTAAACAACTTTTTCAGGTATAATTAACATACAAATATTTGACATACATGGGCATATGTATTATTTGTTTTGGATAAATGCATAAGAATAGAATGGATAAACTATAGGGTAGATGAATGCTTACAATTATAAGAAACTGCCAGAGTGCTTTCCTACGCATCTGTACCATTTCATATCCCGCGTTAGCAGCGTATGAGAGCTTCCATTCCGCCACAAAAGAAGCCATTTTCACCCCAGGCCTCCACTGGGAAATTACTTTTTTACTTTTGCAACCAAACAAGGGGAGCACAATAAAGCTAGCATGTATTCACACAACAGTAGATAATGTACTAAGCAGAAAGAAGGCTGATTAAGGAGAGAAAATAAACACATATAGAGCATACCGTTTAGAAAGGGAGAACTGTTCCAATCTGAATGAGTAAAATAAGCAATCCACAAGCAATGGAGGTGACATTTAAAAAGATATGTGGAGGGGAGACTGTTAGACCTACGTGAAGCAATTAATGATAAATGCTAGGGAGCCTGACTGCTGAGGACATATTTTTTGCTCTGCCACTTCTGGTGGGCAAAGGGTTTGACTTCTCTATATGTCAATTTCTCATCTGTAAAATATAGATAAAATATCTGATATAATACTGATAATAATGAGGAGAAGAAGAAGAACAATAATGCAATGACTCCATGAGAAGTGTAAGTAAACTTGTGTCAAACCTTTAGAAAAGTGCTTGGCCTGTGAAAGGGCTCCACAAGTTTAGCTCTTAAATGTTACTAAAACAGGTAAATAAAAGAAAGAGAGTACTGTATTCAGTTATTCCTATTTAAAATTAGATTTCAAAGGAAATCAATGGACTTAAAAGCCATGCTTTGTTTAAAAATTGTTTAGTTATTAAAATGTATTTAATACGTCAAGACCCAAGTGTAAAGAACTCTGCAAATAACATTCTTTATTGGCGATAGAGAAGATATATTCCTTTCCCTCTAACAGCAAGGCCAGGATATCAGTTACAGTCTTAGAAGTCTAGTGGGTGATCACATTAATAAAAGCCTGCTACTAAAGAATTATTAAGAGGGGCTGGCATTGTGGCACAGTAGTTTAAACCTCCATCTGCCATGCTGCCATCTCATAATGGGTGCTGGCTCAAGTTCCCGCTACTCCACTTTCAATCTAGCACCATGCTAATGCACCTGGAAAGCAACAGAAGATGGCCCAAGAGCTTAAGGCCACTGTCACCCATGTGGGAAATTATATCTTTAGTTAAAATATGATTAGTTTCTGACTCATGGCCTTGGCCTGGGTCAGTCCTGGCCATTGCAGCCCTTTGGGGAGTGAACCAGAGAATGTAAGACCTCTCTCTGTCTCTGTCTCTATGTAACTCTGCCTCTCAAATAAATACATAAAATCTTTAAAAGAAAAAAAAAATAAATTGCAATTCTAAGCATTCTAGTCATTATTATTATATAGGAGAGAACATGAAAGAAGGTAGGATAAATTCTGCTTAGCAATAAAAAATTATCCAGTAGCTCCTTTCTTAATAATTCAATTTTAAAATATTTATTTATTTGAAAGGCAGAGTTACACAGACAGAGAGAGGGAAATATTTTACAATTCTCTGGTTCACTCCCCAAAGGAGTGCAATGGTCAGAGCTGACCCAGGCCAAAGCCAGGAGCCAGGAGCTTCTTGCGTGTCTCCCACGTGGGTATAGGAGCCCAAGCACTTGGGCCATCTTCTGCTGCTTTCCCAGGCCATAGCAGAGAGCTGGATCGGAAGAAGAGCAGCTGAGACATGAACTGACGCCCATATGCCATGCTGGTGCCGCAGGTGGATGTTTAGCCTACTATGCTACGGTGCTTGCTCTGGCTCCCTAGAATTACATTTTCAATACTGTTTTGTCTCTAGGGCTCTGGATATAATTTACATTCTGTCATTGTGATTCAATCACATGAGATCTGGAAGGCAGAAAGGAAGCAGAAGCGATTTTTCCTCCAGCAGTAGTGGGTTTCTAAGATGTAAGATTTCCAAAGGAGCCAGAATATATCTTTCACTGTCAGTTCTCAGTTTGAGGGTTGAGGGATAGTCTTAACCTTAGCAATCATTTCCGCCAATTCTTTATTGCTAGATAGAAATAGCAACTTCCTGATCATCAAGCATAATTGAGGTGGTATGGACTAAAAGTTACATCAGCCATCTGATATTCACTTCTTCAATGTTTCCCATCACTTTATAAACACAGAACCCCTGGTAATAGATCTCCTGGCACTTGAAATGCATAAAATGGTTCCTAATTTTCTGAACTAAATCCTAACTGCTGCTGGGAATTGCCAAAGTTTAGCTTTTCTAAACTGTACCTGGGAGAGTGGGTGTCTTGCCCAGCACTTAAGATACCCATGTTCCATTTTGGAGTACTTGGGTTCAGTTCTCAGCTCTGGTTCCTTACTCCTGCTAATGTCTAGTTTAAACATTCTCCTTTTAAAGATTGTTTACTCAAAATTCAACTTCTTATCAGAACCAGCTTAAAAAATGTTTTTGTAATAGCTCTGTCTCTGAGTAAATGTCTGTATTTTTCATATTCTGTCTTCTTCCTTCTCCACTGGAATATGAGTGCACTGTGTCTCCATGTGAATTGACTAAGGGAATCCTCCAATCTCCAGAATGCCTTCTACTCTTAGATCACTGACCTTGACTGCATGATGACTGCTCCCCCTGCTCTCATTTACTTGGGAAGTTTGTGATCGGATCTCTCTTAGGTTGGTCATCGCTACTGACAATCTTTGACTACACCTTCTCCCTCATTCGCACTGTAAACTCTTCTAATTTTCTGACACATCCTTGGCTAGGCAAAGAGATTTTCTCCAAGCGTCTACACCACAACAGTCCCCATAGCATTCCTTCAGGCATCTTAGATATTAGATATATAATTTTTGTCTTATAATTCATGCTGGAATTCTGTCATTGTCTGTTCCCCTAGGGAACAAAGTAGAGTTTATTATTTATTTTACAGACAAAGAGACCAAAAGAGAGAAACGGGGAGACAAGGAGAGGCATATAGAGAGAGCTCCCATCACTGGTTCACTCCCCAAATGTCTGCAAAGGCTTGGCTTGGTCAGGGTCAGAGTTGGGAGTCCGGAAATCTAGTCTCTAGAGTTATCAGAGCAGAGTACCAAAGAGAAGAGAGTTACACAGAGAAATGGCCAGAGGTTACCAAAGGATTGATTAGCATGTCTATGTGAGGAAACTGAGGACCAACACAGAGTATTGTAAGAGACTACAAGGAGCAATGTCCAGCATTCACTGGGGAACAGGAACAGTGTCTACGCCCATAAGTCAGACAGGAAAACATCATGATTCACAGGTCTTGGGTAGAGGCCTGAGGAAGGTCTTGCTTTGTTAGTAAGGAATAATTAGCCATAGACTAGCACTGCTCTAGAACTAAGAAGAAGTTTCCACAAGAAGACCAGAAGCATACAATTTTTCCACGCAACTCTTTTGCCTCACAGAACAAATCTATATAAGACCTATAGGAATACAAAAATACTTAGCACCCAAAGAGGGAGAAGAAAGATTGAATGTGTTAACTGCATACACAGAAAATAGGAGACAACCCAAATTAACTCTTATTCTGTAATCAGAATGATTACAATGAAAATGTAAAGGGACATTGTCAATAAAAGAGCAATGAATTTGACAAAAAAGTAATAAAAACTATTCAAAATGAAACACGGACCAAAAAAAAAAAAAAAAACCAAACAAACAAAAGAAAGAATCAATGAACTGTAGGAGAAATTCAAATGGCCTAAAATCATTACATTAATCAGTCAGACACAGATCTAGATTATGTTGTAAAAGGACTTTTCAGATGAAGCTATGTTTTCTAATCTACTGACAATAAAAATGAAAGATTATACAAGTGGGCTCAATATAATTGTTTTTTTTTTTAAAGAAAAAGCAGTATGGTAAACAGAAGTCAGTCACAGAAATGAGACAGAAAGGAAATTTGAACAGGCTCAAAGTATGAAGGGGACTTAACCTACCACTGCTGGAGAAAGGTTGCACAGAAAACATGAAAAGGTATAAAAACTAATTCCAGGCCAACAGTCAATGAGAAAATAGAAATCTGGTTTGACAATACAAATAACTGATTTTGGTCAACATAGTGAACAAACTAAATGAGCTTAAGGTGGATTCTTCCCAGAATCTCCCTAGAAGAGCCCAGACTGTCTTTTTGTGAGAACTGGAGCAGAAAAACCATTCAAACAACATGGACTATTGACATATAGAACAATGAGATAGCAAGTTTGTTGATGCCTTCCAACTTTTTGATGATGCATTATATCAGCAAAAGAAAACTAATACAAACTGCAAAGAAAAATGAATTCACATTTATAGGTAAATATTTCAATACCTACTTCTCAATAAGTGATAGAACCATAAATGTAAAAACTCTGTAAGATTATAGTGAACCTGAACATAAACATCTGCCAATAGGATCTAAGAAACATTTGTAGAACACTTAATGAACCAATAGCAGAATTTACATTCTAAATAAGCAACACAATATAACTCTGCTCCTATGAAAAGTCATTTCCAAAATGGAAGCCTGAGTTTAAATAGGTTCCTTTTGAGAATAGCTTGAATCATCATACATTACTGGAGGACATGAATATAAAGTGGTATAATCACTTTTAAACCTATTTGGTAGTTTCTTATAAATTTAAACATCCACCTGCTCTATGACCCAGAAATTCACCTCCTAAATATTGTCCCAAAAGAAATGAGAGAATATAAAGACATACCAATGAACATTCATGACAAATTTAGTTACAATAGTCAAAAAATAATACCATTCTACATACTCATCATTAGGCAAATGTATAAGCATATTGTGGTATATTCACAAAATGGAATACTCTTTAGTAATAAAAATGAGTGAAATAAATACATCTGACAACAGATTAATCAGAACAGATATGCTGAATTAAAGCTAGAAATAAATGTATATTTTCATTTATCTGAAATCTACAAAATATAATGTACTGTACAATGCCAAAAGTCAGTTTAGTGGTTGCCAAGGGAAGATGGTGAAGAGAGGGATGTGAGTGACAGCTTAGAAAAGGACACCAGGAGTTACTTTATGGGGGTGATGGGACTGATACCTTGATTGTAGTGATGGTTTCATAGATATAT
Source organism: Oryctolagus cuniculus (assembly GCF_051225735.1). Classification (NCBI taxonomy): domain Eukaryota; kingdom Metazoa; phylum Chordata; class Mammalia; order Lagomorpha; family Leporidae; genus Oryctolagus; species Oryctolagus cuniculus. The sequence goes on from NC_142888.1 coordinate 63,292,683, forward strand.
ATGATGCACATAGATTAATATTTTCTATCTATGTATTTTGCACATTTAAGATTTTGACAAAAGAGGAGAAAGTGACCAGGTTCTGACAAATGTGTCTAATATATGCTTCAAGGTTGTCAGTTTCTTCTCTTATCAAAGCTTTTAATTGTCCATAAGTAGATAAGAACAGGCCCCAACGTACACATATAAGGTGATTTAAGAGGCTCTAGGAAGTTTTCTTCTCAACTACAAATCATTGAACAGTAACAACAGAAGCAGCAGTGACAAATTGTTGCTAGTTCCATATCACCTGCACTCTATTTGCTACAAATTGTTCATTCAACTTGAACCTACCGCATGTACTTCTATATAGTAACTTATGAAGAGGAAAATTCATCTTATTTTAAAAGGAAAATAATTTCCAGAAGAATAAAATGTCATTAAAGCAATAATATAATAGTTATACCTATTGAAACAGTTACTGAACACTCACTGTATGCCTGACACTTAGGGCCAAAGATTGAAGGATAAATAACATTCCTTCTTTATCCTTAAAGACATTATGGTATTGTGCAGAAAGTAGGAAAAAACATACTGGGGACTGGCGCTGTGGCGTAATGAGTAAAGCCGCCACCTTCAGTGCCGGCATCCCATATGGGCGCCAGTTTGAGTCCCAGCTGCTCCACTTCCCATACAACTCTCTGCTATGGTCTGGGATAGCAGTAGAAGATGGCCCAAGTCCTGGGGTCCCTGCACCCACATGGGAGACCCAGAAGAAGCTCCTGGCTCCTGGCTTCAGCCTGGCCCAGCCCCAGCCATTGCAGCCATCTGGGTAGTGAACCAGTTGATGGAAAAATCTCTCTCCCTCTTTCTCTGTAACTCTGACTTCCAAAATAATTTTAAAAAATAGTCATTAAGAAAACTTTTCTGAGGAGAATGAAGGCAGCACTGGTATTTACTGAATGTTTCTTATGCCTGGTGATAAAAGTCTGACTCTATGATTAATATGTGAGTGCACAGGATTTAGACTCCAGTCTCTTCCTTCCCTTTCACCACCATCAGGTACTATGCATAAAGAAACCTGCATTTCTCTTGAGATGCTGGATCCCATGGAAGCTAAACCTCACAGCCCTAGCCTGTAAGTGTTGTAGGCAAAGTTGGGTGTAAATTCCTATTCCAGGTCCATGACTTCTACCCAGAGAAGCATTCTCAGTACAGGTACGTATACGGTGCAAATTGTGGTAAAGTTTATTTAAAAGATGAGAAACACACACACATACAGACACACACGTGCAGGCATAGTTCGGGAACAGAGTGGGTCAGCAAGGGAAAGGAGTAAGGAGGAAGTGGAGAGACAGTGCCTCAGCACCCTGTCTTGTCCTTCTCTGCAGAGAGAAAGCCCCTCCCAGTTGCTGGATTCTTTTATGAGGTTGGAAGAGAAGTGGTTACATAGTACTGTCCCCAGGTCCAAGGTGAAGGGAGATACAATCCAGTAATGGGGTTATTTGACTGACAGGTAGACAGATGGGATCACATAGGGCAGGAGAGGTGTAGTTTAGGGCATAAGAGGTGTGGCTTTCGTAGCTCTAGTCTAACTACTTGCCTTACCACATATCACCAGTGAGAACTCTTCATTCTCTCTCTCCCCATTATAAAAGTCAAACCAAGTGTCTGCATCTTTTTCCTGTGGAAGTTTCTTGTGTGAATAATGAATTTTCTTCTATATTCTCAAGATGTGTGAAGTGTCACCAGTATTAATAACTGACCTAAGAATTGGGAAAGATCCATCCCACCTTGTAGCTGATCTTAAAATAGAGCTTGTTTAAAGATTTATCATATACATAGTTTTACATAATACACATTTTTTCATGAGTTTTTTGAAGATCCCTTATAGGTGTGAATTTTAATTTTTTGGCACTCAAAAATTGTTTTTAATTCCCACTTTCCACAAACATTTTAAGTACTCTTGTATAATCTATTTTTTAAAGATTTATTTATTTACTTAAAGGTCAGAGTTACACACACACACAGAGAGAGAGAGAGAGAGAGAGAGAGAGAGAGAGAGGTCTTCCATCCACTGTCCCACTCCTTAATTGTCCACAATGGCTTGAGCTGCGCTGATCCAAAGCTAGGAGCCAGGAGCCCCTTCTGGGTCTCCCACATGGGTACAGGGGCCCAAGGACTTGGACCATCTTCTACTACTTTCCCAGGCCATAGGAAAGAGCTGGATTGGAAGAGGGACAGCTGGGACTCCAATCAGCACCCACATGGGAGGCCAGCACTGCAGTGGTGGCTCCACCCACTATGACACAGCATTGGCCCCTCTTGTATAATCTTAATCATCAGAGCAACCATGTGAAATTATCCTTTTTATTTATGTTTCACAGCAGAAAAATTTAACATTTGGAGAGACTACTTAATCTGTACCAGGCCACACAACAATTGATGATATCAGGACTTGAATCCAATTCTACCAAAATCCAAAAATCTCTGCAGAGAAGGGAAAGCCTCAATAGAGTATCAAGGATTATGACTTTGTATGACTAGAGAAAGCATTTTCCTGTCTGTAAATTAAAGTCTGGAAATAAAATAAACCATTATCAAAAGCCACTCACTCTATGTGGCTGTAATCTACAGGAAAACTCTAGTGGTATGGATCTAGTCTGGATAGATATTTTTTTCTAAAATCGGTTGCACAACAATGAAAAGTGTCAGTGACTAAAGTCATTCTTGGAAACTTCTGCCGTAGAAGTAGCAAAGAGCCTCTTCTGTTGCCTTTGGTCCTTCTTTACTGTGTTATTTCTGTACTAGCCCTTCACAGACTTCTGGACTTTGGCCTGGATCCTGGGTGCTAACTTCTGATCACTTGGAATAGCTCAAGCAATAGGGAATGCTATTTGTTCTTTATAGCAGTTGTTTTACACCATACTAAACAGCTTATGCTGGTGGGCCCCCAAGGCCAGTGAAATCAGCAAGGTCTTTAGAGATGAAAAAAGCTAGAAATTAAGTTGAATTACATGAGCAATTGATCAATCATGCCTTCTTTCAGAGATATTCATGAAATTAATACAATGAATAAAATTGATAAAAATTGATAAAATTTCAGGTGTACTTCCAAGGTTGGCATACTCTGGGTGTATTGACATATTCTGGATGTATTGTAACATTTTAATGAAAGGAGGGTGACCTATCCAGAGAACATGGAAACCTTACATTTGAAACAGTCCTTGACTCTGACCTACATGACTCTTCCTTTGATCAGTTCTCAGTATCCTTTCCCTGTAGTAAAACAACCCTGAGTATGATAGTTTTCAGTGAGCTCTGTGAGTCTTTCTAATGCATTAACAAACCTGAGAATGGCTTTGGGAAGTTTAACTTTTCATATAATTTTAGAAGTGAGAGCGTTCTTATGTAGACTCTTCCCTCTAACTTTGTGATTGGATCCTAACTGCTTGCAGCTAAGGTCAGAAGACTTGACCAAACTTGGCTAGCTGGACGAAGGTGCTTTCAGCCTCCCAATTTGGCTAACTCCAGGTCCTTAACTTCAGGGACTATAGTGCAATACAATCACTCTTGATTTAGATAAAAGGAGTTGCAATACTAAAAAATTCTGTCCATATCACAAATATTGACATTCATTGGTGACTTCTGTGTCAGAAATATAAAAAAAATTCAAACTGATTATTTTTTAATACAGAAAAATACAAAAAGTGAATTAAAAATATGCTTCAATTGATTATTAAATTATTAAATCTCACATAAATAAACTAAAAATACCATTTTATAAAGTAGAAATGCTTGTGGCAGGGGCAGGCACTGTGGCATGGCATATTAAACCACTGCTTAGAACGCCCACTTCCCATATCAGAGTGCAGGGGTGAGTCTTGACTACACCACTTCTCTCTTTCTTTTTCACTTTTGCAGATTTTTTTTATTTCTCTTTCCTTTTTGTAATACAGCACACTTTTTTTAAAAAAATTTTGTCAAATAAGGATGAGCTCATTAAAAAGGAAAACTAAAAAAACATGGGAATATGTACATTTCCAACTCCTTCCCTCTCAAATTGTTCAAGCTGCACAATTTTTGGCCAGCGCCATGGCTCATAGGCTAATCCTCCACCTGCGGCGCCAGCACACTAGGTTCTAGTCCCGGTTGGGGTGCTGGATTCTGTCCCGGTTGCTCCTCTTCCAGTCCAGCTCTCTGCTGTGGCTGGGGAGTGCAGTGAAGGATGGCCCAAGTGCTTGGGCCCTGCACCCGCATGGGAGACCAGGAGAAGCACCTGGCTCCTGGCTTCGGATCAGCGCAGTGCACCGGCCGCAGTGCACCGGCCGCGGCGGCCATTGGAGGGTGAAACAACAGTAAAGGAAGACTTTTCTCTCTGTCTCTCTCTCTCACTGTCCACTCTGCCTGTCAAAAAAAAAAAAAAAAAAAGATGTACAATTTTATTGTATGCGTATCAGTAGACTTAGCTCTTTCTGCACTGTTGCTGGAGTCTGGCATTAAGCAACCAGGAAGTTTTTTGTTCTTTGGTTTAAATTTAAACTCCCATTCTAATAATGCAATCAAACATATTCATATATAGTTTTTGTGTTTCTTTTTTTAAAGATTTATTTATTTATTTGAAAGGCAGAGTTAGAGTCACACACACACAGAGATAGAGAGACAGAGACAGAGATACAGAGAGACACTCCTCAAAAGGCTGCAAGGGTCACGGCTGGGCCAGGCCAAAGCCAGAAGCCTGGAGCTTCATCCGGGTCTCCCTAATAGGTGCCTGTTTTCTCAGGCACATTGGTAGGGAGCTGGATCAGAAGTAGAGAAGCTGAAACTCAAAATGGTTCCCATATGACATTCTGGCATCTCAGATGGCAACTTAACCAAATAAGCCACAACACCGACCTGCCTTATTTAGTTTTAGCTTCTGGGGAATTAGCAGAAAATAGAGAATAAATGGTGTTGTCATCTTTGATCAGAGCATAATTATTTTCAGCAAAATGGAACACATGCATAAAGCCCAGGTTGCAGGACCAAAACACAAGGAGTGTCCAGCTCTTGGGACAGTTATAAATTGATCACAATAACAGCAGCCCTTTCTGTACATAATGATGCCATTGGGTTGTGATGATTATCCTGAACCCCAAGCAGCCCCGGAGTAAGGACATCTGGAAGCTGTTCAGATAACATAAATTCGTTTCCTGCAGTTAAGGCTTCAATAATGCCTTTCTGTGGCATCTGTCATCTTTTTTTTTTTCCTTTGCGAATCTTCTTTCAAATTAGGAAGTGTACATAAAGTGCAAGTCAGATTCATTATTGTGCTCCCAGAGTCATTTCAATAGTCAGTTCTACCAAACCTATCAGCTAAACCGCTGGCCCGTGAGGCTGTCTGCCGGTCTTTCTGGAGCCATCCAAGTGAGTTCATCTGGTAGATACAGTGTCTGAAGATCAAGGTAGTCTTGGCAAGAAAACACGAAGTAGCGTGGGCAAGCCAGGGATACAAAGGAGACAAGCAGTCTGGGGCAGGGCAGTCTGTTGTCACTGAAGAGGCCATCTTTGGGTCTCAACTCTTAAAAGAGAATTCAGGAACTGTTGCTAAAATGAACAAGGCCTGTAGATTTCAGAGCACAGTCAGTCATCAATCAGGGAGGACTTGGTTTTCCTAGTTGAATTCCTGAATTTCTTTTTGGCTTCTGTTCTTTCCTGAGCGTCAAAGTACTAAAGAGTTATGGGGGTAGGAAGATTGGACTTCATGTGAGTTCCTGCGATCTGACCAGAACAGGAGACTGCCAAAAATGGCATTCACATCTGCTATGAATGATTTACCTTATGCAAATATTCGCAAGATTCCACTGGCTAGCTTGGCATTCCAGTTCCTGTTTAGATAATAGATGTAGGTGATACAGCAGCCATCATAGTTTGGGGCTGTCTACATGGCGAATATCATCTGTTCCATTTCCTGTACAGCAAGTCACCATTGCCTTAGACCTCTCCTTGACGTTACATTTTCCAAGTTGGCTTCTGCAGTACAGGACCAGTTTGTCCATGATGAACCAAGAGGAAGCTGATGGATTGTAGCCCTCCTTGGTGTCTGGAATCCACATGGCCTGGTTGCTCTGCAGGTGCCACTAGGAAGTGCCAGCGCAGCCGGGCCAGCTGGCTATCCTGCAAGGTGCATAGTAATGCAGGGCTTGACTCCCTCAAGCATGGAGGCACCTACCACCGCCCCCAGGAAGTTGTCCAGGTATCAGAAGCTCACCTGGTATACAGGCAGGGCACAACGTACTTAAGGGCGATTTTCTCCAGATCCAGGCTCAAAATATGTCCCAGGGGCATGTTGCCCACAAGACTGAAGTCAGGGACGCTCAGTGTGCCCCCAAGGAGGCAGGGACCCACCACAGCATGAAGCAGAAAGCATAGCCCGGGGGTCAGCAACCTGTGGCATGCATGGTCCCTGAGCCACGTAGCCATGACAAGGCCAGGGACGGGGACAGTTGACCACAACTCTGATGAGAAGGGATTGTTCTTCAAGGGTCAGAGCTAGTTGTGCGGGGCTCTGTGACCCAGAGCCAGACTGGTCCAGCAAGGAGTTGGAGGACTGGTTGGAGATACAGAGCCACTAGAGCATGGGCCTGAGGCTGCTACTCTGTTTCTGATCCAGCTTCCTGCTAATTCACTCCGGAAGGTAGCAAAAAATGATACAACTGCTTGGGTCCCTGCCACCCATATGGGCGACTTGGATGAAATTCCCAGATGCTGGATTTGGCCTGGCCTAGCCCTGGCTGTTAATGATCACTTGTGGAAAAAAAAAAGAAAAGAAAAAGAAAAAAGAAAAAGAAAAGAAAAAATATTGAAATTAATTTATACATAGGATCTTGAAAAAGTTCATGAAACATGCTCATTATGGAATGGTATGCATGGTTTCAAATATATTTCACACTGAAATAAACTTAACTCTTAAGAAAAAAATGACCATTTGCAGAATGAACAGAGGATGGAAGTTCTCTCTCTCTCTCCTCTCCTATATCTGTCACTCTGTTTTTCAAATAAATAAATCTTTAGGAAAATGCTTATAGCACATCATTAATTAGACAACACTATTTTATTTATAAAATAATTTATATGCATAACACCTTTGGTTTCTTATAAGCTGCAGGACTTTTATTTTATGCTAAATAACACAGTAATGCCACTAGAGTGTGCTAAAACCTTTTTTTACATTGGAAAAGGATTTCTAAAATTGATGTTATAAGCTACTCAGAAAATTTTCAATTTATTGCTGAGGTAATATTGTAAAACATTTGAGAAAATTATTATAACACAAGTTGTCAAATTTCTATTAAATATCTTAGAGCTTTATACAGCATTTTGCAATATTTATGTTTGCAGATTATGGAAGTATTGGAAATACTCAGTTGCAATGACTATTATGAAGTACAGCAAGAAAAACAGCAGTGGATTTCCCATTAGCTTACTGAAGGAAGCCAATGTGTGTGAATGGCAGCAGAGCCCAAGCACTGTGGAAAGTGATACATGAGAAGATGCGTTACAGTATTATGTCAATGTGAGGCAAACTATCACAGTGAAATCTTTTGGAAGGTAGTCACATTTAGGATACAGATGACAAATATTTCATGCTTTTGTAATTTTGGTAGCAATCCAAAATTGGTAACATAAAGAAGCATATTTGCATTGATGTCATAAATGTACATAAACCATAAGAACTTTAGAAGGGGAATACAAAGTAAGAAAAAATATGACTTTTGTAGCCACGCTTTTTTTTTAATCAAAACATCTTATATAACCCAAGGTAAATACTGTCAGAAAACACCTAAATACAAAGAAAAGGAACCCATGAAACATATCTTTTTCTTTCTTGTCGAAACCCTCCCCCCACTGCCGCCCTGAGTAAAAATGTTCTTCAGGGGCCTGCACTGTGGAGCAGTGGGTTAACGCCCTGGCCTGAAGCACCAGCATCCCATATGGGGGCCAGTTCAAGACCCAGCTGCTCCACTTCCAATCCAACTCTTTGCTATGGCCTGGGAGAGCAGTAGAAGATGGCCCAAAGTCCTTGGGCCCCAGGAAGAAGCTCCTGGCTCCTGGCTTCGGATCAGCGCATCTCCTGCTGTTGCAGCCAATTGGGGAATGAACCAGCAGATGGAAGACCTCTCTCTCTCTTTCTCTCTCTCTCTCTCTCTCTCTCTGCCTCTCCTCTCTCTGTTTAACTCTTTCAAATAAATAAATCTTTTTCTTTTTAAAGTGTTCTTCAGTGACTCAGAAGATCCAGGATAAAGGCAAGATTGTAATTCCTAATTATGTATATTTCTTCCAGGCTCTAAACACACACACACACACACACACACACACACAGGTACATGTCAATGCGTGTATTTGTCTATGTGAAAGGAAAGGAGTGCATGCTGGCATGTTTTCATCAGAAGTGTAAACTCACCATCTAAATCCCAACCTACCATCAAGGTTTGAATTGTTCAGAGAATTTGTTTCCTGATGATGAGCCATAACTGGAAATATTCAGAATGAGACAGATATTATGACAATTGATGTAGAAAGAAGATCCTATATGGATGTCAGTTCGTGTCCCAGCTGCTCCTCTTCCAATCCAGCTCTCTGTTATGCCCTGGGAAAGCAGTAGAAGATGGCCCAAGTGCTTGGGCTCCTGCACCCACGTAAATGACCCAGAAGAAGCTCCTGGCTCCTGGTTTCGTACTGACCCAGCCTCGTCTATTGCAGCCATTTGGGGAGTGAAACAGCAGATGGAAGACCTTTCTCTTGGTTTCTCCTCTGTCTGTAATTCTGCCTCTCAAATAAACAAATAAAGTCTTTTTAAAAATTTAAAGAATAAGCTTTAATTGATTTAGTACATGGATTTTAGAAGAAGCTTTGGTCATCAAAATTATTTAAAAAATAGAAGTAACAGCAGAGGAAATTATAAAAACCTAAAAAAACTCCTCTAAAATGTATCAGATTCATGTGATTTTATAGGTAATCACATGTCATTTAATTTCTTCCAGAAGAAAAAAGAAAATTCTTTTTTATTTTGAGACAAATATAAACAACTTGTTAACAAAAATTGACAAAGAAGATGCAATTATGAAATCTGAAAGCCAAATTAATTTAATTAAATTCATTTGAATATTAAATAATCTAAATTGTGATCAAGTATAATTTATCCCACAAATGTGGGGACAATTCGAAATCAGGGACTCTAGTATGATGATGATTTTCCTTAATAGATCACATGATGTAACACATACATGTCCATGCACACATAATTCTCCTCTAAATGCCGAAACGGTGTGTGAGAAAAATGAATTCAATTTCTGATGACAACTCATAGTAAAATAGACATAGTAGCATATCTATCTCAAACAGCCGTGAACATGAATCACTGTCATCCTATTAAAGGAAAGAACAAGACATAGATCAATCTATACCATTATTATTATTACTTAAAATATTTTGGAAATTCTAGCATTGGCATAAAATATGCAAAAGAAATAAGATGTACAAGTATGAAATGTGAGGAATACATTTATTTGCAGCAATCAATATAATTGCCTTAGAGAAAATTCAAAAGAATTGGTTGAAAATATATATCATAGGAAGAAATTTACAAAAACATCCTCAGAAGAGTTCAAAGGGCTAGGGTCTGATTTCACTTTCATTTTACATGTGAGAAAACAAGCCATAGGGAGATTAAGTAATTTGTTTCGGGTTACACATCTACAAAGTAGCAGAGCCAAGATTTAATTCGTTATTTTCTGGCTTGAATATATAGTAAGGTAGAAAATACAAGTTAAAGATATGATTGTTTCCAAATTTAATAAACAAAACATTGTGATATAACTGTAACAAGCAAGGGACAGGCTTTCCATGAAGATTCAATTAAACTTTATTGAAATTAATACTTGAAAAATACAAAGAAGAAAAATAAATAAATATTCAATGTCAATGAACAAAATGACAGGATTTTTTTAAAAGTTCCTCAGATAGGACAAACCGGCAAAAATAGTCTAAAATATTTTGAATAGGGATAAAGAGAGAATAGAACACTATTAAAATGTGGTTTAAAGTTAATAAAAATGAAGCAGCATAGGAATTAGCAGATAGAGTGATTGCCAGTACTTATTGATTATTGCCCCAAATACTTGAGCCATCATCAGCTGCTTCCAAGTGCATGCAGCAGCAGGAAGCCACAATCAGAAGCAGAGACAGGACTTGATCCCAGGCACTCCAATATGGAATGCAGGTTTCCCAATCAGCATCTTGTATGATGCACCAAACACCTACTCTGTGGCTAAGCAACTTTCTAAAACTCCACAGCTGGGACATGATGGTCTGTGTAACTCCAGAAACTTCTCTTTGAACCACTACCTTGTGCATAGTGAAATGTGGCACTCACAGATTGATGAATAAATAAACATTTAACACATAATGATGATTAAATTTCAAATTAGTATGAAAAAGTTGATGTAATTGGCTAGTTACCAGGGCAGGACTACTTCTCTGCATCACATACATATCCAAATACTTCCTTCCTCGGTTAAAGAGTTGCATTTTCTAAAATAAAACTAAACATTTTGGGAGAAAACATAGGTGGATATTTATATGATGGACATTTTGAAAGGTATTCTAAGCACAACAGACAGAATCCATGAAATAAAAGTTGATAAACTTGACTTCATAACAATCTAAATATTCCCAGGGGCAGGCATTGTGGCACATCAGATTAAATCCCTGCTTGAGACACCTGAATCCCATATTGGAGTGCCTGGTTCCAGTTCTAGGTCGTCTGCCTCCTGCCCAGCTTCCTGCTAATGAAGCCGTGAGGCAGCAGAGGATGGCTCAACGACTTGAGTTCCTGCCACCCAAGGAAGAGACCCAGATGGCATTCCTGGCTTTTGTTTTTAGCCTGACCCAGCTGCTGTCTGTTGCTGGCATTTGTGGGGTAAACCAGAACATGGAAACCAGTTGCATCACACTGCCTTGCAAATAAATAAACACATCTTTAAAATATTCTAAATGTGACTTAAAAAGAAGGAATTTTATGAAAAAAGCCAAAAAAAATAACAAATAAAAAACAGCTTAACAAAAGAAAATTTGAATAGAATTTAAACATACTAAATTGCAATTGCCTAATTACTTGTCTGTATCCCCCACTAAATATAATCTGGAGATATTTAACTGTTAAAAAAATCCTCAACAGGAGTGGGCGTTGTAGCTACTGGGGATGCCTACATACCATATCAGAGTCATGGTTTGAGTCCACTTCTCATGTAGTTTCCTGGTAATGTGCCTGGTAAGCAGCAGATAATGGCTTAAGTACTTGAATTCCTGCCACCCACATGGAAGACACGAAGACACAGATTGAATTCCAGGCTCTTGTCTTTACCCTTGCCCAACGCTGTCTGTTGCAGACACTTGGGGAGTGAACTAGTGGATGGAAGATCTCTCTCTCTCTCTCTCTCTCTCTGATTTATTTCCATTTGTCTAATTTTGCTTTTGTTGCCTGTGCTTTTGAGGTCTTATCCAAGAAACTGTTACCTATGCCAATGTCTTGATGTGTTCCCTCCATGTTTTTCTCTAGTAGTCTCTAACTTCAGGTCTTACAATTAGTTCTTTGATATGTTTTGAGTTGATTTTTGATAGGATATCTTGTTTCAAACTTCTGTGTTTGGAAATCCCAACACCTCTTATTGAAGAGACTTTACTTTCTCCAGGGAGTGTTTTTAGCAACTTTGTCAAAGATAAGTTGGTTGTAGATGCATGGATTTATTTCTAGAGTTTCTATTCTATTCCATTGTTCTGTGATTCTCTTTATAGGGCAGTACCAGCTGTTTTGGTTATAGTAACCCTGTAGTATATTTTAAAATCTGGTGTTGTGGTGCCTCAGCATTGTTTTAATTGCTCAAGACTGCTTGAGCTATTCAGGATTTTCTTGTGTTTCCAGATGAATTTTAGGACTGCTTCTAATTCTGTGAAAAATGTCATTAATAATTTTATGGGGATTGCACTGAATCTGTAAATTGCTTTGAGTAGTATAGACATTTTGATAATATTATTTTTGATAATATTATTTTTAATTAGAGAAACTACTGTTTTTCAAGATTAGAGGGCTGAAACAATAATCAAATCTCAAAATGTTAATTTCACTCATATAGATTACATTTTTGTGCTCTGTATATCATCACCACAAATCAGGAGAAACATATGAAACTTGTCTTTTGAGGACTAAGCATAATGGTTTCCAGTTATATTCATTTTGTAGCAAAAGACAGGCTTGCATCCTTTTTTTATAGCTGAGTAGTATTTCATATTGTGTGTGTGTGTGTATAATTTATTCAGTCACCAGTTGATGGACTTCTGGGTTGATTTCATATCTCAGCTTTCTGAACTAAGCTTCACAGTTCAAATCATATGCTGATTTCATTTCCTTTGTGTAAATTCCCAGGGGTGGGATGGCTGGGTCTATATTCATACCTCTGAGGGATTACCATACTGTCTTCAATAATAGTTTTACTAATTTACATTCCCACCAAAAGTGTATTGGGGTAGCTTTTCTCCCTTATCTTTGCCATTTCTTATGTTTTGGTGATTTTTGATTGATAACCATCCTAACTCAGTTGAGGTGAAATCTCATTTTGGGTTTCATTTGCATTTCCCTAACGGCTAGAGATCCTGAGCATTTTTTCGTGTTTCTGTTGGCCATTTGAATTTCTTCTTATGAAAAATGACTCTGTAAGTCCTTTGTCCATTTATTAACTGGGTTGTTTGTTTTGTTGTTGCTGAGTTTCTTGAGCACTTTATAGATTCTGGATATTAATCCTTTATCAGTTGCATAGTTTGCAAATACTCTCCCATTCTGTTGGTTGCCTCTTCACTTTGTTGAGTGTTTCCTTTGCAATGCAGAAACTTCTCAGCTTGATGTAATCCTATTTGTCTATTTATGCTTTTATTGCTTGGGCTTCTTGAGTCTTTTTGAGAAGTCTTTGCCTATGCCAATGTATTACAGAGTTTATCCCATGTTTTCCTCTATAAATTTGATAGTATCAGGCTGTACATTAAGATCCTTGATCCACTTAGAGTTGGATTTTGTATAAAGTCTAAAGTAGGGGTCTTGTTTCATACTTCTGCAAGTGAAGATTCAATTTTCTCAGTGCCATTTGTTGATGAGAGTGAGTGTGTGAGTGTGTGTGTGTGTGTTTTACAGTGACTGAAGTATTTTCACAGTATGTCTAATAATCAGCACTTTAAATAGCAGTGGTATCCTATCAGGTGGGCAGCTCGGTTCCAGAGCTCAGGCTGTGCGGGTCAGGTCCTGGCACAGCACTGGTCCCAAGCCCACAGCCGCCCACACTGGCACTCGGGGACAGAAAGCCGACAGGCCCACACTGAGTGCCTTCTCACTTCAATGGTGTACAGTGTTTTTTTTTTAATAAGCATACTTAAAAAAAATCGAGATCTGAATGTGATTTCTAATAGTATCAGATGTTAATGTTTTAAAGCTATAGCAAAGTTTAAAATTTCTATCTTTTCCATTTATTTTAACTGTTCTTTTTATCTATTAAATTGTTGGATGTAGATGGGAAGTTTTGTTTCTCCTCTTAGCATTTGTTTCTATAACCAGAAACAAAATTATCTATGAAAGAAACAAAAAAAGAAAACAAATGCATGAATTTCAAAAGATTTTTCACAATAATAAACTTTTCTTTTAATCCCATTTTCCATGAGGTTTTATGAAGTATTCTCATATAAAGTCATGTCATCTAAAAACACAGTTTTGCTTTGTCCTTTCCAAGTAGGGTACTTTTAAATTTCTTTTTCTGTTCCAATTACTCTGGCCAGGACTTCCAGTACAATGAGGGAATTTAATAGAAAATTGAATGAAGAAAATAACTTGTTTTGGTAAAAATAAATTTTAAATAAATACAAAGCTTTTGTACAACATGTGATTTCTATGAATTTTTTGAAGGTTCTACAAATATATAATATACATATGTTTTATATGCATATATATATATAATACTAAAGAATCCATGAAAATACTGTTACAATTAATAGTCAAATTCAGTAAGGTTTGAAGATAAATTATCAACATACAAAAATCAGCTGGGTTTCTATACATTAGGAACAACCTAAGTGAACAAAACAATTGCATTTACATGAAAAATTTTAAAGTGATTAGGAATAAATTTAACCAAACAGATAAAAGTTCTGTACTCTGAATACTGTAAGACACTGATGAAAGATGTTGAAAAAGATTAAAATAATTGGAGAAACATCCTGTGTTCATGGATCATAAAAGTTGATCCAGGAAAGAGAGTGTATCCCAAGATATGGATTAGGGAATGATGTATTGAGCTAGACTAGGGATAAACAGCTAAAAATAAAGTGTAGGAAGTGCAATCTCACAGGAGAATTAGAGTTGAAATTGTGCAAAAGGAAGAGGAACACCATGGACCTGTGTGGATGGTGTGGACGTGCAGCACAACCATGAACACTGCACACGACTACAGCAACTGAGAGCTGGAGTAGGTAGCAGCTTAAAGATGGAGGTGAGACCAGATTGCAACAACCCATGGTAACTGCAGCTGGAGGGAGAGCACAGAATAAGTCAGGACTTGAGCCCTAGGGGCTAGTAGTTACTAGCAGCTACCTGCAGACCCAGTAGAAGTAAAATGGGCACGTTTATCTCACCTCAAAGTCCCCAGTACAGTACCCACTGCCCGGCTGAGAAGTGCAGGTGTAATCTGGGGTTTGGGCAGTACCTGCAGAAGTCTTTGTGTGTGCACACAGCAACTGGCTGAGACAAGACACCATCTTCTTGGCAGCACTGGAAGCACTGACAGGGAGAGAATAACATTCATCCAGTGACTCTTGCATATGCTTGTGATCCATAGATTCTAGCTGAGGGAAAAATCTTCAGTCCCACTGACTTTGAGCCTGGCTAGGAGGAGTGACAGGTGGATGGACAGCTACATAGGACTGTGAGGCACTCCCAGCCTCCCAGGATCAAGAAGCCTAGGTGGAGCTGGCTGGGGGAACATCTGCCTCTCTATTGGCTGGATCAGGCTGGTAGGGCAGAAACATCTGCATCCAGCAACTGTGGGATCCTTGTGTGCTGAGACTGTAGGGACTCAGTGGCTACATGAGAGGATGCAAAGGTATCTGGATATCTGGGCAATAACTAGTTGTGGCTCCACAAGTTCAGAGCTCCTTGGCTTCCTGGGATGGATCATTGCAGTGGGAACCATGCTCAAAGAGAGGACTGTACAGATCATTTCTGCATTTCATAGAGTGGTGCAGTTGAGTATTGAACATACTGGGAGCTAACACACAGGCATTGCTCAGCTTGGAGGAGAGGAGGTAAGGGGTGATCACATCAACAGAGGTGAACATTCTCCCCCTTCTGTTAACACAGGAGATATGCCACACCCAACATTGTTGTTACCCGAAATACTTGCTCCACCCTGGAGCACTGACCAGAGCTCCCTAGCAATATTCTTCACATACCTCTTGGTATTCACTGAGAGTGCAGGCATTCCACTAAGCCACAGAAGCTTAATTCAAAAATAAAAACAATCAGAGGAAAAAACAACAATTAACTATACAAATGCCTAAAAACAAATGCAGAAATTCAAGAAACAAGAATAGGGAAGACACCATTACCCCCTTAAAGGAACACAACAATATTTCAATATTAGAATGAAAAGATGAAGAGATTGATGAAATACCAGAAATGGAATTCAAAAAATTAATGATAGGAGTACTCAAAAGCAGTCAGAGGAAAACCCACAAACTGAAGAAAACTATATGACATACATTAAAGTTTTTTCCAAGAAATTGAGACTTTAAAGTAAAATCAAAATGAAATATTAGAAATGTACATGTGAATAGATCAAATAAAACATGTGGTGGAAAGCCTTAACATTAAACTTGATGAGGAAGAAGAAAGAATATCTGAACTAGAAGACAAATCTTTGGAAATCTTACAGTCAAACCAAAAGCAAACAAACAAACAAACAAACAAAAAACAAAAAGAATACAGAAAACTTAGAAACAGTGTTAGAGCAAAATGGAGGAATCTGGAACATATCATGCTGAGTGAAATAAGCCAGTCCCAAAGGGACAAATACCATATGTTCTCCCTGATCGGTGACAACTGACTGAACACCAAAAAGGAAACCTCCTGAAGTGAAATGGACACTATGAGAAATGGTGACTTGATCAGCATAGCCCTGACTGTTAATGAACAACTTAATACATTATCCCTCTTAGTATTTTTTTTGTCTGTTCTACTTAATATGACTGGTTTAATTCTGTAATTAATACACAGTTATTCTTAAGTGTTGAAAATTAACTGAAATGTGATCCCTGTTAAACATAAGAGTGGGAATAAGAGAGGGAAGAGATGTATAATTTGGGACATGCTCAAGCTGACTTGCCCCAAATGGTAGAGTTAGAAACATACCAGGGGACTCCAATTCAATCCCATCAAGGTGGCATGTACCAATGCCATCTCACTATTCCAAGTGATCAATTTCAGTTCATAATTTATCATAATGAAAGGACTAAGAGTCAAAGGGAGCACATAAACAAGTCTAGTACCTGCTAACACTAACCGATAGAATAAATAAAGGGGAGAGTGATCCAACATGGGAAGCGAGATACTCAGCAGACTCATAGAATGGCAGATGTCCTAAATAGCACTCTGGCCTCAGAATCAGCCCTAAAGCCATTCGGATCTGGCTGAAAAGCCCATGAGAGTATTTCAGGCATGGAAAGCCAAGACACTCTGGCAAAAAGATCTCTGTGAGTGAGATCCCAGTGGAAAGAACAGGTCTTCAAAGAAGGAGGTACCTTTCTCTGAAGGGAGGAGAGAACCTCCACTTTGACTATGACCTTGTCTAAACAAGATAAGAGTCGGAGAACTCAGAGGGCTTCCATAGCCTTGGAAACTCATGACTGGAGCATAGGGAGATTACTGATGCCATAGACAGGAGTGTCAATTTGTAAAGTCAACAACAGGAGTCACTGTGCACTTACTCCTCATGTAGGATCTCTGTCCTAAATGTGCTGTGCATTGAGATTTAATGCTATAACGAGTACTCAAACAATATATTTCACTTTGTGTTTCTATGGAGGTGCAAACTGTTGAAATCTTTACTTAATGTATACTAAACTGATCCTCTGTAAAAAAAAAAAAAAAAAAAAAAAAAGAAAAGAAATTATCAACTCCCAACTTGACTCTCACTGGGATTAAACATGACAATAGGTCTGATCTGATTTCATCATCATTTAAAAAATCATCTATTATTTTTCACTTTATGTTTCTGTGTGGGAGCAAACTGTTGAAATCTTTACTTAATGTATACTAAGCTGATCTTCTTGTCGCTCCCCCTCTTCGTGGAGGAACGACACAGGACCCTGCGCTGTTCTTTCTGTCTGCTCGGCCCTCCCCGGGTTTGCTGCTGGTTCTTCCCGGGTTGGCTACTATCCCTTCCACCTCCGTGGAAGGGCAGTTCCCCCTGGCCGCATTCCCCACTTCCGCAGGGGAGCGGCACACCGCCGGCCGGTTCTCTCGGGGGCTGCACGGGTGTTCCTTCAGCTAGATGTTCCCCATAGATGTTCCTGGTGCATGCCGTCTCTCTCCTCCTTTATAGTCCTCCTCCGCCAATCCCAACTCGGCCGCCCACACGCCGAGTACGCTGCTCTCCAATCAGGAGCAAGTCCTACAGTTAATTGGTTGAACTGGAGGCAGCTGTGCGGAAGCTGTTTTCTCCTCTCCCAGCGCCATATTGTAGGAGAGCAGATGCATAGAATAAGTCCTAATTCCAGTAACAGTCTAGTCCGAGCTGCTCCCCACAGAGGAGAGCAGATGCATAGAATAAGTCTTAATTCGAGTAACTCAGTCCAGTCCGGATTGCTCCCCACATCTTCTGTATATTAAGATAATCGAAAATGAATCTTGATGTGAATGGAAGGGGAGAGGGAGTGGGAAAGGGGAGGGTTGTGGGTGGGAGGGACGGTATGTGGGGGAAGCCATTGTAATCCATAAGTCGTACTTTGGAAATTTATATTCATTAAATAAAAGTTAAAAAAAAAGAAACAGTGTTAGAGAATTATGGAATATCACCAAATGACTCAATATACAGAACTTAGGAGTTCCTGAAGGTGTGGAGAGAGTATGGACTAGAAGGACTATATAGTGAAATAATTACTGAAAGCTTCTCCAATTTGGAAAAAGAAAGGGACTTCCAAGTACAGGAAGAACATAAAACTCTTGATAGACATGACTGGAAAAGATCATCACCATGATACACTGCATTCAAACTCTACACAGTAAAACATAAAGAAAAGATTCTAAAATGTGCATGAGAGAAATGTCAGATTACTTTCAGAGGATCTTCAATTAGACTCACAGCTGACTTCTCATCCAAAACTCTACAGGCTAGGATAGGAAATAATGGCAAGACATATTCCAACTCTTAAAAGAAAAAAAACTGTCATCTCAGAATACTGTGCCCTGCCCTTCAAAGCTCTCATTTATGAATGAATGAGAAATAAAGACTTTCTATAACAAACAGAAACGGAAACAATTTGTCACTATCATTCAGCCTTACAAAAGATGTTTAAAGATTTGCTACATATGGAAACACAGAAAGATAGCCATCATTATAAAGGAATGTAAAGGCAGAAAATCCCCCAGGAAAAGTACAAAATAAATCAAAAATAAAAAATGGGAATATTTATGAGGAAATGGCTGGGCCACATCGTTACTTGTCAATAATCACCTTGAATATAAATGGCCTCAACTCTCCAGTTGAAGATACAGACTGGCCTAATTCATTAAGAAACAAGACCCATCTATTTGCTGCCTACAAGAAACACATCTCACCAACAAAGATACACATAGATTGAAAGTGAAAGGATGGAAAAAATACTCCATGCTAATGCTAATTGAAAGCAAAAATGGGCAGGTGTAGCCATCTTAATAGCAGATAAAACAGACTCTAACATAAAAACTGTTAAAAGAGATAAAGAAAGACACTAGGTAATGATTAAGTGATTAATTTAACTGGAAGATGTGACTACAATAAATATATATGCATCTAATTACAGGGCACCTGGCTATTTAAAAGAATTATTAATGGATCTAAAGGGATACATAGACACCAATACAATAGTAATGGGAGACTTCAATGGACAGACAACTAGACAGAAAATCAACAAAGAAACAACCAAGCTAATTGACACTATGGACCAAATAGACCTAACTGGTATCTATAGAACTTTTCACCCTACAGTTGCAGAAACACATTCTTCCCTTCAGTGCATGAAACTTTCATTAGGATAGAGCATAAGCGAGGCCATAAAGCAAGTCTCAACAAATTTAAAAACATTGAAATAATGTCATGCATATTCTCTGATCACAATGTATGAAGCTGGTAATCTCTAGATCATAAAGAAATTGAACAACATTCTCCTGAATGAACAGTGAGTCATATAAGAAATAAAAAGAGAAATGAAAAAATTTCTGGAAACAAATGAAGATGACAATACATCATATCAAAATCTATAGGATACAGCAAAAGCAGTGTTAAGAGGGAAGTTGACAGCAGTTTGTGCCTACATAAAAAATTGGAAAGGTACCAAATAAATGAGCTATCAATATATCTCAAGGACCTAGGAAACAACAACAAACCAAATCCCAAAATAGTAGGAGGAAAGAAATAATTAAATGACAGAAGAAATAAACAACATTGAAACAAAAATAAACAATAATGAAGATTAGTGAAATAAAGAGATGAGTTTTTGAAAAAACAAGAAATGGAAAAATGATACATTAGCCATATTAACCAAAAAAAATGAGAGAGAAGATCCAAATAATAAAATCAGAGAGGAAAAATAAAATGTAACAACAGATATCACATACATAAAAAGAATCATCAGGAATTACTACAAAGAGCTGTGTGCCAACAAATTGGGTAACTTGGAAGAAATGGATAGATTTCTGGGCACAGAAGCTACCAAAATTGAGTCATAAAGGCATAGAAAACCCAAATAGAGCAATAACCAAAACAGAAATTGAATCAATAACAGAGACCCTCCCAACATAGAAAGCCTGGGACCAAATGGCTTCACTGCTGAATTCTGCCAGACATTTAAAGAACAACTAATTCAATTCTTCTCAAGCTATTCAAAACAATTGAAAGAGAGTGAATCCTCCAAAACTCCTTCCACAAGGCCTGCATCACCTTAATTCCAAAACCAGAAAAACATAAAATAGAGAAGGAGAACTGTAGACCAGTATCCCTGATGAACATAGATGCAAAAATCTTAAACAAAAGATTAGCAAGTTGAATCCAACAATACATCAGAAAGATCATTCACCTGGACCAAGTAGAGTTTATCCCAGGTATGCAGGGATGTTTTAACATTCACAAATCAATTAATGTGATGCATCACATTAATAAACTGAAGAACAAAAACGATGTGGTAATCTCAGTAGATGCAGTAAAAGTGTTTGATAAAATACAACATCCTTTCATTATGAAAACCTTAGGCAAATTGGGTATAGAGGGAACATTCCTCAACACAATCAAGGCAATTTATGACAAACCCTCGGCCAGCACTCTATTGAATGGGGAAAAGCTGGAATCCCCCCCTTAAGATCAGGAACCAGACAAGGATGCCCACTGTCACCACTGCCATTTAATATAATCATAGAAGTTTTAGCCAGAACCATTAGACAAGAAAAAGAAAGATAAAAGACACAAAGTGGGAAGGAGGAAGTCAAACTATTCCAATTTGTGGAAGGCATGATTCTATATATAAAGGATCAAAAAGTCTCCAGTGAGAGACTTAGAACTTTAAAAAAAGTTTGGTAAAGTGGCAGAATGTAAAATTAACAAACAAAAATCAATACCCTTTTATATACAGAGATAATGCCATGGCTGAGAAAGAACTTTTAAGAACAATCCCTTTCAAAATAGCTACAAAAAGAATTAAACACCTTGGAATAATTTTTATTTATTTATTTATTTTTTATTTTTTTGACAGGCAGAGTGGACAGTGAGAGAGAGAGACAGAGAGAAAGGTCTTCCTTTGACCTTGGAATAAATTTAACCAAGAATGCCAAGGATGTCTTCAATGAAAATTACAAAATATTAAAGAAAGAAATAGAAGAAGACATAAAAAATCGGAAAATCTTCCATGTTCATGGATTGGAAGAATCAATATCATCAAAATGTCCATGCTACCCAAAACAATTTACAGATTCAGTGTGATCCCAATTAAAGCGCCAGTGACATTCTTCTCAGATCTACAAAAAAATAATGCTAAAATTTATATGGAAACACAATAGACCTCAAATAAATAAAGGGATACTAAACTACAAAAACAAAGCCAGAATCATCACAATACCAGGTTTCAAGAATACTACAGGGCAGTTATAATCAAAACAGCCTGATACTTGTACAAAAACAGATGGATAGACAAATGGAACAGAATAGAAACACCAGAATTTAACCCATGCATCTACAGCCAACTTACATTTGACAAAAGAGCTAAAATCAACCCGTGGAGCAAGGACAGTCTCTTCAACAAATGGTGCTGGGAAAACTGTATCTCTGCATGCAGAAATATGAAACTAGACATCTACTTTACACCCTACACACACACACACAGACACACAAACACTTAAAATGGATCAAAGATCTAAACCTATGACCTGATTCCATCAAATTATTAGCGAACATTGGGGAAACCCTGAAGACAATGGTATAGGCAAAGACTTGGAAAAGATCCCAAAGGCACAGGCAATCAAAGCCAAAATTGACATCAAGCTGAGAAGCTTCTGCACTGCCAAAGAAGCATTCAGCAAAGTGATGAGGCAACCAACAGAATGGGAAAAAATATTTGCAAACTACACAACTGATAAAGAGTTAACATAAAGAAATCAAGAAATTCAACATCACCAAAATAAATAATCCAGTTTAGTAATGCGAAAAGGAATTGAACAGGCATTTTTCAAGAGAGGAATTTCAAATGGCCAATAGACAATTGAAAAAATACTCGGGATCACTAGCCATCAGTGAAATGCAAATCAAAACCACAATGAGATTTAACCTTACCCAAGTTAGAATGGCTCTCTTACAGAAATCAGCAAACAAATGCTGGTGAGAATGTGGGCAGAAAAGGCACCATAACTCCCTGTTGGTAGGAATGTAAACTTACAGCCACTGTGGACGACAGTGTGGAGATACCTCAGAAATCTGAATATAGACCTACCATATGATCCAGCCATCCCACTCCTGGGAATTTACCCAAGGGGAATGAAATCAGCATATGAAAGAGTTATCTGTATCCCTATGTTCATTGCAGCACAATTCACAGTAGCCAAAATATGGAATCAATCCAGATGTCCATCAACTGTTGACTAGGTAAAGAAAATATGGTATATATACACTTATGGTGTATTACCCAGCTGTTAAAAAAAATGAAATCCTGTTTTTTGCAACAAAATGAATTCGATTGGAAACAATTACACTTAGTGAAATAAACTAGTCCCAAAAAGACAGATACCATATGTTTTCCCTGATTTGAGGTAACTAATAGACAATCTAAAATGTAATGTATTGGAGTGAAATGGACATTTTGATATTGAATGATTGTTTACAGCCCTTGTCTCTTGTGTTAAAGAACAGTTTTTTTCTTCACACTATTTGTTGAACGCTTTTACTTAGGGTAAATTTTAGGATTAATTTTATGGGTTAATTTTATGATCATTATGTAAACTGAAAACAAATCTTTGTAAAAATGAAAAGTGGGAATGGGAGATGGAGGAGGAAGAAGTTTTGGAGCATGGGTGGGAGGGAGGGTAGGATGGGAATTGTCACTGTGATCCTAAATCTTTACATATGAAATACATGACACTTGTATAACTTAAATAAAATTTTAAAAAATGTATCCAGCTATTCAATATTCTATATATTCAATGAAATCCCTACCCATAATGCCAATTGCATTTTTCACAGAAACCGAAAAATCAATCTTAAAATTCATATGGAATCATAAAAGGCTTTGAAATGATGAAAAAATCGGAAGAAAGTAGAACAAAGCTAAAATCATCATACTTTCTGATGTCAAACTGTATCACAAAGGTATAACAATCAAAATAGTATATTAATTGCCTAAAAATAGGTGCACTGACAAGGGGAATAAAATTGAAAGCTCAGAAACAAACCCATGCATATATCGTCAGCTACTATTGGCAAGGATGTCAAAAGTACACAATGATAAAAGGATAATCTCTTCAACAAATTGTGCTGGGAAATGTGGATATCCATGTGCAAAAGGTTGTTATTTTTATAGAAAAGTAAAAATTGGATTTTTAAGGTTACTTTGTTTTCTTTGACACATAATAATTATATATAGATGCTACTTGACCTAGAGTGGCATTATATTTTGTTAAATCTGTCATAAGTTCAAAATGAACATTTCATACACCCAACATGCCAACCATCACAGAATAACAATAATGTGCACTGTGGAGTATCATTGTTTATGCTCGATAACATCTGGATGACTGGGAGCCTCGGCTTATTCCCAGTGCCCAACTTATCAAGAAACTATCACACCTTCTATTACTAGCCTGAGAAAGGATCAAAATTCAAAATTCAAGCATGGATTCTACTATTCAATATCACTTTGTAGCACCATAGAGTTAAAAATTTGAGATGTCAAACCATCATAAGTTTGGAAATATCCATTTATTTATGAGCTGCAATGTGATATTTTGATTTATTTTACATTATGGATTATTAAAGGAGATGTCATCTCACACCTGATAGAAAGCCTGTTATCAAAAACATGGAAGATAACAAGTGAAATGTTAACTGATAAGGTTAAATGAATATGTTTATTCAACTGGAGTTGAATCAACTGATTCAATACACGTACTCAACAAAACCATGTACTCAGGCCAGCATTGTGGCATAGAGGATGAAACCTCCGCCTGCAATACTGGCATCCCATATGGTGCCGGTTCACATCCTGGCTGCTCCACTTCTGATCCAGTTCCCCCCTAATGGCTTTGGAATAGTAATGGAAGATGGCCCAAGTGCCTGGGCTGCTGCTACACATGTGGGAGACCTGGAAGCTGCTCTTAGCTCTTGGCTTTAGCCTGGCCCAGCCCTGGCCATTGTGGCCATCTGGAGAATGAACCAGCAGATGGAAGATTAACCTCTGTCTGTCCTCTCTGAAACTAAATTTCAAATAAATAATAAATTACAAAAACAAATAAGCAAAAAATAAAACCATGGATAATTTTTATAACACTGCAAAATTTCTTATGCCAATTGAAAGAAAGAAGTCAAGGAAAGTTTGGGCATCATTATACTTTTTAGAAAAATCACATAAAATATTGAAAAAAGTACTACCCAAATTGTATTTTTTTCTCTCTGTACAAATTTGAAATTTTGTTCTGGAGCAAGGTGCATTATAAAAGCATCTCTACAAAGAGAAGAGTATTACCCAGGAGATGTCTCCCAAAAGATAAAATAGAGTGAAATTTTGGCACAAAGAATTCTGGGAATATGAATAGAATCAGTAGTATGATAAACAGATGATGAATGCATGGCCCCCCTCTTTTCAGCTGTTAGTAGGGTTTTTAATTCATGCTCTTCCTAAAGACCCAAAAACAGACCACTGAAATGCTGGGTGTTGGTGGCAGTGATGGAAATAGTATTGGTAACACAATTGGTGCAAAGATAGTTAAAAAAACCTGAAAGAGTGGTTGTGATTCAACGAGGCCATCACATGGCATGAAGAGATTTCTCATCTCTAGTAAGAGGTACGAAAGTGTGTCATGCATGGGTAGAGCATTACACAGAGTCCTGTGTCATGAGAAAGATGCTTTCAGCTAGGGGTGGGAGTAAGATCGATCCAATTCAGGGGTGTGGAATCCCCACATACATACATAGCCCCATTGTCATGAAGTCATGTAAGCACCCCTTCCCCCACTGTCTACTCCCATTGCCTTTCTCTGGGGATATTCACAGAAAGGGGATATGAAAGACTATGAGTTTAAAGTCAAGAATATATGAGTTTATAATTCTTAACTGAAGAATACTAAGATATGCTAAAATGAAATTTTCATTTTATTATTTTTAAAATCTTGCTATTCAACATGTTGAGGATGAGGAAAATCAAACCAGCTGTAAGAGATAGCTTTTTTGTTGCATTTGTACCTTTCTTGTCAAATGGAATTGACAAGATTTCCTCTTGATTTGATATCCAATAGGACGCTACTATTCAATTAATGCCGGCTAAAGAAATATGTTTAGTTACAAAACAGTATCGTGCACTTCTGCAGCTCACTGGTCTCTGATTTGAATTCCATCCCTATCATTTATATAATTAACAACTCTGTCCTTCAATTTGTTCAGCTATAAAGTGGGGATAATAATCATATACATAAAACAGTACAATTCCTTGCAGGGAAAAAGATGCTGAACAAATACTAGTCATTCTTACTGTTGCTGCTGTTAAGTGCCAGGGAGGCCCTATAAACAATGCAAAGAGTATAAATCACAGTCCCTAGTATGATAGACTGATAAATAATTGAACAAATGAAGACGGAGATTGCAGGGTGTATAGGGTAGGCAGAGTAGTAGGTTCAGAATGGAGCTGAGTGACCAAATGATGTTGCTGGAAATAGACTGGAGAAGTTTGGGGAAATTATTTAAGTGTTGGAATATTAAACCTCAAGAATTGAAAACAAAAGGACAATTGAAAATAGGAAACTAGCAACAGATTTTCAATTATAAGAGATAAACCTCCCTTAAGGAGTCATATACATATAGATAGTAAGTTATTACTGAGTTTTGCGGTGTTTACACAATTATGTTTGTGACTAATTCTACCTGAAAAATCTTTATAAGTAAAATTGCTAATAAAATAATTAAGACAGTGATTTATCATGATTTTGCTACTCAGAATTTCTTCTGGTCATTGAATCATACCACTGCTTTGCCTAGCTATTACATTTCCTAGGATTCTCTCCCCTTGGGCTGTCAAGTAGGCAGTTTTTGCTGGGTGGTGCTGAAAATATTACTTCCCTGCCTCCACTGAAAGACCAGGCTAGGGACAATGTTATTATCTATATTGACTACAGGATGATGAACTGTAATTTATTAAGAAAAAAACAAAACTTGTAAATGACTGCAAATCTTCATATACACAGTGTCAAAACAACTGATTGAAACAAAGCCCATTGTTTTTCTTAGAAAATTATACTTGATGTTTTTCAAAAATACCTATTCTGTAAGAGAATATATTATATACTTTGTTTTTGATTTGTTGTATTTTAGTAATTTTAGAATTTCAAAGAAACAAAAGAGCTGTATTCTATTTATTCATTTTTTTAGTTTGTAAATGATATGCACTATCCAAATGATTAGTATCCCTAAGCCAATAATATCTTAGGAGCTATGTAAATATAATGGTGTTTCTTAATTATATTCATAATTCTTTTGTTGTTTATGGCTGCTATTTATTCTACTAAGACCTGATGAGAGCTCACTATTACATTTTCTAGTATTGGAAAAAGAAAATAATATACCATCTGATCAACTGCCTGCGCTGTTTCAATGAGAAAAATAAGTGACTCAAGGCAGTCAATTGAATAAAAATTCAGAAGTGCCTTGGAACATCTGAATCCCCAAAAAAGAATAATCCTTAAGATTTTGAGAAATAAAGTTCTAAAATGTAATAATTTGTAATTCTTTATACAAACAAACTTGTTTAATTCTAATTATTTAATCATCATTTGGCACCTGCTCTTTGTTTTGTAATAAATTATAGTCCCTTTAAAATCATTAAATATCTGATACTCCTGAATGATTTTACAAAGCCTTTTTGAGTGCTTTATCTCCCATTTCATTTCCTTTAATACCTACACAAACTGGGAGCCACACAAAAAATGACATTGTTGCCTTG
The DNA here is from genome assembly GCF_051225735.1 of Oryctolagus cuniculus. Taxonomy (NCBI): domain Eukaryota; kingdom Metazoa; phylum Chordata; class Mammalia; order Lagomorpha; family Leporidae; genus Oryctolagus; species Oryctolagus cuniculus. Next base: position 63,319,677 of record NC_142888.1, read on the forward strand.
ACATATTACCATATTACAGACATCAATAATTCCCAAAGCCCATCCTCACTATCATGATTGAAATTTCTAGGATGATATCAATGGCACTTAAAAGATCTGAAGAAATGATAGATTGGAAAGGTTGTACTTTAGCAATCTAATTCTGCGCCATAAGGGCATGAAATAATTCACTAGTATATCCCGATAAGTAATCTAACAACTTAACTGACTTTTTAAAAACACAAACTCCTGTAGGATGACTCTCTTAGGACAAGAATGCTATTTATGGTATTCAAAAGTAGAAGCAAGCTAAATAAAAAATTACTTGGTGAATTGTATATAAATAAATACCACAAAAGTATCTATAAATCCTGTATTACCAAACAGAATGCCTTATTTACTGTGTTTACTAAAGCTTATAAAGTTTTTGTGGATTATATTTGGGTCATTATTAGATACACATTGTATAGACTGAAATTCTTATTTAATAAGATGCAGTCAGATACTGTACAAATTTTTCCATGTCATGTTTGTAATGTAACCAAAGATATCAACAAATAGAGAAAAAATGGAAATCCCAGTAGATTATGATATTTATAGCTGTCATTGCACTCAAAATAATATGCCTGTAAATTCATTAAAAAGAGTTTGCTTTTATGTTTTCTACTTTGATAACATTTCTCTCATTTATTTTGAATCAAGGATTACAATGGCTTTTCTTTCACTTTTGAATTATCAAAATGACTTTTTGTATTGGTTTCATTTTTATAATTTTTAATTTATATAAAGGGAACCAATTTTATGTGTTTCATATATACAGTTTTAAGAGCATAATGATACTTCGTATTGGGCAGCATATTGAATAACATCAAATACAACTATCAAATTCCAGCTTGCAGAACTAAGTGTTTGATAATATAATCAAATAACTGTTATCAGAGTTCCAGATAATAGAAAAGAGAATTTCTTATCAATTTCCTGAAAGATTCTCTATGCTTCCATTTCTATTCTCTTAAGGCATGCTTTCTTCAATTACTAAACTGGATATGATGACCCTAAGCTAAGTCATTATTCAGTTATACTCCTAAATATTTCAATTCTGTAGTAAATGTCATTCTTATCATCAGTAATGTGGAGGCAATGAATTATGGTTGGCCTGGAAGTATTCATAGATAATTTAAATTACTCACTTTATTGAATATCTAACCAGAAAAGTGTCCCCATTTGAAATGAAGTTTGGCATTACTTTAGAACTTGATATGTTGTGGTATTTTCCTCCCAACATATTTTTACATTTTCCACCATCATATATTCTGCAAAACTATTAGAAATGATTTTATGTGATAAGTACTAAGATGAAATTATTTATTATTATAAATTTTCTATTTTCTTACAAGTGATATAATTCTTGTATCCAAACATACTCAAGAAGGCAGCATATAGATGATAAAAAGGTATTATCTATATAAATGCCCAAGATACAGTGATTTTTGTTTTCATTTTTTCCAAATACTACATTTTGCATTTCTTCTAACAAAATGTACTTCTAAAGTCACTTTAAAAATCAATATCAATAAAAGATATGCTGGTATATTGAAATACTTATTATTTAGAGAAGGTCATACAACTAAGAATTTTAAACTGTAATATTATCAAAAATTACAGTACTATAGTCCTTTCTTAAGCCTATTACCCTTTTTTCACTGTCTATAAATACAACACATAAAAGCTCCTTATTACAGAATGCTTTATTAACACCAGAAGACAGTCTTATGACATGATCTATGGTTGATTGATTTGCCTGAAAGCCACTTTAATACTAAGGAAGAAGATTATTCTTCTCTAGAAAGAATGACAGAATGTAATAAATAATTTCTTCCATCATCTTACATAGCAATGAAGTTAAGGGTATCAGTTGATAAGAACCTAAATCAGAAGATGATCCTTTGTATTAAAAAAAAATAGAAAATACAAAGATGAATTTCTCATTTTGTGAACTTTCCATTACCACAAATGCATTATCACTTTTTTAGATGAAGTATGTGAAAATAATTTGAACTTGGTTAACAATGTACTGAACTCTTTGCTTTCCATTGGACCCTGCTTCAGAGTCTGCATTAGATACCTGTCTTAGTCCTTTAGAACTGTTATACAAAAATACCTTAGTCTTTGAAATGTTTAAACAACAGAAATGTATTGCTTCCAGTTCTGGGTGCCGGAAAGTTCAAGATCAGGGCACCAGCAGATTCAGTTTCTAGTGGGAACTTGCTGTCTTCAAAGATGGCACCTTCTTATTGTGTCCTCACATTGTGGAAGGAAAAAACCAGCTCTCTTAGGCCTCTTTTATAAGGGCACTAACCCCATTCATGAGAGCTGTGCCCTCATGACTCAAACATCTCCTAATGTCCTCTACTTCTTTTAAAGTTTAATTTATTTTATTGTTTTATTTTATTTTCATCTACTTTAAAGACAGAGTGATGGAGAGAGAAAGAGGAAGATAAAGACACACACACACACACACACACACACCTCTTCCATCTGCTGGTCCATTCCCCAAATGCCTGCAATAGCCAGGACTCGGCCAGGCTGAAGCTAGAAGCCTGGAACTCCATGTGGGTCTCCCACATAGGTAGCAGTTGGGCAAGCACTTGAGTCCTCATCCATTGCCCCCCAGGATGAATTACCAATAAACTAGATTGGAAGTGGAGCATGTGGGACTAGAGTTTGCACTCTAATATTGGATGCAGGCCTTGCAAATGGCAGCATAACGCACTGAATCACAATGCCTACCCCAGGCAACCAGTTCTTAATACTGTTGAATAAGCAATTCATTTTCAGCATATGAATTTTATGGGGACACATTCAGACCATAAGTAACAATATTTTATAAAACATTCTATCTGAAAGTTATGCTGACACAAATATAATGACTTACTAACAGATATTCAGCATCAATTCATATTTAAATAATTTGAAATGATAGAGACAGTATAATGAAACATTCATCTGACATATTATCACTTTATTATACCTATTGAATAAATTACAAATTTTCAAATCTATGACAGATCTCAAGAGTTCCCCTTTATATTCCAGGCACACATTCTAAATCCAATTAATATATCAAATTATATCCTTGTGTTCTGAGAAAAGTAATTCACCCTTTAAAATCCTTTCCATCTCCGAAGTATGTAATGGCTTGATGTCCTTACCAAAACTCACGTTGAAATTTAATTTCCATTTGAAGTATTAAAAAGTGTGACCATGTTGGACATTTAAAATGTTATTAGGTGAGGGCAGCACTCTGGTGGCATCCCATTTGAGTGCCTGTTCGAGTCCCGGCAGCTCCACTTCTGATCCAGCTCTCTATTATGGCCTGGGAAAGTAGTGGAAAATGACCCAAGTTCTTGGGCCCTTGCACCTGCATGGGAGACCTGAAAGAAGCTCCAGGCTCCTGGCTTCGGATCAGCACAGTTGTGGCCATCTGGGGAGTGAACCAGTGGTTGGAAGACCTCTCTCTCTCTACCTCTGCCTCTCTGTACCTCTGCCTTGCAAATAAATAAATAAATATTTTAAAAACAGCCTTTTTCCTATAATAAGATATTTAAAAAATAAAACATGTTTTCTTTTATGAAATCCTCTGTCCAAGTATCCAATTTATCCTCAAAACAAAAACAAATAAAACTCACAAGGTACAGTGTTCTGACAAGTATTTTATACTACTTTGTTTTTTCACAATAAGCTCAAGTTAAAAAGATTATCAAAAAGTGCAACATTTTGTATAATGCAATCCTTATTTCCATATTGTCCCTAGTAGATATGTCATGGTTCTAAATAACTTTTATTTATTTTTTAAAGAATTTTATTTAAGGTATATAAATTTCTTATATTTCATATATACAGATTTAGGAACATAGTGATACTTTCCACACTACCCTCTCTCCCACCCACACTCCCACCCTTCTTTCTTCTCCCTACTCTAATCCATTCTTACTTTTTACAAAGATCTATTTTTAGTTTACTTTATACTTATAAGATTAAGCCTACAGTAAGTAAAGAGTTCAGCAACTAGTATAAAAAAAGGAAAAAAAAAAACACTGTTCCTCAACAATAGAGATAAGGGCTGTTCAAAATCACAGCATCATAAAGTGTCAATTTCACTCTTATACATTACCTTTTAGGTACTCTTTTAATTACCACAGATCAGGTAAAACATACAGTATTTGTCTTCTGGGGACTGGCTTATTTCACTAAGTATATAAAAAAGAAATCCTGTCATTTGAAACAAAATGGATGCAATTGAAATAATTTTTATTTCTAAACCTTCAACCTAACAAGGAATCACTCTGAAATTCAACTCTAACAAATTGTCCATAATTTCAAGATTTCCAGTGACAACTGTTGTGGTTTACCCTGAATAATTTCTCTGACTTCAGTTAGTATCTTTGCTGCTGTCAATAGCTTCTACTCTCACTTCTAAAACTGTCAAAATGGCATATACTCAAAAGGCACAGTAGCCTTTTAAAGCTCCCCAGGGCTAGGTTTTAGGATTGCAACTTTTTTTTTTTTAATTTATTTATCCATTTGAAATGGTGGAGTTACAGAGAGGCAGAGGCAGAGACAGACAGAGAGAGATCTTCCATCTGCTGGCCCACTTCCAAAATGGCTAGGAGCTTCTTCCAGGTCCCCAACATGGGTGCAGGGGCCAAGCAGTTGAACCATCTTCTACTGCTTTCCCAGGCCACCAGCAGGGAGCTGGATCAGAAGTGGAGCAGCCGGATTGCGAAGCAGCGCCTACATGGGATGCCAGCGCTGCAGACAGCGTCTTTACCTGCTATGCTGCAGCACCAGCCCCAAGATTGCGACGTTTTTATAAGGCCTACTCCACTGGACCCTGGAGAGTATTTAGGAAGCAAACCAGTGTATATTTCTCACCACACAATACCATAGTACATCACTTTTTTTTTTTCCTGCAATTTGCAACATTTAGAACTCCTGTTCCTGTGGTGGCATAAGGTAAGTATGCACCTTCCCCACACCATATAGGGATCTCCTAGTTTAGCCAGGGCTCTTTAGTATAGATACAGCCCTTTCAGTCTCTAACAGTAGTGCCCAAATTTCAGGATCCCTGAGATTTTGGCACAGCTGCGACATTGCTCCTGATTGAGAACCATTGCATTAAACAACTGCAAGCAAGAGAATGATTGTTTTAGTTGAACAAATTAACACTTACTTGTGGAAAAAGCAGGACTGCTGCCTTCTTGTCTGCATTGTAAGGATCACAGAAATCCTCACGTCTCCTAACAAGTATCTAACGGAATAAACTGAAAGAAAGCAATACCACTTCTTAGAACTCTAGGAGAAAGAAGTCACTGCCCTTGCAATTAGAAAGAGACAAGATAACACAAAACAGTACAATTTCCATGAGCTGAAATCTACAAGCAGTTACAAAAGTCCACGGAAACCCAATCAATGAAAGTCCTCCACACCGCCACACTTTTGTGAGTTTTATCTTGTGTCACTGTACCGGATTGCCACAATAATTAAAGGAGAAAAAAAAAAAAGCCCTCGGAGGGAGGGAATTCCCTTAAAGAGAGATGTAATCGAAACACTTTGAAGTACACCAGAGCTTTCTATCCTTCTCAACAAGGCGTGTCCTGAGAAGGACAATTCAAGTTGAACCCAATCTGCTGGGAACGTATCTGAACCTATCTGATGTGGAGGAAGGGATATCCAACTGTAACTCAATTCTCTCGTGAACTCATGAGAGAAGGTGAAAATCCTTCTCCCAGGCCTACAGTCACCCGGTCCCATCTTGTTAGACCCTCGGAGTGAGGATGCTAACACGTCGAGAGGCACACCCCAAAGACTCAGAGTCCAGACCAGCTGATGCAAAAGCAAGAGGATTTATTCGGCGTCTGTGCAGACGGGCCTCCTGAACTCGGGAGTCCAGAGAGCGCCCCCAGCACAAAGCCACACGGTTTATATACCCACAGCGACCAATCAAAAGCACTATAGTGTACATGCACACAGCAGTCCAATCCGTGAGCTGATCATGTGAAAGGCATGCATCCTCTATCCAATCAGCTACGGGATCACATGGGAGGCATGCATACAGCAGTCCAATCCGTGAGCTGATCATGTGAAAGGCATGCGTCTTCTATCCAATCAGCTACGGGATCACATGGCAGGCATGCACCTCGTCGCCATTTTGTTGTTTACTTCTTTAGCAGTTCCTTTCCCTGTCAGCGTCATCTCCTTCACCCTGAGGGGGACGACGTCTCGCTCCCTTCGTTCCCCTGGAGGGAGAGCGGCGTCCCGCTTCCCACACCGTTATTTGAGTATTAGGAGGCATACAAACTGGGTTAGGTCTTAGCACAGCCAGGCGCAAGTGTCGCAGCTAGCTAAGCATAGGGTCCCTTATTTTTATAGCTGCACCTAATTTTAGCTTTGGGGGAAAAAGTTTAGGGCTATAATTTTTAAACTTTAATTTTATTTGGGGCAAGGTGACTTCTTGTTTTTAATATGTTAGCTTAAGTCACTCCATCTTGGTTTGATTTTTAAGGTTCTTCAATCTAAGGTGGCAAAATACAAAGGAGCATTTGTGAAGTCCACAACGAGAGGTATAGGCTTACTTAAAGACTGAAAAGACAGATCTAACCTTGGGCTTCTAGAATGCTCCTGGTGCCTCACACCTTGTCAACATTCTACTAAAGCTTGTATGTATGAGATCCTTTCACCCAGTATATCTTGAACAGATATCAAGAAAATTATAAGACATACTAACATATAGAAAACACAGTTCGAAAAGGCAGCAAAAACAACCAAACAAGGCAGATATGGCAGGAATATTGGAATTATCAGAACAGGAATTTAAAACAACTCTGATTATTATCTTAACAGCTACAATGGCCCAGTTCCTGCTGTTTGCAGGCATCGAGGAGTGAACCAGCAGATGGAAGATCTCTTTCTGTCTCTCTCTCTCTGTCATTCTGCCTTTCAAATAAATAAATATTTTTAAAAGAGGAAAAATAATAATATCCAAGAACTTCCATACAACTAAAAAATGTAGTTGTATACCTAATGGGAATACAAAAAGGAAAAATAATTTGAAAAAAATGATGGCACAGAATTTGCTAAATTAATATTTGACACCAACTCACAGATCAGAAACCTCAAAGAATATCAGGCAGGATAAACAAAGGGCAAACATGTCTACACCTAGAGTCATAGCAAATACAGGCTGTAGTTAATCAGAAATAAAGAAAAATGCTAAAAGAAGACAAAGGTAAAAAACATCTCTTCCGTAGAAAAGCAAAAATTAAATTCATCTAGTTTATTTTCAGAAACTGTGCCAACAAGAAGAGGATGAAGTGAAATATTTAGCAGGTTGAGAAAGAAAGAGGGAAAAAAATCCAGCCAAATATAATTTTATACCCTGTGAATTTATCCTTCAAAAATGAAGGAAAAATAGTCTTTCACAAACAAAAACAGAGGTAATTTGTTGCCAATACATCTGCCTTGCAAGAATTGTTAAAAAGCGTTCCTTTAATCAAAGTAAGATGTTATAGGTCAGAATATTTGGATGTGGGAGTCCTAAGCAGCTTCTTAATTACTTGTGTATTTAAACACTCTTATAAGAGAGAGGCATGGTGGTTAGCTCTTCATCACCACATAGAATGCAACTCAAACTAAGTTTATGGAGAAACTACATTGTGCTAAAGGCTCTGCATAGACTTTCAAATCGCCTTCTTATTTCTCCAAAGTGAGAATGATCCCGATGCAGAGTTTGCCACCAGGTGTAAAGTGGCTTACTATCCTCATTGTCTCCTAGAGGATAGAAAAAGGCATAAGGATTTGGGGTAGAAGTTTCTAAAACAGAGGAGAATACTATCCGAGCTGTGTTTCAGTTGTTAGGCACACTCTAAAAGGGAAGCAAAAGGATACATTGCTCATCTCATTTCATTGGAATTTCATGTTTCTATTCCAGAGCTTGGATATTTATGGCTAATAGTACAAACTGAGCAGACAATTGTGCTATTTTTAGCCCACCCTGTTTTGCTTTTTAATTTCATTATGGCTACCATCTAAATATTAGATTTCACATGCAAATGTAGATTTCAGAAGTCTCCTGAAAAAAAAATTTCAGAAGGCATGATCATTGTGTCTGCCACATTCCTTCCTGGTAGCAATCAGGCGGAACTGAAAGGCCTGAGTGCTCATTAGAAAAGCATTGTTCTCTTCAGTTTCCTGCAGAGCACATAGCTCCCACTTGCTTTCCTAATTTTTTCTGCAGACTTTGTTACTTATTTACTTTTCCTGCTTAACCTTTAGGGACTTCAGTTAGCAACCTGTACTTTCAGTTTTTCCAGTAACTCAAGCTGTTGATTTTTAGCTAGAGGTGTGAGTTTTCTTTCCTTGCCTTACCCTCCTTCTTATGCTTGTCTCTTGGATATCTATTTAAATTTCTTTCACTTTAGAATTCAAAAATGGCATGGGGCCAGCATCCCATATGGGTGCCAGTTTCTGTCCAGGCTACTCTTCTTCCGATCCAGCTCTCTGCTATGGCCTGGGAAAGCAGTGGAAGATGGCCCAAGTCCTTGTGCCCCTGCACCCACGTGGGAGACCTGGAAGAAGCTCCTGGCTCCTGGCTTCAGCCTGGCCCAGTACTGGCTGTTGCAGCGTTTTGTTGAGTGAACCAGATAATGGAAGATCTCTCTCTCTCTCTCTCTCTCTCTCTCTCTCTCTGTGTGTGTGTATGTGTTTATGTCTCCCTCTGTCTTTAACTCTGCCTCTCAAATAAATTAATCTTTTAAAAAAAGAATTCAAAATGGCAGCTATTCAGTGCATTTCACATATATAAACTAGGAAAAAACACAGGTGAAATAATAACATGCATGGTAAACTGGCATTTCTGACAGAAATATAGGCTAATCTGTTTTGCACTAATGCATGGTATTATTGAGGTACACATGCAGAATTGTAAGAAAGCCTTGTAGTTAGTGTAACATTTTGTTCTTCAATTAGATGTCCCATGTAATTGCTAAGACTTACAGAAAAAGTCCTAGTTTTTGGTAAAAAAAAATCTTTTAGGGGTTTTCTGAAAGAACAAAAGCAATTACATTTTTTCCCCATTGCAATCTGAAATGAGGACAATTAAGAGTATGTCCCAAAATGTCAAAATGAACAAAGAAAATGGTTCTGCTCATTCTCTATAAGGATCAGATATTCAATCTGGAAAATTCAACATTTTTCAAAGATTCAGTAAAAATTTCTTAGCTGGCACAGGCCCCAGTGTCCCAGGCCTTACGTTACAGATATTTTAGTAATACCAAATAGGTTGCACTAAACAAATTGACCCCTCCCCATTTTTCTTTTACAATATTTACCTAACTGTAAATATAATCCAGCTAAGTACTTTGTGTGTGTGCCTGTGCACTCAGTACAGGTTTTCCTTTTGTTGTGTCGAAAATGAGTTGAAAAAAATTTTGAATTTACGTGGCACTGAATTGAGTGCACATGCCCACACACACATACACATACACTATATATATATATATGTGTGTGTGTGTGTATATATATATACATATATATATAGTATACAAATCATGGCTGCCATATATTTCATATGGAGATATTTAGAATACTCACTGACTTATACCCCTTAAGTAATACTATATCATATATTTCCTCACTTTGTGATATTCATCACAAATGCCACATTTTGTAAATATTATTAATGTGCATACTTTTTTTCAAGCAGAATAGTGTAGGGGCCGACATTGTGACTCAGCAGATTATGCCACCCCTTGTAACACCAGCATCCCATGTTGGAGCACCATTTCAAGTCTTGGCTGCTCTACTTCCAATCCAGCTCCCTGTTAATGTACCTGGGAAGGTAGCAGATGATGGCTCACACGTGTAGGAGACCAGGAAGGAGTCAATTTTGTTTATCAAGTCAATTACAAGTTGTAGCTATCTTATAAAATAGGGTTTGTGCCAATGAACTTGAGCTTGTCACTGTTGGTCTACACCAGGGAGAATACTTTGGAAGGGTTATTATAATACATTATTATATTTATTATTATTTGGAAGGGTTATTATAATACATCCATATATATTAGTTACCTGTGTGAATTTGTTGAAGGCAAACATTTATACCTTCATTATAAAATTATTAATTCAAAATATTTGCCAAGGTATATAACAAGATATTTCTACAGTTAAATTTCCAGGCATGCGAATGTGTTATTTGGGTGTACTACAATTACCCTGAGTTTTCTTGTCTTGATAGCATCCTGTGCTCCCAAAGTGTAAATATTTGTATATGCCTTTCATATCTTATTTCTGTTTTCAGTGTACTTTCTACATGAACATGTGATAAAGTTATGGAAAAATACAAAACTTGTTTGGATTAATTGCAGCTAGATTATAGTCCATTGCTGAAAACAAGTAGTATCTCACTTAGGTTAAATATTAGAAATACATTGTCATTTGCATTTCATAACTAGTATTTTATTTTGTAAACTTAATGACAATAAAAGAACATTTAAATAGGCCAACTTCAAAAATGGTACAATAGGTCACTTTCATCTGAAGAATGTATATTTTTTAAAAAAAGATTAATTTATTTTAGTTGAAAGAGTTACAAAGAGAAAGAGAGGAAGAAATGGAGAGAGAGATCTTCCATCTGCTGATTCACCCCTCAAATGGCTGTAAAGTCTAGAGCTGGGCCAGACCAAAGCCAGGAACCAGGAGCTTCATCCAAGTATGCCACTTGGGTGCAGGGGCTCAAACACATCAACCATCCTTTGCTGCTCTCCCAGGCCATGAACAGGGCTCTGGATCAGAACTGGAGCTGCCAGGACTCCACCAGGTGCCCATATTGGAAGCTGGCACTGCAGGAGGCAGCTTGACCCACTACGCCATGGCGCCAGCCCCTGAAGAATGTATTTTACACCATTGTTGGAGTTTCCAAAGAGAGCTCTAAATATCATACCAGAATATATTATGATTGTTAACATGTTGAAACATTTCTGAATTATTATAACTGAGAATGGTCCCGCCTTGTAGAGCTTTAAAAGGTCAAAGTATAAAATGCTTTATCCTCACCAAAATAACTTCAAATACAAGAGGTTAAAAGGGCTTACAGATAGTGTATTAATGACACTTCTTATTGAACATGTAGGTATAGTGCCAAGTTATGATGAAAATGTATGCTGATTGGATAGGAACACTACTATGTTAATACACTTGGTTCTTGGATTTTTGTGAGTATAAGAAAAATATAGTTTAATTTCAAATTTTAAATTGCAGCTTTGGAAAATTGCCTTCAGTTTCATGTTTCTTCTCACTAAAACAAACAAAAAGGAGATTTATCAGTGAATGGTACAGGCAATGATTCTTGCTCTCATGGATTGTATATTTCAGCAAGGGAAACTATAAAACACAATACAAATAAGAATAATGCGGGGTGTTACCAAACAAATACCTGGGGAAAGACCATTTCATGCAGAGTAAAGAGCTGGTAGATTTGTATTAAGGTGGGAATATGATTGACATATTACAGTAGTGTGGCTGGAACAGAGTGAGTGAAGGGGAAAGTTGTAATAATGTCAAGAAGAAGTGATTAGATCATGAGAGACCTCATGGATCACTGAGGAACGTAGAATTTTCCTTTGAGTAAAATTGACTTGATTAGAATGACATCATCTGACTCATTATTAGCATTCCTTATGTATTGTGTGGAACAAAAAGAGAAGTTAGGAGGCTTTTGCAGGTATTAAGATGAAAGAGGATGGTGGTTAGGGCCAGGGAGGAAAGTGAGAAGCGATTTGATTCAAGACGTATTTTGAAGGAACAGCTAACATAATTTTTTTACTGGATTCTATATTAAAGAGAACAGAGACAAAGGCTTCACGAGTACTTGGTCTGAACAAGAAGAATAGAGTCACCATAAAATGAGATGTGAATGGTTGCGGAAGCATTGGGTTATGAGATAACATAGATTAGGAGTTTGGTTTTGGATATGTTCAATTTGAGCTATTTCTTTCATATAAAATCATTATTGCTATCCAGATCTAAGAAATCATTAGTCTATGTGTTTAATCTAACTTGTTTATAGTAATTTATATATGATATTAATTCAAATGTTATTATGAATATAATTTGAAAAGTAAAATATTGCTTTAGTCAACTTTTTTTCAGGACTCACCTAGGACAATAAGCAAGGTCAGACATATGTAATTTTAAATCTTAGACCACTTCATTACATTTTCTCCAATTTAGTAATTATAAAAATAGTGTATAGATATTTTTTGTTGTTATAAAGCATACCGAAACATTTCATATTGAAAATATAAATCCACTGAAAAACTTTGTAAAAAATACTTTTATTTTTCTGGCCATTTTGTATTAGATAAGGCATGCTGTTGAGTTTTTACTGTTATTGCTCTATGTTCAGAATAAGTCATCTTGGATTTTGTAACAACTGAAAAATATAATTTGACATTTTTAATATGAAGACCATAATGGTATTTAAAGATGAACTTGAGCTCTGCTAATTCTATTAAAGTAAAGCCTGCCAATGAGCTATAAAGTCTAATTAATCATTTTGTCAGATTTGCTTTCTGAAGCTAGTCAATATAAATTTGAATAAATAGGAAGCAGCTGACCCAGGAACCTTTGAATATTCTGAATAGAGATGCAGCAGCTATACAATATTGTACCTGTAATCTCATTGTACAGCAACACATGTATGGCCCTGTGGGCCACCCATCTTCATTCATGGAATATATATATGCTGAGCCATTTTCAATGCTTTAGTTAGTGAAGACTAACCAAAGTATTTTAAATATTTTAAAGATTTGATGCTATGTTATGCAAAAATCATTTTAAAATGAATAGCTTTTACTTAGAATTTTTGTAGATGACATTGTTCGGTGACTTGTCACATCAAAATGCATCAAAACGCCGTGTTATATCAAAATAATGCAAAGTGACAGATGATATTCAAGCAGTAGCAATGCCCCATAATGAGACGTGTCAGCATTTTTATTGGTCACTTTCAAGAAGTGCTTATTTGGTAAGGATACTTAGAGGAAAAAATTAAAAAAAAAAAAGCTGTGTGCAGATTAAAGTGAATTTGCCTAAGGAATACCACTACCTGTGCTAGTTCATTATTACCACTTGTGAATTAGCTATCTCACTCCACTTATGCACATTGTTTATCAAAATTCTGCAGGCCTGAGCTTCTCTTCCTGTGGTGCTATCCTTGTGCATACTTCATGTACATTCAGAGCAAGAACTGAAATAATCCTGCACTGTTTGTCAGCCAATGCTTAAAGGAAGCAATAGGCTTCAATATCAGCCACTTGAAGAGTGCAGGAATTTGGTCTTAGAATATAACAATTATCCTAACAATTCCATGGAGACTTACATTTGGACCTATTTTAGGAATCAGGGTTTTTTTTTATTTATTTGAAAGACAGAGTGACGGAGAGAGGGAGGGAAAAAAGAGGGAGGTAGGGAGAGAGACAGAGAGAGAGAGAGTGCTTCCATCCACTGATTCACTCCTCCAAATGAGCACAACAACTAGAGCTGGACCAGGCCAAGGCCAGGAGCTTGAAACTCCTTCAGGTCTCCCACATGGGTGACAGGGGCCCCAGTACCTGAGCCATCCTCCACTGCTTTCCCATGCACAGTAACAGGGAGCTGGATCAGAAAGGAAGCAGCCAGGACTTGAACCAGTGCTCTCATAAGGGATGCCGGTGTCTCAGGAAGCAGCTTAATCAGCTGTGCAAAATAGCAGCCTTGGCAATTAGCTATTGAACTCCAGTGTCGTGAATTAAAAGCTGATGATTTTTCTGTAAGACCACAACCAAATTAAACAATCAGGAGTTCCCCTTAATTTTTATCACCATAGGCCGGCGCCACGGCTCACTAGGCTAATCCTCCGCCTTGCGGCGCCGGCACACCGGGTTCTTGTCCCGGTCTGGGCGCCGGATTCTGTCCCGGTTGCCCCTCTTCCAGGCCAGCTCTCTGCTGTGGCCAGGGAGTGCAGTGCAGGATGGCCCGAGTACTTGGGCCCTGCACCCCATGGGAGACCAGGAGAAGTACCTGGCTCCTGCCATCGGATCAGCGCGGTGCTTCGGCCACAGCGGCCATTGGAGGGTGAACCAATGGCAAAGGAAGACCTTTCTCTGTCTCTCTCTCTCTCACTGTCCACTCTGCCTGTCAAAAAAAAAAAAAAAGTAAAAAAAAAAATTTTATCCCCATAGTCCAGCCATCTACACTGCTTATGTATGAAGACCTCAAAAAAAAAAAAAAAAAAAAATACTGTGCTTTCTTCTCAGTCAAGAAAGACTTTGTTCTGGGTATTGAGCCAAGTAAATTTTAAGATCTAAAGACCAAGACACTCTGGCAAAAACAAAAACAAAAAAAAACAAAAAAAAACACAAAAAACAAAAACAAAAACAAAAAAAAACACCTAAATGAAAGATCTCTGCGAGTGAGATCCCAGTGGAAAGAACGGGCCATCAAAGAAGGAGGTACTTTTCTCTGAAGGGAGGAGAGAACTTCCACTTTGACTACAACCTTGTCTAAATATGATCTGAGTTGGTGAACTCAAAAGGCTTCCACAGCCTTGGCAACTCATGACAAGAACCTTGGGAGATTACTGATGCCGTAAACAAGAGTGTCAAATTGTTAAGTCAACAACAGGAGTCATTGTGCACTTACTCCTCATGTAGGATTTCTGTCCTTAATGTGTTGTACTATGTGAACTAATGCTATAACTAGTACTCAAACAGTATTTTACACTTTATGCTCTGTGTGGGTGCAAACTGATGAAATCTTTACTTAATATATACTAATTGATCTTCTCTATATAAAGAGAATTGAAAATGAATCTTGATGTGAATGGAATGGGAGAGGGAGCGGGAGATGGGAGGGTTGCGGGTTGGAGGGAAGTTACGGGGGGGAAAAAGTCATTGTAATCCATAAGCTGTACTTTGGAAATTTATATTTATTAAATAAAAGTTAAAAAAAAGATCTAAAGACAAGATATACTGAATAAAATAAATACAATTCAGATATTGTTGCAGTAACTTGCTTATGAAGTTGTAGTACTGATTTTCGTAGTTCCCCCCCTTGATGTAAGCAGGCAGATAGGATAAAATCAGTTAGATTGTGAGCTGGAAGATCACACCCCTGTGCGATCTTATGCCCCTACCTGATCCCATCTGTACACCCACCTGTCAATCAGACCATGTAACCACTCCCCCTTTAGGAGTAAATAAAAGGCCTGGAGCACAGTGGGTCCTTCCCTTGTTGCCCTGCAGGCACATGGCCTTTGGGCCATTGGCTCTCTGCTTTCCTGCCTGCATGCTTGCTCCACATGACCTACTGGCCTGCTCTCTGCCTTTGCTTTGCTGCCACGCTAAGCTACCTATGGCTGCTCATATCCCTACGCTTGCTCCACATAGCTCGCTCCTGGCCTGCTCTCTGCCTGGTATGGATCCGATGTAGCTTCTAGACCTCTTTCTTCCCTAATTAAAGCCCTCACTTTCTTGTGCATTCCTCTCACTGAATAAAAGGTTTAAAAATTTACAATGTTGTCTGGTCTATTTGAGCCAGTGTTCAGAATTCTTCTCTGAATAATTGGCCAGAACCCACAGGATGATTAATATTGAAAATTATTAATAAGCAGGACGCTATTACCCTTACCTGTAGGTGATGTGCTCCAAGACCCCAAGTGGATGCCTGAAATCACAGATGGTCCCAAATCCTGTGTATGAGGGGTTTTCAAGAAGTTTATGAAACGTGCAATTACTTTGGTTCCAAACCATCTTGAAATCCACGCATAGTTTTATTGTAATATACATTTCCAGCAACTTTTTGAAGACCTGTTGTACTCATGACTTTCTGGGTTTTTTGTTTGTTGAAATTTGAGAGGCAGAGGGAGACAGCAGAGAAGACTCCTATCCGCTTGTTCACTGTTCAGATGACAACAATCCAGGTTTCCCATGTGGGTGAATACAGTGGACAAAGGGATATTCACATTTTAAGCAGCATGGAGCAGGATGGCACAAAATTTTAATCATGCTATTTTAGCATGCCACACGATTTAAAACTTAGGAAGTGTTTGTTGCAGGAATGCTTCATGGGATTTCTAAGTATTAGCACTTAGTGAGATGCGAGAACACTACTTTCATCTCAGTATTTCCATTATAGTAAAATCATCATTTTGGATTTAAAATAAAAGTATTTCTGTTAGCTGCTCTATCCTGCCTGCCTTTTCAATGTCTATTAAAATTTAGTTAAGCTGAAATTCAGATAAAATGATGCTGGAGTTATTTTAAATCATTAATAAATGCTGCAATGTGCGCACACGTGCATGTGTGTGTGTGTATGTGTGTGTGTGGCATAGGAAATAGATTAGAATTCCAATTACTGAAATGTCCTGATCAGACAAAAACATCTTCCTTTTGATTTGTTGGTTTTCCCTTCTTTGATTACACACTTGACTTTTTGTAATATGCACGTCCTTATTCAATCATGGAGTGTTTTTAATATTAAACATCATACATCACATTCATTGGAGAATGGTCAGAAAAGTACATTGCACACTATTTCTTGATACCCCACTAAATTTTGAGTAATGTAATGATATAGCTGAAAAATGTGACATATAAAGCATCATTGCCACTGACATGCTCCCTCTGAAGATGAAGGACAGTAAATTGTTCATCTTCAAGAGATTAACAGGGAGGTTGTTTTCTGTTTGTCTGACTGGTCAAGGACAATTTACAGTTGAGTTACTCTGAAGCAAAGACTTGTTGATTTGAGCACACTCTTATTATAACTTTAGGTACAGGATGATAGATTTTGCTGTCATTTTGATAAACTGCGATCTATGTACTTACAATAAAATGAAACACTGTATTTGTTTGGTCCTGCTTCTTAACAACTAGCAATGAAAGCTTCCTTTGAGGAAGGTTTAAAGATTTCAGTCCCAGAGGCTAACCAAATGTCTTCACTTTTCCGCAAGTAGTCAATTTTGGTTCAGATTAAAGTTAACTATGCCAATACTAGTTTACTTGTGAATATACAACACATAGGATTCTCTACACTGCATGCGAATGCCATGCTAATTAAAGACGTTTGTATAATCCTTCTCTGAAGCTGTAATTATATTACAATGACTCTGAGAAAGTAGACAATACAAATCATTGCTTTTTCAGTTATTTTACATAACAAAAGCAGAGATGGATCTCTTTATATCCAAATTTCATTCATAATGAAAACTAACCATTCAGTAATAGTAAAAAATTAAAGGTTAAAGACCTGGAAGAGTTTCTACAGATTAAAATCATTTGATCAATGCACATGGATTTTAAGGAGAAAAAAATTTGCATAGTTTTTTTAACTTCGTAAATACAAGTTAAGAGCAATTTTGAGAATCTCACTTTTACTAAGCTTCTTTTCAATAATTTTAAAACAACTCCGTCATACCTACCTTATTACCTAAGCTGTAAAGTAAGAAAGTAAGATTGGGCTCTATAATTCATTTCTCCACGGATCTACATAATTTAACATGCTGTTTGCAGCTTTTCCAATGAAAGGTAGCATGCGATTTTGTTTACTTTGAATTATGATGCATTACTTACTATAGAGAATGGAATCTAAGTAGAAACAGGGCAGTGGGCTAAACCTGAATGTGTTTTATACCTTCAGCTGTCTTGCACCTTTTCTCTTGCCATGAGAAGAATTTCCTTCAGGGAACTGAGTAACCCTTGCTCTACCTCCCTAGGCCTCAGGATGAAATGAATGGAATAGAACAAGATTGAACATATACTGAGGGCCACCTGCTGAACCATACAATTTAAAGCAGGGCTATCAAGGCAAGCCAATCTTAGGGCAGCGAATTTCCAACCAATAGCAGATATGTGAGGAAGAAATACTTGCTTTTGTATGCCACTTAGATTTTGAAGCATTTTTTTAATGCAGCAGTAGATGGCTGAGGCATAGATAATCCTATGTGACAAGTTTTACAAGATGCTTGTTGTTACTTTTGATATGTGTTAAATAAACTTTTCTTTTGATTTTATTTTTTATATTCCATAAAGGTCCTGCATGTTTTTTATCAACATGTGATAATTGTACATATTTATGGTGTTCAGTGTAATGTTTCAATACATTTATACAGCACGAAGTATACAAATCATGAGTAGAATTTATATTTTTAATTTATGTTTGGAGCCCTCAAGTTCATTCCTAGCTCTTCATAAAATATATAATGGATTATTGTGAACTATAGTCATCTCACTGTTCTATGGAACACTAGAATTTATTCCTTCTGTATAAGTGTGATTTGGTGCCTATTATCCAATCTCTCTCTCTCCTCCATCCTTTCCCAACCTATTTTAATTATAATTCTACTTCCATATCTTTTTTTCAGCTTTTACATGTGAGAGAGCATATGCAGTATTTTTCTTTCTGTGTCTGGCTATTTCACACAACATAATGATTTCTAGCTTCATCCACTGCAAATGACAGGGTTTCCTTCTCCTTTAGAGCTAAATAATATTCCAATGTGTGTGTGTGTGTTTGTGTGTATCACATTTCTTTTTTTTTTTTTTTTAAGATTTATTTGAAAGGCAGAGTTACATACAGAGAGGGAAAGACAGAAAGAGAGAGGTCTTCTATTGGCTGGTTCCCTCCCTAAATGGACACATCAGCCAGGGCTGTGTCAGGACTAACCCAGAAGCCTGGAACTCCATAGTAGCAGGGGCCCATGCATTTGCACCAACTTTGATTGCTTTCCCAGGCACTTTATCACAGAGCTGGATTGGAAGCAGCACATCTGAGACTCAAATTGGCATTCTGATATAGGATGCTGGTATCACAGGCAATGTCTTAACCCACTGTTCCACAATGCTAGCTAGCTCTTATATATCACATTTTCTTCATTCATTCATCCATTGGTGAGCATCTAGGCTGACACCATGATTTAGCTATTGTTAATAGTACAGCAATAAAAACTCAAGTGCTGGTGTATATTTGTCATACTGATCTCATTTCTTCTCCATGTTCACCCACAAATGTAGTAAATAGATCATAGGGTCAATCTGCTTTTACTTTTTTTAAAAGATTTATTTATTTATTTGAAAGAGTTGCAGAGAGGCTTAAGCAGAGAGAGAGAGAGAGAGAGAGGGGTCTTCTATCCACTGGCTCACTCCCCAGTTGGCCCCAATGGCCGGAGCTGGGCTGATCTGAATCCAGGAGCCAGGAGCTTCTTCTGGGTCTCCCATGTGGAGTGCAGGGGCCCAAGGACTTGGGCCATCTTCTGTTTTCCCAGGCCATAGCAGAGAGCTGGATTGGAAGTGGAGCAGCTGGATTTGAACTGGTGCACATATGGGATCCTGGCACTGCAGGAGGTGGCTTTACCCGCTACTCCATAGCGTCAGCCCCTCTACTTTTACTTTTTTAAGGAACATCGATACAGTTCTCTATAACAGCTTTACTAACTCACATTCTCACTAACAGTGTACAAGAGTTCCTTTTTTCTTCAAATTCTTGCCAGCATTTGTTTTTTTATATATTAATAGCTATTCTCATTGAGGTAAGATAATATCGCATTGTGGTTTTGATAAGTATTGCCCTAATGGCTAACAGAAATGTTTATTCACATCATTTGCTCATTTTTAATTAAATTATTTTGATTTTTGTTGCTAAATTTTTCAATTTCAATTAATTTCCAGACAAATAGTTTGAAAATATTTTCTCTAGTTCTTTCAGTTTTCTCCTCACTTTGTTGATTATTTCCTTTACTGTATGGTAGCTTCATATGTTTATATAATTCCATTTTTCTAGTTTTTGTTTTTTTTTTAACCTGTGCTTTTGAGGTTTCATTCAAAGCATAATTGCCTATATCAATGTCTCAAATTGTTTTCCCTATGTTTTGTTCTAGTCATTCATAGTTTTACATCTTTCATTCAGACCTTAGATCCATTTTGAGTTTATTTTTGTACAGAGTGAGAGATAGGGGTCAAGTGTCAATCTTTTGCACGTGAATATCCAAGTTTTGTTTTGTTTTGTTTTGTTTTGCTTTTTAGCACAATATGTTAAAGTGGCTGTCCTTTCCCCATGGTATGATTTTGGCTCCTTTCTCAAGAAACAGTTGGCTGAAGATGCATGGATTTATTTCTGAGATCTGTTTTCTCCTCCACAGGCCTATGCATTTGTTTTTCTTCCATTACCATGCTCTTTTGGTTACTATAGCTTTGTAATATGTCATGAAACCAAGTATTGTGATAATTCCATATTTGCTCTTTTTTTTGCTGAAAATTTCTTTAGCTATTATTGGTCTTTTGAATTTGCAAATAAGTTTTAAAATTGCTTTTTCTAGTTCTGTGGAAATCAGTACTGTTATTTTAATAAGGAACACATTGAATATATAAATTTATTCAAGTAAGATGGATATTTTAACAATATTATTTCTTCCAACCCATGAAAATAAAAGGTTTTCTATTTTTATTCTTTCATTTCTTTTTTTAGTGTTTTGTAAATTTCATTGTAGTAGTCTTTCATTTCCTTTATTAAATTTATACCTAGATAATTATTGTTTTACTCTTACGAATGGAATTGTTTTCATGAATTCTTTCTGAGGAAGTTTATTATTGATGCTTAAATAAATGCTACTGACTGGAACTGGCACTGTGGCTTTGTAGGCCAAGTTTCCACCCATGGTACTGTCATCTCATATGGGTGCTGGTTTGTGTCCCAGCTGCTCCTCTTTCAATCCAGCTCTCTGCTGTGGCCTGGGAAAGCAGTAGAAGATGGCCCAAGTCCTTGGGCCCCTGCACCCACGTGGGACACCCAGAAGCAGCTCCTGACTCCCGGCTTCAGATCAGTTCAGCTCCAGCTATGGTGGTCATTTCAGGAGTGAACCAGCAGATGGAAGATCTTTTTCTCTGTCTCTCCCTCTTTCTGTAAATCTACCTCTCAAATACGTAAAATCTTTTTAAAAATGTTATTGATTTTTGTATATTGATTTTGTATACTGAAACTTGACTGAACTTGTCAATTCTAATAATCTTTTTGTAGTGTCTTTAGGTTTTTCTATATATAGAATCATAACATCTACAAACAAGAATAATTTTAATTCCTTCCTATTTTTATACTTTTAGTTTATTTCATTGTATAATGACTCTAGCTGAGATTTTCAATAACATTAAATGAATGTGGTGAGAGTGCATATCCTCACTTTATTCCATATATTGCAGGAAACATTAAACCTGGTAGAAGCTCCTGGCTTTTGATTGGCCCATCTCTAGCAGTTGCAACCATTTGGAGAGTGAACCAGCAGATGGAAGATCTCTCTCTCTATGTGTCTCCTTCCTTCTCTCTCTCTCTGTAACTCTACCTTTCAAATAAATACAAATTAAAAATTAAAAAAAAGAAGATTTTAAAAAATTTCCTTTAGATTTTTTCAATGACCCATTGTTTCTTTTTTTTAAGATTTATTCATTTATTTCAAAGGCAGAGTTACAAAGAGGCAGAGGCAGAGAGAGAGAGAGAGAGGTAAAGAGAGAGAGAGAGAGAGAGGTATTCCGTCCACCGACTCACTCCCCAGATGGTCACACTGGCCTGGCCGGAGCTGGGTCGATCCGATGCCAGGGGCCAGGAGCTTCTTCTGGGTTTTCCATGTAGATACAGGGGCCCAAGGACTCGAGCCATCTTCTACTGTTTTCCCAGGCCATAGCAGAGGGCTGGATCCGAAGTGGAGCGGCCAGGACTCAAACCCACATGGTATGCAGGCACTGTGAACAGAACTGCACCCCACCCACCCCCTGCCACTCCACAGCAGACCCCCCCCCCCCCCGGGAAGGCATTGTTTCTTTAACAGCATGGTGTTCAGTTTCCATGTTTTTGTATGGTTTCTGAAATTTCTTTAATTATTCATTTCTTGCTTTATTCCATTGTGGTATGAAAAAATGATATATCCATTTTTTAAAAAAAATTTATTAAGACTTCTTTTTTTTTTTAACATTTGTTTTTTTTTTTATTTTTTTTTATTTTTTTTTTTTATTTTTTGACAGGCAGAGTGGACAGTGAGAGAGACAGAGAGAGAAAGGTCTTCCCTTGCCGTTGGTTCACCCTCCAATGGCCGCCGCTGCAGCCGGCGCACCGCGCTGATCCGATGGCAGGAGCCAGGATCCAGGTGCTTCTCCTGGTCTCCCATGGGGTGCAGGGCCCAAGCACCTGGGCCATCCTCCACTGCACTCCCTGGCCATAGCAGAGAGCTGGCCTGGAAGAGGGGCAACCGGGACAGAATCCGGCGCCCCGACCGGGACTAGAACCCGGTGTGCCGGCGCCGCAAGGTGGAGGATTAGCCTATTGAGCCACGGCGCCGGCCTATTAAGACTTCTTTTGTGAACAAATATTTGATCTATTCCAAATAATGTTCCATGCTCTGATGAGAAGAAAGTGTGTTCTATAGCTGCTGGATGAACTATTCTGCCAATAGTTATTCATTCCATTTTATCGGTAGTATAGTTTTAACTCTGATGTTCTTCGTTGAGTCATTTTGTTTGGATGGTCTTTCCATTGATCAAAGTGGGGTATTGAATTCCACCACTATTATTATACTGGAGCCCATATCTTCCTTTAGAGCTAATAATGTTTATTTTTTAAAAATCCACTATGAGCATATATAATTATAATTGCTGTTTCTTCTTGTGGAAGTTATTCTTGATCATTATATATGATCTATTTTGTGCCTTTGTAAAGCTTCTGTCTTAAAATTTGTCTTATGTAAGTATAGCTACTTCTGCTTACTTTTGGGTTCCATCTGCATGAACTATCTTTTTCCTTTCTTTCACTGCTAGTCGATAGATGTTTTACTGGTGAAGTGAGTTTCTTATAGGTAGTAAGTGTATCATTGAGTTCTTTTTAATCCATCAGTCCGTTTGCCTCTACTAATCAGAGAATTTAGTTCATATGCATTCAAAGTTATTATTGATAAGTACAAACTTACTCTTATCATATTGTTGAATTTCTTGTTTGTGGTGAATACACTGTTCTGTTCTTCCTCTTGTGTTGTTCATATTTGTGGTTTTGCTGTCTCTTTGTTTTTCTAATTCTCTTTTGTATATATAATCTTCCCTTCCAGTGACTTTAATATATTCAAGTATTTTCCTGATGATAACCATCTTTCTTTTGCTTCTGGATGTAGTATTCTCTTAATCATCTTTTGCAAGGTCAGTCTGATGGTGATGAATTATGTCCGTTTTTGCTTATTTTTTTTTAATCTTATAAAGCCTTTACTTCTTCATTTATGAAGGCTAGCTTTACTGGGTATAGTGTACATGGTTGGCAGTTTCTTTTCTTTTAGGATTTGGAATGTCATTCCATTTCCTCCTGCTTATAAGGTTTCTGCTGAGAAATCTGCTATTAATGTTACCAGAGAAATGCAGGGTTCTTGTCTTTGTGCAAGAAAGAATTCAGGCATGAGACAGAGTAGTGGAAAGTAAAAAGTCGCAATGTTTATTAGAATAGGGACATCCGTAAGAACAGATGGGCACCTCTCCAGACAGGACCTGAGAGAGAGTGCCCAGTCGCTCGGACTGGGGAGAGGGGAGCGAGGTTACATGGTTGAGTAGAGAGATTACACCTGGGCAGGCCAGGCGGGCAGCTCAGCAGAGAGGCAGAGGGCTGATCGCGCAGTCCGGTTGAGGCCGGGGTGGGTTTTTAAGGAGATGGGTCTTTGTCTTCACACATCTCCTCCTGAAACAAAGGATTTTATAGATGTAAATATTAAGAAGCTCCTATCTGAGTTTTCCCTTGAAGGCATCAGACAGGAGGAAGCCTAGCTGGTGCCATCCTGGGTTCAGAGGAAGGGTGAACAGGACCCCCTGGAGAATGGGGATCCTGAGCAGGGTGTTTGAAATGCAGATACTGGGCTGCACCTGGGAGATTGTGGAAGATTTGTAAGGCAAAAGGGGCGGGGACCTCCACCTGGCAGGTTATCAGGTAGAAGGGGGCAGGGTAGGATGTGAATACCGGGCTGCCCCTGAAAACATTATCAGGATGACTTTGAGATGCAGCATATGCTGGACATAGAAGTCTTCTATTTAAGCCTGTTACACACACATAAGCTCATATCTAACTTCCTACCTAACATTAAGTTAATGGCTTTTCCTTTAAATGTGCTTGGCACCTTGTTCTTGCAGCTTATAGAATTCTCTTTTTGTGCTGTACTTTTTACAGTTGGACTATAATATTTTATTGTAAGGATCTTTTCTGGTCATATCTATTTGGGATCCTTTGGACCTTCTGTAACTGAATGGCTGAGGGGAAGGCATATAGCACATCATTCACTTTACAGAAGGGTGGTGGTTCAGGTTGATGTAGGCAGGCATACAGGTTAAACAGCCTCCTACAAGGTTTGCATCTCAGTCCCCAGCTAATGCACCTGGAAGGTAGTGGATGATGGCCTGAGTGCTTGGGCCCCTGCTACACATGTGAGAGACATGAATGGAGTTCCAGGCTTCTAGATTTGACCTGACCCAGCCCTGGCCCTTGGGACCATTTAGGAGTGAATCAAAAGATCCACAAGTGGAAGATCTGTTTCTCTCTCCCCTATTCCCTCATCAACCCCATGTCACTCTTCCTTTTAAATAAATAAATAAATGTTTTTCAAAATGACAAAATATAGAGATGGGAGCCAAATTAAATGTAGCAAGGATTTGGGGGTAGCAAGAAGGTGGTTGTAATTATAAACAACATCACAATATCTTTGGGGTGATGAGACAGTTCTGTATCTTGACTATTGTGATGGTTATACAAATTTACAAATGATAAGTTGAAATAAAACTGTACACATTTATTGAACCAATAATCATTTTCATTTCCGTTTTTTAAAGTTGCATTTATTTATTTGAAAGACACAGTTAGAGACAGAGAGAGGAATGGACAGAGAGAGAAAGAAAAAGAGATCTTCCAGCTGGTGATTCATTCCCCAAATAGCTGCAATGGCCAGGGCTGGGTCAGATTGAGGCCAGGAGCCTGGAACTCCTTCTGGGTCTCACGTATGGATGGCAGGGGAACAAACACGTGGGCCATCTTCCACTGCTTTCTCAGGTGCATTAGCAGGGAGCAGGATTGGAAGTGAGCGGTTAAGATTCAAACCAGTGCTCATGTGGAAGCCAGCATCTCAGACAGCATCTGAATCCATCATACTGCTGTGGTCTAACCCATTTTCATTTTTGATATTACATTGTAATCATGCAAACTGTAACCATTGAAAGAAATTTGGTGAAGAGCACATGGGGCTTCTCTATATTGTCTTTTTAACTTTCTTGAATTTATAGTAATTTCATAATTGAAATGTAAAAAAACAATTTTATTGAAAGAGAACATAATTAATTAAAATAGCAACAGCAAAAGTACAGGTAAATACAGATTAAATCAGTGGAAGCAATGTCAAAATGCATTGCAGGAAAATTTAAATTAGTTTTGTGCAAAATTCAGACAGAAAAATCAGGGCCTAAGCTCTATCCTAATAGAAATGGGATGATCTGCAAGAGGCAGCACTAGCAATTTTCTTACAAATACTGAGAATATTCTGAATGTTCTTATAAAACATGTCAGTGCTCTTACATGCCATGGCTCTTAGCTGAATATTAACCTGAGCTCTTCATATACCCTTGTCCTTTTCAAAGCTCAGCTTGCTGGGTTCCATGTGCTTATATCCTATACAGATAAATAAAAAAAATAATAATAAGCAATAAGCTAAGTAAAATTCACTATTCCCTGTGGTCAGCACCTCTTAATTCATAAAATGCTAGCTGCATATTTTTTTCTAGTACATTACGTTTCTCAGTTCACATGAGTTGATGGAAAGGACTTAGGTCCATGTGAATTAATTTATAACTTTGGTGTATCTTTCAGTATACTAATTGCAGGCTAATAGGGAGATACTCTTGAAGTATGTTTGACCCCACTGTGACATATTTCTGCAATTTTCCTTTTTTTTGTTAAGGCAAATTTCTCCAATTTTATATTCTACTGTGGAATATAAGAATCATGACCACCATACTCTTTGAGGATACTTCTGTTTTTACTGTTGGAATCTTATTTTATTTTTTAATCTGCTCTCATAGTTGTCACTTTTTTTTTTATTTTCTTTGGCTATCATCTGTAATGAAATTTCTATACCTGAATATTTTCATTTGAGTGTTATTATCAGCCTGTGGAGAGTGATATATATATATATATACACATACATATATATATATACATACATATATATACATATATATACACACATATATATATATATACACAAAATTTCAAATCAGAAGAATTCTAGCTATCTTTAAAGCAATATGAATTTCTTGGTTTTTTAAGCATGATTCAGTCAGTAACTATTTTAATATAAACTGAAAAGGAAACTAACTCTTCAACTGAATTTCTTACTAACATCTTGAATTCTTGTCTTAGTATCAGAGTGTTTCCAGAGATTTGTGGAGTTCTAGGTTACAATACCAGTAATCTAATAAGAGAATAGGACATTTTGATGCAACTATTTAACTCTTAATACACTTTAAAAACTCATATGTATTTGTTATATTCTTTCAAAGCAAAATGATTTAGGTACTACATTCCCACTCACAAGCCTTGGTGACTTATTTTGAACAGCTTTCTAACACATCTAGGTAGGTTTATAAGTTTGTTCCCCTCAAAAATACTTTTCTTTGGAAAACAAATCTTGTGGAGAATTCTTCTCATCTTGTTGTTTCAGGTTAATATATTTCTAGAAGATGAGTACATGCAGGATCTGGTAATTACAGGAAAAAGCTTACAAAGTAGATCCTATTGTTATGGGGAAAGGGCGGCCTAAGAGATGGCCTCAGGGCTTTGTCTCTTGCAAAAGAAGAATTATCAGGCAGACAAGGTGGTGAAAGTAAAGTAGGATTTATTTAGGTTGGAAACCTCCTGCCAGAGCAGCAAAGAGGGGGGGTTCCAAGAAAGGAAGACCCACAGGGCAAGTGATAATGAAGTTTTGAAGTACAATCTTGGGGACCAAACTGTCAATCAACGAGGAGGTGGTAGCAAACTCAGCAAAAGACCTGATTTAAAATTCTCCATCCTTTCTGGCTTATTTATGATAAAAAACCATAGGGAAGGATGGGGGAGGAATCACCACTTCCTTGCTATTTTCATGGTAAATTTGTAAATTTGGAGATTACTTGATCTGTTAAAGATAATGGAGAGATTCATAATGAAGCAGGATACTTTGTTCTGCTAAAGATAAACTTTTGAGTGGGGGAGCAGACACCTTGAAATTCCAAATTTATACCAGGGGAGCACCCTGACTGCCTATTACCCATTTAACTCCTTATACTATGAGATGAAACTCAAGGCATTTTAACAAGTTGTCCTGAGCTTGCTTTGCCTTAAGATTGGCAAGGGAACATTGGGTGTGGTTAATATATAATATGATTCATAAAGTCCATATCACTTAGAGATACTGAATTACTATACTTGTGAATCACAGAAAGACTTATCAAACATTCTAAGAGTCTCTTGTTATCCTAAAATTCATTTGTATCTTAAATGATTTCCCTAATTTTCCTTCAATCTAACTATAAAGAAAGAATTGACTAGAATATTTTAAAAGGGACATTCATGACATTAAGTTATGTAAGGGAGATGGATAAAATAAGTTGCATGAGGGGGCCAGTATTATGGCACATCAGGTTAAGGCACTGCTTGTGATGATGACATTCCATATCCTAGTGCCAGCTTGAATCCCAGATGCCTCACTTCCAATTTAGCTCCCAGCTAATGTACCAAGGAATGCAGCATAAGATGACATGGGCCACCTGAGCCCCTGCCACCCATGTGGAAGACCTGGATAGAGTTCCTGGCTCTTGGCTTCGGCCTGGCCAGCCCTGTCAATTGTGGTCATTTAAAGAATGAATGGGGGCCGGTGCTGTGGCATTGCATGTAAAGCCACTGTCTGCAGTGCTAGTATCTTGGTATCCCATATAGGTGCAGGTTTGAGTCCCAGCTGTTCCACTTCTGATCCAGCTCTCTGCTATTGCCTGGAAAGGCAGTGAAAGATGGCCCAAGTCCTTGGGCCCCTGCACCTGCCTGGGAGACCCTGAAGATGTTCCTGGTTCCTGGCTTTGGAACTGCCCAGCTACTGCCATTGCAGCTATCTGGGGGGTGAACCAGCAGATGGAAGATGTCTCTCTCTCTCTCTCTCTCTTTCTCTCTCTCTCTCTCTCTGCCTCTCTGTAGCTCTGCTTTTCAAATAAATAAATAAATCTTTTAAAAAATGAGCAAATGGAAGATCTCTTTGCTTTGTTTCTTCCTGTGTAATTGTAATGCTGCCTTTCAATTAAATAGATCTTTAAAATATTAAATCTCATAAGTAGATATATTTCTATAAAATTTAATTTGAAAGATAAATTTAGGGGCTAGATCTGTTGTGTATTGGGTAAAGCCACCACTTGTGATGCCAGCATCCCATGTGGGTGCCAGTTTGAGTCCTTGCTGCTCCACTTCTGATCCAGCTTCCCGCAAATGGCCTGGGAAAGCAGCAGAAGATGGCCCAAGTGTTTGGGTCCTTGCCACCCACATAGGACATTTGGATGGAACTCCTGACTCCTTGTTTCACCCTGTCCTATTGCTAGCTTTTGTAGCCATCTGGAGAGTGAGCTAGCAAATGGAAGAGCTCTCTCTCTCTCTCTGTCTCTCCCTCTTTCTCTGTAATTCTAACTTTCTAAATAAATAAATCTTTAAAAAAAAGACAATTTAAAAATTCTAAAAGCAAGCATGCAATAAAGAAAACTAAACATTTACTTCCAAAATAAGCAATGTAAAATGTGTCCAGATTTTCTTCAGCAATAAACATTTCGTCTAGAAATGAATGGAATGTCACTCTCATATGGGCAAAGGTTCTGTGAACATAATACTTGACCTTTATAAAAATAAGTACTCAAGGATACATTCCAAGATAATGAGGACTTGATTAAATATTAACATGTCAAAAAATAATATAAAGTGACAGGTGATGAATCTTAAAACCAACGAATCATAAGATTTAATATAAATTATATTGTCAATATGTCAAAAACAAGTGAATAACATGAAAAAATATTGAAAAGGAATAGTTACATTATAAAACAAATAATTGTGGCCAGCGCCGCTGCTCAATAGGCTAATCCTCCACCTAGCGGCGCTGGCACACCGGGTTCTAGTCCTGGTCGGGGCGCCGGATTCTGTCCCGGTTGCCCCTCTTCCAGGCCAGCTCTCTGCTATGGCCCAGGAGTGCAGTGGAGGATGGCCCAAGTGCTTGGGCCCTGCACCCCATGGGAGACCAGGAGAAGCACCTGGCTCCTGCTTTCGGATCAGTGCGGTGCAGCGCACCGGCCACGGCGGCCATTGGAGGGTGAACCAACAGCAAAGGAAGACCTTTCTCTCAGTCTCTCTCTCACTGTCCACTCTGCCTGTTAAAAAAAATAAATAATTGCTCCAAAATTGGTTTATACTTCTTAATTGCAAGAATGGATGAGAAAGTATATATAAAGGTGTTCTAATAATTCAAAATAATTGGTACGGTGATGACATTTTCAATGCTTC
Organism: Oryctolagus cuniculus; assembly: GCF_051225735.1. Lineage (NCBI taxonomy): Eukaryota > Metazoa > Chordata > Mammalia > Lagomorpha > Leporidae > Oryctolagus > Oryctolagus cuniculus. The sequence goes on from NC_142888.1 coordinate 63,349,314, forward strand.
CCTTCCAAATGAGTTGTTATTCAGTTCTTTCTCCTATGAGATATTTAACTTTCCTCTCTTGCTATTACTTTACCTTAATAAAATATACCCATGTCAGAATACTCAACGTGGTGCAAGTGCACAAAATTTTTGCAATTGTAATAAAGAAATCACAGTTAAAACACTATTACCTTCATGGGGCAAGTCCTTAAATTGATACTATACAAATACAAAGTGTTTTCAAAAGTTCACACAAAATACATATTTTGGGAAAAAAAAGAGCTGTGGGTGAATTTTTAAAAAAAATCTATACCAAAATAAACTTATTTTTAATTCCACTTTCTATGCATTTTTGATGTATTAAATACATCAAAAATACATTAAGTACTACTCATGTAGTGAGGCTGCCATCTTGAGGCTAAATCATGTTCTCTCAGAATCAAATATTATGCATGTCTGAAGAGTTCAAGAAAATTCTCACTACTTCCATGACAATCAGTAGTTTCTACATTACCTGGAGTAGAGCTGCTGAAACACATTTGGTAAAGGACCGCATTAGATAGCTAATCCCAAACTAAGACTTTGTTCTACTGTTACTTAAGGTCTTCAATTGCACCAGCTGCCAAAATCGTGTCCTTCTGCAGCATCTTACCATGTGACTTCTTGCAGAAAGGAATTATAGCAGTCTTTTCGTTTCCTTTATTTAATTCATTCAATTATCTAGTTTATTTGATTATTGCTTTATTTAATTAATATGGCAGGAATCCAACTAGTTTGCTGTCAAAACCCTAATTCAAAGGGCCTCACTGTGTAGGCTCCTCAATACTCTTATGAATGATTCTTATTTTTTTATATTTTTAAAAATTTGAACTTACATAAGCTTGTACATATTTATAGTGTATCAGATGGTATTTATATACAAGAGTACATATGTACTAGCTAGTAAGAGTAAGTGTACTTTTCTCATCAACCACTTAACATTTCTTTATGGTGAAAAATATTCAAAATTCTTTTCTACTAGCTTATTTTTTATTAAAAACATACTGCACATTATCATTATCTATCACCTTACTGTGCAATAGGGAATCAGTGCTTCTTATTCCTAACTACAATTTAGTATCCATTAAATAACCTGTCCCCATCCCTTGGTCCTCTATATTCTTCTCAATTTTAACCACCGTTAGACTAATTTCTGTGAGATCAACTTTTTTAATATTCCAGGTGAGTGATTGATATCACATAATACTTGTTTTTGTGTTTTGACTTATCTGATACAATATAATGACCTCTAATTCTGTCAATATCATTGGTGATGACAAGATTTTATCCTTTGTATGACTGAACACTATTCCATTGTGCTTATGTAATATGTTTTCTTTTTCCATTCATCATTGGGTGGGAGTTTTCAATTGTTTTGGTTTTGTGACTATTGTGAATGGTGCAGCAGTAACATGGAAATTCATGTATCTTGTCAACATACTGATTTAATTTTTTTTTTGCTAAATACCCAAGAATGGATTTACTGGTTCATGTGGTAATTCTATTTCTATTTTTTGAGGAACTTTCAAGCTGTTTTGCACAATGGCTACACTATATTACATTTCCATGAACAGTGTACAGGGGTTTCCTTTTCTCCACATCCTCGACAACTGATTTTGTGCTAGCCAAACTTATTAGATTGAGGTGATATCTTATTGTGATTTTGATTTGTTTTTCCATGTTGATTAGTGATACAGAACATTTTTACATGTACCTTTTGATCATTTGCCTTTCTTCCTTTTACCAATGTCCGTATAGATGTACAGACCATTTTATACTGGGCTCTTATCATTATTTTCTATTGAATTGTTTAAGTTCCCTATGTATTTGTGTCATTAACCCCTTGTCAGATGTATACTTTGAAAATATTTTCTCCCACTCTAGGGTTGTCTCTCTAATCTCTGAGTATTTCCTTTGATGTACAAAGGCTCTTAAATTTTATGAAATCCCATTTGCCTATTTTTTTTTGTTTGTTTCTTCTGCTTTAGGGATCTGATTCAGGTAAATCCTTACCTTTCTTTTTTTTTTTTTTAAACTTTTATTTAATGCATATAAATTTCCAAAGTACGACTTATGGATTACAATGGCTTCCCCCCCATACCGTCCCTCCCACCCACAACCCTCCCCTTTCCCACTCCCTCTCCCCTTCCTTTCACATCAAGATTCATTTTCGATTATCTTAATATACAGAAGATCAGCTTAGTATACATTAAGTATGGATTTCAACAGTTTGCTCCCACACAGAAACATAAAGTGAAAAATAATAGATGATTTTTTTAAATGATGATGAAATCAGAGCAGACCTATTGTCATGTTTAATCCCAGTGAGAGTCAAGTTGGGAATTGATAATTTCTTTTTTTTTTTTTTTTTTACAGAGGATCAGTTTAGTATGCATTAAGTAAGGATTTCAACAGTTTGCACCCCCATAGAAACACAAAGTGAAATATATTGTTTGAGTACTCGTTATAGCATTAAATCTCAATGTACAGCACATTAAGGATAGAGATCCTACATGAGGAGTAAGTGCACAGTGACTCCTGTTGTTGACTTTACCAATTGACACTCCTGTCTATGGCATCAGTAATCTCCCTATGCTCCAGTCATGAGTTTCCAAGGCTATGGAAGCCCTCTGAGTTCTCCGACTCTTATCTTGTTTAGACAAGGTCATAGTCAAAGTGGAGGTTCTCTCCTCCCTTCAGAGAAAGGTACCTCCTTCTTTGATGACCTGTTCTTTCCACTGGGATCTCACTCGCAGAGATCTTTTGCCAGAGTGTCTTGGCTTTCCATGCCTGAAATACTCTCATGAGCTTTTCAGCCAGATCCGAATGCCTTTAGGGCTGATTCTGAGGCCAGAGTGCTATTTAGGACATCTTCCATTCTATGAGTCTGCTGAGTATCTCACTTCCCATGTTGGATCACTCTCCCCTTTATTTACTCCATCAGTTAGCGTTAGCAGGTACTAGACTTGTCTATGTGCTCCCTTTGACTCCCAGTCCCTTCACCATGACCAACTGTGAACTGAAACTGATCACCTGGAACAGTGAGATGGCATTGGTACATGCCACCTCGATGAGATTGAATTGGAATCCCCTGGTATGCTTCCAACTCCACCACTTGGGGCAAGTCAGCCTGAGCATGTCCCAAATTATACATCTCTTCCCTCTCCCATTCCCACCACCATGTTCAACAGGGATCACATTTCAGTTAATTTTCAACACTTAAGAATAACTGTGCATCATAAACCAGCCATATTAAGTAGAACAGATAAAAAAACTACTAAGAGGGATAATGTATTTAGTTGTTCATTAACAGTCAGGGCTATGCTGATCAAGCCACCATTTCCCATAGTGTCCACCTCACTCCAACAGGTTTCCCTCTTGGTGTTCAGTCAGTCGTCACCAAAGACGTTAAAGATCTCTACGATGAAAATTACAAAACCTTAAAGAAAGAAATAGAAGAGGATACCAAGAAATGGAAAAACCTTCCATGCTCATGGATTGGAAGAATCAATATCATCAAAATGTCCATTCTCCCAAAAGCAATTTACAGATTCAATGCAATACCAATCAAGATACCGAAGACCTTCTTCTCAGATCTGGAAAAAATGGTGCTGAAATTTATATGGAGGCACAAGAGACCTCGAATAGCTAAAGCAATCTTGTACAACAAAAACAAAGCCGGAGGCATCACAATACCAGATTTCAGGACATACTACAGGGCAGTTGTAATTAAAACAGCATGGTACTGGTACAGAAACAGATGGATAGACCAATGGAACAGAATTGAAACACCAGAAATCAACCCAAACATCTACAGCCAACTTATATTTGATCAAGGATCTAAAACTAATTCCTGGAGCAAGGACAGTCTATTCAATAAATGGTGCTGGGAAAATTGGATTTCCACGTGCAGAATCATGAAGCAAGACCCCTACCTTACACCTTACACAAAAATCCACTCAACATGGATTAAAGACCTAAATCTACGACCTGACACCATCAAGTTACTAGAGAACATTGGAGAAACCCTTCAAGATATTGGCACAGGCAAAGAATTTCTGGAAAAGACCCGGGAGGCACAGGCAGTCAAAGCCAAAATCAACTATTGGGATTGCATCAAATTGAGAAGTTTCTGTACTGCAAAAGAAACAGTCAGGAGAGTGAAAAGACAACCGACAGAATGGGAAAAAATATTTGCAAACTATGCAACAGACAAAGGGTTAATAACCAGAATCTACAAAGAGATCAAGAAACTCCACAAAAACAAAACCAACAACCCACTTAAGAGATGGGCCAAGGACCTCAATAGACATTTTTCAAAAGAGGAAATCCAAATGGCCAACAGGCACATGAAAAAATGTTCAAGGTCATTAGCAATCAGGGAAATGCAAATCAAAACCACAATGAGGTTTCACCTCACCCCAGTTAGAATGGCTCACATTCAGAAATCTACCAACAACAGATGCTGGCAAGGATGTGGGGAAAAAGGGACACTAACCCACTGTTGGTGGGAATGCAAACTGGTCAAGCCACTATGGAAGTCAGTCTGGAGATTCCTCAGAAACCTGAAGATAACCCTACCATTCGACCCAGCCATCCCACTCCCTGGAATTTACCCAAAGGAATTTAAATTGGCAAACAAAAAAGAGGTCTGCACCCTAATGTTTATTGCAGCTCAATTCACAATAGCTAAGACCTGGAACCAACCTAAATGCCCATCAACGATAGACTGGATAAAGAAATTATGGGATATGTACTCTTTAGAATACTATACCGCAGTAAGAAACAACGAAATCCAGTCATTTGCAACAAAATGGAGGAATCTGGAACACATCATGCTGAGTGAAATAAGCCAGTCCCAAAGGGACAAATACCATATGTTCTCCCTGATCGGTGACGACTGACTGAACACCAAGAGGTAAATCCTTACCTTGCAATGCTTTGAAAATGCTCTTGTTTTTTTTCCCCTGTATTTTCACATTTTCAGGGTTGCATTTAGGATGTTAATCTATTTTGAATTGATTTTTGTTCATGATGAGAGAAAAAGTTCTAGTTTCATTCTTCACCATGTGAATATCCAATTTTCCCACAAAACAATATAAATATTGCTTATAAAGAGAAGAAAAGAAACCAATAATGAAAGAAAGTGATAAAAGTAGCAATAAAGAATTATACATTTGCATTCTCTTTCTCCTTATATTTTGAATTTTTGGACCACATTAAATTGTATTTTGCTTACATTTACTTTCCATTAACATTCACATACAAATTCTTTCAGACAAAATGAACTTTTCAGCTTGGAGACCTCTCCAACTGTACATACAACAGTTTTTAAGCAATAAGTACCAAGCTAATAATCGGTTAAAATTATAAGATGCAGAACTTTTTCTTTAAAGTTTTCTGGTCCCGGAAAATTCAGTAGGGCCAAATGCATTAACTGGAAGTATCATTTGTTTTATTAAAAACAAAACAAATGGAAACATTTTAATCAAGGATGATAATGGATAAAATAAATACATAGGCTCTCATACACAATCATTCTAAATTTTTGCCCAGCACAAAATGATTACATTATCCTTCAGGCTTGCTATATGCCCATATAATCAACGAGAAATTTAACATTTAAACACCCTAGTAACTATTTACCTTAAAAGTATATGAACCTCTGAAAGATATATTATCAGGCTTTGAGAGGTAAGCACATATTGAAGAAGGCTGTTTATAAATGAAACACTATAAAGTTTATGTTTATGTGTATCACTTAGAAAAGAAGGGGCCTGATCTGTTGTATAGTGGGTAAAGCCTCCACCTGTGAAGCCAGCATCCCACATTGTCACTGGTTTGAGTGCTGACTGCTCCACTTTTGATCCAGCTCCCTGCTAAAGGCCAGGGAAAGCAGTGGAAGATGGCTCAGGTCCTTGGGCCCCTGACACTCATGTGGGAACCCAGGATGAAGCTCCTGGCTCCTGGATTTGGTCTAGCTCAGCCCTGGCCATTGTGGCCATCTGGGGAGCGAACCAGTGGATGCAAGATTTCTCTGTCTCTGTCTTTTCCTCTCTCTGTCTGTAACTCTGACTCTCAAAATAAATAGAAATGAAATTTTTTAAAAGACAGAAAAATGTTGTTCTTTTTCCAATAGTATAGCATCACAGCAACACTATGTAGTTAAGACTGAAAGCTTCTGCATACACGTTCACTATACCTCCAAAGTGGTATATGCCTCAGCCATTCTCATTTGGTATTTAACATATACCAAACATTTTCCTGGACTTGCACCAGTTTGTGTAGGCTAAAACAATCATCCTGCCCTTTTAAACTGAGACAAAGCTAACCAGTTGTAGGGAACCAGAATCAGTAAAGAAACATTAATGTTAAAACCTCACAAGATGTCTTCTAAAGACATGATATGATCATAACAGAAGGACTGACTATGCTCCTAGCTATAGTGAATGTAGAGACATTTGGGAGCCTGGAAAAAGTAGGTACCCGAGATATAAATGATTACCATATCAGTAATAACTATGAGAAACTCAAATGTATGTCCTGGATGTTTCTCTAGTGCAACATCGTCCAGTTTGCTGCTGAGGATGACTGAAAGCTATTCTGCCACTATATGTTTGTGTTTAGTGCAAAGTAATACCAAAACAATTTTATGTGAAATTTCAAGCTATTGAAAGGATTGTACAGCTAACCTTATTTTTGTATTCTGAAATTAGTGCTTTAAAACTCAAAATTAATTCCCTAGCTGCTTAGATCATCTACTATCTTAGACAATTCAAATTGAACATGGTTGCCAGCAAATTCCTTTCTAGAGGAAGTAAAAGCCAAGCACACTGTGGTTATACTTTGCTGCTGGTCTCCCCATGCATGTGCTTGACTAATGAGAGCACTCTGTAACCATTTACTGTGCTACTTCAAAGGAACCAAACATGAGAAAAATTGGTATAATTCAAATTTTGACAAATGATTTTTTTGTGTGTGTGGCAGGCTTACTTTTTAAATGAAAGTAAATCTAAAATCTACAATCAGATGGTCACTTTGATACCCTGAATTAGAAGTCTATAAAAATAAACTTAAAACAGCTGTTTCTGAAAAATGCCAAAGTCTTTTAACACTAAAACATAAAGGAAAGTTTGCAAATGCAAGGTGATGCTCAAACCAAAAACTGTGGTTCAAAAATGTGTTCATAGTGAGACTAAAATCGTCACTGCAAAATTTCCCATGGATTTTTGCACTGACATTAAAAGAAAGATTTTAATCTTTTGGTCTCTTGAAGCTGCTACTGAATACAATAAATTTGAAAGAGGGGAAAGAGACTGTGAGGATCTGAAGGCTAGTTAAGGTAACTACCTCAAATACAACTAAATCACAGTTGAAATACAATCATTTCTGTAGGGAGTTGAAGATAAAGAACAGTTTCCCATCACCCCTTCCTGTTTGAAGAGGATCCTCCAGCAGCTTCAATTTCCTACAGTAATCTTTAATCCAAGTAATTAAGTAATCTCACAAGAAATAAACATACATGGCAGCAGGGTCAAAAAGCCGGGCAGCTCTTCCATGCACAAACATTTCAGGAGAAAAACCATCAGTTTTAAAGATACCCATCAGGTTTCAGGAATTCTCCTATACTCTACACCTAATAACGTTTGCTTTATTCCATTGATGACTAAAATTAACGAGTTTTGCATTGCGTTTTTTTTTTTGTCTGTCACTGTATAGACATTGCAGAACTATTCTGCATCACATGATTTTAAATGAAATAAATATAAAAAATGAGCCACACAATCAACACAACTTTAATATGCCACTTTATTTATTTTGATCACCATGGTGGAACCTCCTTATCAACAATCTTGTGAATTAAGGGGCTGATTTTGCTTCTCAGATCCATCAGGCAGCTATGCTCTGACTTAGGTATGGAGCCTCCGTTCTTCACATGGCCAGACAGGAACGCATGGGCCTTTCTCAAGTGGCCCATTGGCTTCCAGGAACATCTTCGCAAGTCCTGGATAACACTGACTTTGTTTGCATGGTACTGTTGCACTGAAGAGATGCAGTTAGGGCCCTCTGCTACTTTCTCACATTTTGCTCTTCAAATTCTGCCTTCTTCTTGGAATGAGTCTTTGACTTGAGGTGGTCACTAACGGCAGACTTGCAGACGTGATTTAGAGCACCCCACGTTGCAGGAAATGCGGAAGAGCTCTCCTCCATCTGTATGCTGCTCCTCTCTGAACTCAGTGACTCCATCCAGGGAAGTCACATCCAAAGTGGTCATAGAACAGTTCCAAGCAGGTGGTGCTGTTGCTACAAATCTTTTTTTTTTTTTTTTTTTTTTTTTTGCTACAAATCTTTCCACTTTGACTTTGAATATGGTAATATGGTTGGGACAAGTTTCCAGTAGTTTTTAGCTTGTTTGTTCTTTTTTTTTTTTTTTTTTTTTTTTGTCTTGGCACTCAGGTGTGAATGGTCTCCAGCACAAAGCCAGACACATACCAAATGCTGGCAGGTTCTGTTTGTTCAAACGTGGAGACGCCTTCGGATCAGTTTCTCAACAAGTGGCGATGGATGGTTTCTGGGCTGCTAACCTCTTTTCCCCTGACGTGCTGGGAGGGCGTGCCTTTAGGTGGGCTTGGGGCTGCTATCGGGGGAAATGGAGGAGCTTCTGCTGGAAAGGAAAGAAGGAAGACAAACACAGCCAGGGTGTGAAAGAGGAGCGCGTGCCTCGGGCACCAGATCCAACCCAAGAAGGCTGCCTTGTCTCTTGCCACACCCCCTCCCTGTCCTCCTGTCACATTTTGTGTTTTTGATGTCACATTTTACATGTTTCTATATTGCCTATCTCTTAACTACTATTGCCTTTATTATCATTTAAATTGCTGTTTTAGTCTTCATTCTAACATGCTATTGGATTATACACCATGTTTATGGTATTAAAGTATTCTGAATTTGTGTTGTTATTTGTCGCTCCCCGTCTTCGTGGAGGAACGACACAGGACCCTGCGCTGTTCTTTCGTCTGCTCGGCCCTCCCCGGGTTTGCTGCTGGTTCTTCCCGGGTTGGCTATTGGTCCTTCCCGGGTTGGCTGCTGGTCCTTCCCGGGTTGGCTACTGTCCCTTCCACCTCCGTGGAAGGGCGGTTCCCCCTGGCCGCTTTCCCCACTTCCGCAGGGGAGCAGCACACCGCCGGCCGGCTCTCTCGGGGGCTGCACAGGTGTTCCCTCAGATAGATGTTCCCCTTAGATGTTCCTCGTGCATGCCGTCTCTCTCCTCCTTTATAGTCCTCCTCCGCCAATCCTAACTCGGCTGCCCACACGCCGAGTACGCTGCTCTCCAATCAGGAGCAAGTCCTACAGTTTATTGGTTGAACTGGAGGCAGCTGTGTAAAAGCTGTTTTCTTCTCTCCCAGCGCCATATTGTGGGAGAGCAGATGCATAGAATAAGTCTTAATTCCAGTAACTTAGTCTAGTCCGAATTGCTCCCCACATTATTCTTACCTTAGCTTCTCATATTTTCTCTTTTATTAGTCTCTCTTTCAGTTGGAAGAATTCCCTTTAGCATTTCTTGTAAAACAGTTCTAGTGGTGATGTATTTTCTCAACTTTTGTTTCCTGGGAATCTTTTTATCTCTCCTTCGTATTTAAAGAATAACACTTCTAGGTACAGCATTCTTAATTTTCAGGTTTTTTCTTCTGTCTTGAAAATCTCATTCCATATCCTGGCCTATAAGGTGTTTTCCAAGAAGTCTGCAGTGTGGTGAACGAGGCACTTTTATGTGTTATTTAGTTCCTGTCTCTTGCAACTTGGAGAGATTCTCTTTTTGCCTTTACCCTTGGAGAACTGGTTGTAATGTTTTGGGGGGTAGACATGGTGAACTCTGTCTATCTTATACCGAAATTGCCATGTATTTGGGAAGTTTTCTGCCATCTTCTCTTTTAATATGTTTTCTATCTCTTTAGCATTATCCAGTCCCTCTGAACTCCAATAACTTAATTACTTTTTAATGTTGTCTCATAAATTTCCATAAGCTTTCATCATTTCTTCTTGATTCTGCTTTCTTTTATTGTCTTCTGTGTATTTTAAAATACTCTGCCTTCGAGTACACAAATTATTTTGTTTGGTCTATTCTGCTATTGATGTCTTCTATCATATTTAAATATTGTTTAATATACTTTTCAGTTAATGGATTTCTGTTCGATTTTTTTAATTACTTCCATGTTGCAGTTGATTTCTCAACAATGTTGCAGTGGATTCGTTTCTGAGAGGAGCAGCGTGGTGGGGGCAAGAGGTGTGGAGTCACCATACAGACCCCAGGAGTCGAGTGAAAGTGGGCTTGAGGCAAGCAGCCTCTGTGTGGTGACTCTGCGCCTCTTGCCCCCACCACGCTCCTCCTCTCAGAAAGGAATCCACTGCAACATTGTTGAGAAATCAACTGCAACATCTCTATCTTTATGTCAAGTCTCTCTGTTAGAGTATTAAATTGCTTCCCTCCTCTTTTTTTTTTTTTTTTTTTTTTTTTGCCAGGCAGAGTTAGACAGTGAGAGAGAGACAGAGAGAGAGTTATAGACAGTGAGAGAGAGAGAGAGAAAGGTCGTCCTTCCATTGGTTTACTCCCCTAATGGCTGATATGAAGCCAGGAGCCGGGTACTTCCTCCTGGTCTCCCATGCGGGTGCAGGGACCCAAGCACTTGGGTCATCCTCCACTGCACTCCCGTGCCACAGTAAGAGAGCTGGACTGGAAGAGGAGCAACCGGGATTAGTACCCGGCACCCCAACCAGAACTAGAACCCAGGGTGCCGGCACTGCAGGCGGAGGATTAGCCAAAACAGCTACTTTGAATATTTCATGTGCATATTTGAAAATATGAGTTCCTACTTGTTTCTTTTTTTTGACACTTTATTTTGTTAAGTGAGGTCATGGTTCCCTGAAAGTTTTTGATGCTGTTGGTGCATTGAAGAATTAAGTATTTTTTACTAATATTCATAATCTGACAATGTTTATGACTTTCCTTCCCAGAAGTCTAAGCAGTCTGCTGATTTTTCTGGGCTTATGGACACTTCTGTTTAAATATTAGTTGGAACTCTAATTCTAATTTTGTCACAAGTCTGCAGTTGATGTGCTGCCACTCTTTCAGTTCTAGAGGATGGCACAAGCCCAAATTTATTCTAAATACATAATTGGTGTGTTGTTTAGAAAGAACTAGGGAGGTGTCTACAAGGGGCTAGCCTGTCCCTGCAAATCTCTCCTGTGGCTGGGAAAGACACAAAAGCTGAGTCTTTGGCCACAAATGCTGATATCAACATGGAGCCTACAACCTATCAAAACAAGTGCAGCATGAGGGTAGGACCAAAGCCTACAGAGCTATGGGCTGTCTGCTGCTGAGATGGATTCACGGGTTGAAGGCACTATAACCAGTCACTTGTGATGCTGGCTAGTATACAGTTTGAGGCCGTCCAGTGGGGCTGGGAGACTGTGTGCCCCTCAGACATAGGTAGAATGTCCTTCACAAACAAGGTGTCAGCTGTGGCTGGAAAACCTTGTCCCGTCCCGCGGGACGTCAACTAGGGCCAAGCACCTAGAAGGAGGAATGAAGGGACAGGAGACACAAGGAAGGCAGCAAGACAAGAGTTCTGCAAAGTTTATTTTGTACACAGGGGTTTATATACTTCTTAGGGGAAGCAGAAGGGGGTGGGAAAGAGGAGCTGTTTGAGAATCTGTTCAGGGTTGAAAGTCAGGTGGCAGGACATAGTTATCGCAAGCAGGCACATGTTATCTTAACCACAGGATGCTCTTTAGTTATCACAGAAAGTTTCAGTCCTCAGGGCAAGAGGCTATGCAGGCACCTTTCCACGCCTAGAGCTATTAGGCAGGGGGAGAGTGTCCCCAACAAAACCTCTCTCCAGACCAACTGGCATCTCCCGACTAATAGCTTCTTGTGCTGCATGTGTGACCTTGTAGCTTCAAATCACACCTTCAGGGTGGGTGCAAGCTTTCACCCACCACTAGCAAAGGAGGGGAGGCTGAGCCCCTAAGGAGACGGTCAGTCTCCAGGAGACCCCTGCTATCTCCATGAGCCCCAAGCCAATTAACATAAATTGACCCATCTGGGTTGCCATATGATATCGGAAATGACCCCCTAAAATATATATGAAAATGTGGCCCCTTGAAGTTCCCCAGAAGCACCATATGGGATGCCACATATGTTACCAGAATTTGGGGTGCCATACGATATCACTATACACTTATTAATAAATTCCCAATATTAATAAGCCTAAGAGCATTCTTGCCTAATATTTAGAGAAGAATTCTAAATATCGGCATCCATAAATGAGGCAGCATGGTACGTTTTAGGCTTTTATTTGGTGCAAAAGGTGCATAGGAAAGTGAGGGCTTTAGTTCAGGTTAAAGAGAAGGGAAAGTCTGGAAACTAGGGTAGCATCAATACCAAGCAGAGAGCAGGCCAAAAGCCACGTGCAGCAAGCGCCTTGAGCTGATATCCACCACTTTTCACCAGCAGCAAAGCGGAGGCAGAGAGCCTTTTGGGATGCTCTTTGCCTTTTATATATTTCTCACAGGGGAGTGGCTTAGGGGCAGGTGGGTGCTCAGGTATAGTCAGGTAGGACATGATGTCACACAGGGGCGTGCTGAAGGTATCAGGTAGGGCGTGAGGTCACAGAGGGGTGTGGCAAAGGCATGGTCTTCCAGCTCACAAACCTAATTGATTTTAGCCTGTATGCCTGCCTACTTCATCTGGACCTGCTCTTGAAGTAGGCAGGCATACAGGTTAAAATCAATTAGGTTTGTGAGCTGGAACACCATGCCTTTGCCACACCCCTGTGTGGCCTCATGCCCCTACCTGGCCACACCTAGGTGCTCACCAGCCAATCAGGTTTATTAACCACTCCCCTTTGGAAGTGGGTTAAAAGCCTGGGACAAGGTATGTCCGGCCCTTCTCTTTTCCCTGGCCTCTTGCCAGGAGGGGGCTGGCTGTAGCCCTGCGCCCCCAGGGCACGTGGCCTTTGGGCCACCCACCCTAGGCTTCCTGGCCTAGATGCTCCCCCATGTGGCTGGTTGGTTCCTGGTGCTGGGTATGAACCCAGATTTACCTCTCTCTCTTAATAAAGCTCTCACTTTCCTATGCACCTTTCACACTAAATAAAAGCCTAAAATGTACCATGCTGCCTCGTTTATCTGTGCCAGTATTTAGAATTCTTCCCTAAATATTAGGCAAGAACCCTCTCGGGCTTATTAATGTTGGGGATTTATTAGTAAGCATATGGTGAAATCGTATGGCACCCCAAATTCCGGTAGCATATGCGGCACCCCAGATGGCACTTCTGGGAATTTAAGGGGCCACATTTTTGTATGAATTTTAGGGGGTCATCCCCGATTTCACAGAGACTCTGATCACAGGCACTGGTCTGGAGACAGAGACAATTGGGATCTTCCCAGTGTTAGATTTTAGCAGCCTTTTAGCAAGCCCCAAGATATAAGTCCTGTGGTTCTTTTCGATCTGCCCAAGAATGCAGGAAGTGAAACAGCAGCAGAGGAAGATTACCTGAGTGCTTTGTCTCAGGTGGATGAAGTTCCACGTTGTTAAGGTAGAGAGATAAGCAAGATTTATTTAAGTTAGAGACCTCCAGCTAAAGTGGCCTGGAGGGAGGCTCCAAGAGAGGAAAACCTGAGGGGCTGATGGTAGTGGGGTTTTTAAGCGCAATTGAGGCCCAATTAGCTAAAAATCAGTTACAAGGCCAGACAAAAACCATCAAAAGACCTGACTTGTAATCTTATTTGCCCTGTCTGGCTTGGTCTTGTTAAGACAAAAGAGCCTGTCTGAAGGGTGGGATAAGGAACTTGTTTTCACAGTAAACTGGGAGCTCTGAAGGGTGAAATCACCTCTCCCTGGCTATTCTCATGATAAAATTGGAAGCTCAAGGAGTGGGACAGGTACTTTTGTTTTGCTAAAGGATGCTTTTGGGGAGAAATATACAGCAGGATTCAACACTTTGATGTTGCTAAAGATAACTTTTGGGGGAAGCAAGCATTTCCTTTTGAGGGACTCATTTTCCATCAGGACCAACCTGGCTGTTTATTGATCCATCTGACTCATCATGGAAGGATGATAAAGAGAACATTCTGGACCTTTAGGACAGTGGTTATGACACTGCTTAGGATGCTCACATCCTATTTTGCAGTGCCTACGCTCAAGTCTCAGCTAGCCTTCCGATTTCAACTTCCTGCTAATGCGCACCTGAGAGGTAGCAGGTGATGATTCAAATACTTGAGTCATTGACATCCATGCAGGAGATTGAGTGTGGGCTCCTGTTTTCAGCATGGCCCAGCTCTGGATGTTGTGGGCACTTGGGGAGTGAAAGTTCTTTGGGTGGGTGTGTGTGTCTCCCTTTTTCTCTGCAGCTCTGCCTTTGAAATAAATAAAGCTTCAATAAACAAGAAGCCAGAGCTGAACAGTTTCTTAAAATGACAAATAAATGAAGATATCTCATTACATTAAATTTTCATTTATTATTACACAGTAAGCATACATTTTACTTGGCCAAAAAATGATGGCTTTGAGTAAGTAGGGGCAAATTTCTCACAGATTAGATATTACATTCTTTAGAATATGATTGGTTAAAAAGCATCTTTAGATACAGGAAGAGTGCAGTCTCTGAAAGGAAAGGCAACTGATTAGTTTGAAGAAGGACAATTCTGAGACTAGATAAGGAATGTATAGACAAAGAACAAAGGATTGCTCAAAGTTGCTTTAGGTGGCTCAGATGAACTACACCTTTTATGCAGATCACCCAAGTCAAATTGACCTGGCAGATAAGGTCTATCTGCACATTCCTCATGCAGGTCTCAGTAGGTGTCTCTCTTGAATGCTTTGCAGGCTTTTTAGGTGCAGTTGATACTCAGATAAAAAGGAGAATGGGCATGTACATCTATTATGTGTAGAGGGACACCATGTGAAAGAAAAGTGAATTCTCAAAAACTCAGTGAAATTGGGATTGATCAAGATGGCGGAATAGGAAGGGAGCACACTGATAGTCCGGGGAGAGATAGTTTAATAAAAGTGGAGATACTGCAGGTTCAAGGAAGAGTAGGGGAGGAAACAGCAGAAGAAACTCTTCTGGAACGCGTGATTCACAGTGGACCTGCATGGAGAGCGTGGGAGCCCACAGTTCGGGACACCAGCGGCAGACTCAACACACCAGCGCTGGAACGCGAGGTGAGCCGAACCTCAGTAGCCCGAGACGGCAGGCAAGCGGAGAGAGGAGACTAGAGGGAACGACCCCCGGTGGGGGGGGGAGTTCACCAGGCTAACTGGAAGAGAGAGAGAGAAAAAAAAAAAAAGGTGACTGGTACGGACATGGGTTTCTCTCTCTCCGCTCACCTCTCAAGGGCGAGCAAGACAAAGAGCAGGCGCCATCTTGGACATACATCATAAGCAGAGCGACCTCAGGTCTGCACTGGCCTAGCAGAAAAACCTGACTCTGGGCAGGGCGAATTAACAGGAGATTAGGACCTAGTAAATTTGTGGTGCTACTGAACTGAGACTGTGAAAAAAGAGACGGTGGGGGAGAGAACTCACGGAATTCACCTGAGCACTCTCCAGAGACGCTACAATTCCATAACTTTGGCAACCCAGTGGGAGACTGAAGGAGAATTTGAGCCCACTCTGAGGGCCGAACAGATTCCCTGTGTGGTCCTTGGGAAAGAGCTTCTGATCTCTGGCTCCTGTGGGTATATCATTTGCCTGCTAACTACCTCCAACTTCGTCAGCTGTGCGGAATTACTTCCCTTTTGAATCAAAAAAAGAAAGAGAGAGAGAGAAAGGTTTACCACACCTAACCTGGGAGTGTCACCTTTGGCACACCAAACAGAGCTCTCAGGCCACACCCATCTCAAGCCCTAAGGCTCCATCAAAAACAGATAGTCCACTTAATCTAGAGTCATAGTATAACAAGAAAAAGCACCACAGTGAAGAAACCAAATATCTCCAATATGTCAAATAACAAACGCAAAAACCGAGGTAATAAAAACAAGGAAGTCACCATGACGCTCTCAAATGAAAAAGACACCCCAATTCAAGATTATGAAGATGATGACATAGAAGAAATGCAAGAAGCAGATCTCAAAAAATTGATAAGAACATTAAGAAATTCTCAAAAACAAATTCTTGAACTACATAAAGCCTTAATGGACAAGATAGAAAATCTCTCTCGTGAAAATGAAATATTAAGGAGGAATCAAAATGAAACGAAACAATTAGTACAACAGGAAACTGTGATAGTGACTGAAGTGAAGAATTCAATAGATCAAATGAAAAACACAATAGAGAGCCTTACAAACAGAATGGGTGAAGCAGAAGAGAGAATATCGGACTTAGAAGACAGAGAACAGGAAAGGATACAGTCAGACCAAAGAAAAGAAGAGGAAATTAGGAATCTAAATCATATTGTCGGGAATCTTCAGGATACTATTAAAAAACCCAACATTCGGGTTGTAGGAGTTCCTGAAGGCATGGAGAGGGAGAAAGGATTAGAAGGCCTTTTTAGTGAGATATTAGCAGAAAATTTCCCAGGTTTGGAGAAGGACAGGGAAATCCTAGTACAGGAAGCTCACAGAACCCCTAATAAACACGACCAAAAGAGATCCTCACCACGACACGTTGTAATTAAACTCTCCACAGTGAAACATAAAGAAAAGATCCTAAAATGTGCAAGAGAGAAACGTCAGATTACTCTCAGAGGATCGCCAATCAGACTCACAGCTGACTTCTCATCAGAAACTCTACAAGCTAGGAGGGAATGGCGAGATATAGCCCAGGTACTAAGAGAGAACAACTGCCAGCCCAGAATATTATATCCTGCAAAGCTATCATTTGTGAATGAAGGTGAAATAAAGACTTTTCATAACAAACAGAAATTGAAAGAATTTGTCGCCACTCGTCCAGCCCTGCAACAGATGCTTAAAGATGTGTTACACACAGAAACACAGAAACACGGTCATCAGTATGAAAGAAGATAAAGGAAGGAAAGCTCACAGCAAAAGATCACAGGGAATTCAAAGCATATATTAGAACTTATCTTTGGCAAATGGCAGGGCAAAGTTACCACTTTTCATTAGTCACATTGAACGTGAATGGCCTGAACTGTCCAGTTAAAAGACACCGATTGGGATTTGCTTCTTAACCTGATGCAATTTTAAATGATGCTTAATTTTGTTTTTAAATTTCAAATCCTAGCTCTTACCCATACATGGAACAACAATGAAATTGTACATGTAATTCGCCACTTTGCTACACTAACATTGTTCCAGGGGTACTTATGATGTACTTTTGAATTTTCTATACATGCAATAATGACATTTGCTAGCAGTTTTATGTCTTCCTTCCCAATATGTATGCATTTTGTATCCTTTCTTTGTGTTACTGCACTGTCTAGTAATTCCACCATAATATTGAAAAGTAGTGGTGAGAAAAAGACACTTCCCCTTTTCTCCAACTTAAGGGAAAACTGTCCAATTTCACTATTAAAGCTGGTTTTGGTAGATATTCTTTATCTAGATGAGGAATTTCTCTTCTGTTCCTTGTTTGCTCAGTTTTTTTATGCCAAATATCTTCTACAAAAGTTGATGTAATCATTTAACATTTTTGCAGTTTGTGTAGTATGACCAATTTATTGATTTTTTAAAATGCTGACAGCCTTGCTTACGTGGGATAAATACCACTTGCTTGTACTACATAAAATTGTTGGATTTTACCTATTATTATTTTGCTTTCTATTTTTATTTTGCATCTTTGTTCATGTGAAATGTTTTTCTATAGTTTTCCTTTCTTAGAAGTTTAACAAGTTTTTTATTAAGGTAATGCTGATTTCACCAATTGAGTTATAAATTATTATCTACACTTCAGATCTCAAGAGAAAATGGTAGAGAGTTGTCCTTTTTTGTACTTGGAATGTATGGTAGAATTCAACTATGAGTTACCCTTGCCTGATATTTTCATTCCTTTTTTTTTTTGGTGGTGGTGGGAAGAAGTATGCATCTTTGATTCAATTCTTTTAAAGGAAATGGGCCTTGACTGATTATATTTCTTTTTGTGTAAGTATTGGCAATTTGTGTTTTAAGCAATTGTTCTGTTCATTTAAGTTATCAAATTTTTGTGCATAGTGATTTTAGTAGCCCCTTATTATCCTTAAGTTTCCATGGAACATTAATGTTCATTTCCAATGATGGCCACTCTTTGATTTCTGATACTGGTAATTTCTGTCTTTCTCTTTTCTTAATGAGCATGGAGAGAGGTTTATGAATTTGTTATTTCACTGAAGTATCTTTTGGTTTTGCTGATTTTCATATATTATTTTCCTATTTTTCAATATTATTCATTTATACTTCAATTTTCATTCCTTTTCTTTTTCATGCTTCAATTGTTCTTCTTGCTACAGTTTCTTAAAATTTATTATCTGGGAACATTCTTCATGTGTTTTGTGAACATTCACAGTTTCAGGTGTATTTTGTTGTCCAGACTGTGGTCCATCCATGGAAGCTTGATCTTGTTGGACAAAGAATTCTGTAAATATTATTAGACCAAAGTAATTGATAAGGCTATTAAAGCCAAATTTATGCTTCTGATTTTTTGCATTTGTGAACAGCCAATTAATGGAAGATTGATGTTCCCAAATATAGTAGTGGAACTTTCTCTCTCTCCTTGAAATTTTGTCAATTTTTAAAAAATATTTATTTATTTGAAAGTTAGGGTGTCTGGGTAGAGCAGGAGTGGGGAGAGACAGAGAGAGCACACACACGCGCGCAAGAGAGAGAGAGAGAAAGAGAGAGAGAAACAGAAAGAGAGAGAGATCTTCCATTCACTGTTTCACACTTGAAATGGCTGCAATACCTGGAGCTGGGCAGGCTTAAGCCAGGAATTCCATCCTGGTCAACCATGCAGCAGAAAGACAGAGAGATGGATTGAGAGGGGCGCATCTAGAATTCCAAACAGCACTCCAAAATGGAATACAGGTGTCCCAAGCAGTGGCATACCCTGCTTTGCCAGAATGCCCACCCTCATTCTGTAGGTTTTTGAAGTGTATTTTGCAGTTCTGAATTTAGGTGTATACACAAATTTGCTAGGTTTTAAAGCAATGGCTGCCTAATCATTAAGTAATCTTCCTGTTTGTCTCTGATAATTTTCCTTGTTCTGAATTCCATTTATCTGAAATTAGTGTAGTACCTCCAGCTTTCTTTCAATTAGTTTTAACATATCTTTTGCTATCGCTTTATTTGAACTTGTCTGAATCAGTATATTTAGTGAATGTCCAAAAGACAAGAGGTAGCCGAATATTGTTATTATACTCACTTTGTCAATCTTTATCTTTTAATGAATATATTTAAATGATTCACATTTAAGCCTTTAAATAAGAAGATGGTTTTCATCCTATTTCACAATGGTTACTGTTCCTCTTCCCTGTCATAGCTAATAAATGATGTTTCTAAGCCCTCTACTGTGAAAAGTTGGTGGGATTCCTCAAGATAAAGCAAAGTATTGGATCCCTAAGTCCATGTTGCCTGGGAGTTTCCCATTCATGGTAGGAATGGCCTCCAGCCACTGGGTAAAATTGCCTTCACACAAAGTTACCCTCTAAGTGCTTCAGCCAGGGCTCTGTTCCAGATAAGCAGGTCCCAGCTGTGATTCCAGCTTTACGACCTTTGATGATTCCTGGGTGCTCATTGCATTGTAACTGCAACTCCTTAGTGTGCCCAGAGAAGCTATTGATGTTTGTTTTGTTTAGCTTATTATTGTTGTAATGAGGAGAGTAATGACTTTCAAGTCTTTTCATTTCGGAAATGATTCTTGAAAGAACTTCCACTTTGACTATGACATTGTCTAAATAAGATCGGCGTTGGAGCCTCGGGTGATTACTGACGCCATAAATAAGAGTGTCAATTGTTAAATCAACAACAGGAGTCACTGTGCATCTACTTCCCATGTAGGATCTCTGTCCTTAATGTGTTGTACTATGTGAATTAGCAGTATAACTAATACTCAAATAGTACTTTACACTTTGTGTTTCTGTGTGGGTGCAAACTGTTGAAAACCTTACTTAGTATATACTAAATTGATCTTCTGTATATAAAGATAATTAAAAATGAATTTTGATGTGAATGGGATGGGAGAGGGAGCGGGAGATAGGATAGTTGTGGGTGGGAGGGAGGTTATGGGGAGAAAAAGCTGCTATAATCCAAAAGCTGTACTTTGGAAATTTATATTTATTAAATAAAAGTTAAAAAAAATAAAAAAAGAGAAAAATACAAAGAGTGGGAATAAGAGAGGTAAGAGATGTGCAATTTGGGACATGCTCAAGCTGACTTACCTCAAACGGTAGAGTTAGAAAATTACCAGGGGATTCCAATTCAATCCCATCAAGGTGGCATGTACCAATGCCATCTCACTAGTCCCAGTGATCAATTTCTGTTCACAATTGATCATAATGATAGGACTAAGAACCAAAGGGATCACATAAACAAGAATAGTGTCTGCAAATACTAGCTGATAGAATCAAAAAGGGAGAGAACGATCCTACATGGGAAGTGAGATACACAACAGACTCATAGAATGGCAGATGCCCTAAACAGCACTCTGGCCTCAGAATCAGCCCTTAAGGCATGCAGATCCGGCTGAAAAGCCCATGAGAGTATTTCAGGCATGGAAAGCCAAGACACTCTGGGGAAAAAAAAATAACCTAAATGAAAGATCTCTGTGAGTGAGATCCCAGTGGAAAGAACGGGTCATCAAAGAAGGAGGTACCTTTCTCTGAAGGGAGGAGAGAACTTCCACTTTGATCATGGCCTTGTCTAAATATGATCAGAGTCGGTGAACTCAGGGGGCTTCCATAGCCTTGGCAGCTCATGACAAGAGCCTAGGGTGATTACTGATGCCATAAACAAGAGTGTCAATTTGTTAAGTCAACAACAGGAGTCACTGTGCACTTACTTCTCATGTAGGATCTCTGTCCTTAGTGTGCTGTACATGGAGATTTAATGCTATAACGAGTACTCAAACAGTATTTTTCACTTTATGTTTCTGTGTGGGAGCAAACTGTTGAAATCTTTACTTAATGTATGCTAAACTGATCTTCTGTATATAAAGAGAATCGAAAATGAATCTTGATGTTAATGGAAGGGGAGAGGGAGTGGGAAAGGGGAGGATTGCGGGTGGGAGGGAAGTTATGTAGGGGGGGAAGCCATTGTAATCCATAAGCTGTACTTTGGAAATTTATATTCATTAAATAAAAGTTTAAAAAAAATTAAAAAAAAATAAGTAGAAAAAAAAAAAACCTCAGTGAAATTTAGAAGCTTACATACCCTCATTAAGGGGATAGAGGAGGGTAAGGGACGCAACTTAGGTAGGAATAAATTATTTGGGGTAACATGAATGGTCTTCAGAAAAGAATAGGTGATAACCCAGGACAACATCTGCCTGGGTATAGTATCCACCTCAAATCTCTCTTGTGATAAGAATTTAATCATCCCTGGTTGATGAAATTCCTACAGAGAGAATTAATGACAAGTGTATTCCTTTTGGAAGGTGTGTCTTTAGGTAAATAAAGGAAGTTCAAGGTAAACCTCTCCCTGAATTTGCTGTTTCCCAAGCATCCTAGGTTTGAAGTGATCAGAATACCAAAGCAGCATGGCGGGGGGGCAGGAAGAGAAGGGCATAATATTTTCTGCACTGTCTGTTTGTTGTGAAAAGGTGAACACATGACCATGAAGTGCGTTGTAGGATGCAGTAACTGAAGGAAATATAGAGATGCTACATGCTGCTTCTAAGAACATTCCTGCACCCCAATTTAGCAATGTTGGTGGAATTGTCTGGAGCCCAATCCTTCTAAGTAGATAGTAAACTGATCAAGAAGAAGAATGGTTTCATGTGCAATCAGTGACATTTTCCCCCTTTTCATAACATTTTATGAAATAAAAGTCTAGAAATCTGTACATTGCAAATGCAGAGATCTACCTCATCTTACTGCTCCCCAATTGTCTCTTTATAAATTCTACATTAATATATATTTGAATATCTACAAACTTGAAGTGGTGAGACTCTTTCTTTGGTCCCAGCTCCCTTTCTAGTATGGAGTATTCACAATAAAATGTTAATTTCGTAGTGTGAGCAACAGTTTTTACTATCAAAATGATTAAATTTTGAGTCAAATAAGGTTGTTTTTTAGAGTGTGTTCAGATAACAGACTCATGAGAAGTTTTTGATTATTCCTGTCAAGACTCAACACCAGCTTCTTATAGATAAATACAAAAGAGAAAGGGAAAAATATTGGCACTAGACATTGCAGTTATTAGTGAACAAGGTTTATCTTGTATAAACATAGACTTATTTTTATGGGAAAATACCATGAGAACTTCAAAAACATCAGTATTGTTAGGAAAAAAAGAGACATCATTATGAAGCATCAAGGGGATATTTATATTTCCCATTGTTGTGATCTCTATAATAACTTACATATGTGGCATTTTTATCTGCTTTATGTTTTTGGTTATGTGCTAAATATTAAAATTGGCATTGGTATCAAGTCCATTATCACTTAGAACCCCATCTGTGTTAATGGAATCATCTGAAATTAATAATTGTGTCTTGTTAAAGCTTTGAAAAAATTTAAAATAAGGCAGGAAGAAACAATATAGGTACATTTTCTCAAACGTGACTTCATCCACAAGTGTTTCTTTGTCCTGGAAAAATTGGTTTTATTGTAGTTTTTAGCATTTTTTTGTTTACACTATAGAAATACTCAAAATAAATATTGGACTAGATTAAAATAAATTAAAAATATGAGGAGATATGTTTTACTAATATGAAGTGACCTAGTTATTATTTATAGGTGAAATAATGGCTCCTGATATTATTCAAAGGTTCCTGGGAAAGTCTACTCACCAAAATACAGCATTAAGGAAGCAGTCTCATATAACAGCACAAAAATATAAAACGTTAATTCTCTTAATTTGGTGAACGGAGCCTCTTTTACTCATCATCTTATGTTTCATAATGTTAGACTACCTTGCACATGTAATACCTTCTCTTGATATTTATCAACTGAAGAACTAGGTGAATTAGAGAGTTAATGCAAATTAATAAAAATATGAAATTTATCATGAATAGTCTGCTATTCTCTGATGAATACATGAATATCTCACATTATTTCAGGGATATAAGAGAATGAATGGACATCAAGCTAGCACTTAGCACCCTTTAATTTCCAAGATAAATTACGTACTGAACTCTAATGCTTTATTCATGATCTTAGATTTATCTAATAAAATTACAAACTATTTAAAGTTACAAAAACATCACTGCCCCTTTTTAAAAGGTAGAGCTATCTGGAGAATCAGTTTTGAGGCAGATACAATACGGTTTTGTGTTTTTGTGTTTACTTCAAAAGAATGGGGGCCAGAATTGTGGTACAGTTGGTTAAGATCCTGTAATGTGTGTTCGAGTCTTATTACTCCACTTCAGATCCAGCTCCCTGCTAATGTGCCAAAGAAAGAGAAGAAGATGGTACAAATACTTGGGATACTGTCACCTGTGTGGGACACCCAGATAGAGTTCCTATCTCTTGGTTTTAGCCTGGCCAGCCCTAGCCATTTTAGTCATAATGAACCAGCAGATGGGAAACCTTTCTCTCTCTGTCTCTCCTTCTCTCCCCCTGAAACTCTGCCTTTCAAATGAATAACTAAATCTTTTAAAAAATTATACTATATACCTACACCAGGTGGATCTGTATTATTACTCTGTTGGTGGCTTAAAAGGTCAAAGATGCTTACCTATCCATTAATAGTTTGTCTCAAATGATTGTCAAATTCATGAAGAGACTCTGGAATAAACTGGACAGATGTATTTTTGCTAGTTCAGAGACTGAACACAAAATGTGACTGCATGTTTCATTTAGGGACTCAGGAGAGAACGCATAAGAAATCCACCCAAGTTAGTCACAGGTTTTTGCTTTCCTAAATCTGCTTAAAGCATCTTTTTTTGGTTAAAACAAGGAGCAATGCTTTGATATAATTCCCTAAACACCCATATTTTCAAGTTCTTCTTCAGCTAGAAGCATTGTTGGTATAGAAACAATCATTATATTAACCATTCATTGCTCTATGAAATACTGTGGTTATCTTACTTCCTTAGATATTCTATTACATTTGTTTCAAAATCATTTCTAATCAAACATATTTGTATGATAATATAAACTGGACCACATATAACTATAAATATATTTAGTGATTTTTTTTATTTTACTTTTTCAGTGATATTTTACCTCTTTCCACTAGTGAGCAGCAAACTGCGTTTTTGAATAAATATTGTCCACTTAAGCACTTGGAAAGGAGTCAAATGTATTGAATATAGTTTGAAATATTTTAAGTTAATTTTAATAACTGAATTATAATTGTTAAATGTATATCTGTGTGTATACATCACTATTGAATTGTGAGGAAAAATTGAATTAAAAGATAAATGTATTTTCTTAGTTTTTATATAATTACCTTTTTATTTATTTGAAAGGCAGAGGGAGCAAGAGAGAAGAGAACATGATCCTCCATTACTGGTTCACTCTCTAAATGTCTGTATCATCTAGGCTGATCCAGACCAAAGCAAGGAACCCAGAACTCAATCTGGGTCTTACACATGGTTGGCAGGAACCCAAGTACTTGAGCCATCATCTGCTTCTTCCAAGAGTGCACATTCACAGGAAGCTGGACTCAAAAGTAGAGCCAGGGCTTGAAACCAGGCATCTGTCAAACAATTACCCCTAAATTTGCTTTGGTATAGACATATTTTTAAATTCCATGCATATGAGAAGTCTTTAAAAATTCATGATTAATGTATATTATGAAAAACTATACATGAATTTCAATTTTTGGCACTAAACAAACCTTAACCATTAATTCCATTTTCCATAAATTATTTGAAATTATATGGTTTTGTGTGTGTGTGTGTGAGTGTGTGTTTATTTATAGAACATATTGGATCTGGGGGCTCAGGTCACAACACCCCCACAAACTAGGGTATTGCTTTATATAATATCATAAACAATAAATATATTATTAGTTAAACAAAATCTAGAAAAATAATTGGGATCTAGCAGTTTTGTTGTTTAATCTGAGCAGGTAAATGTTAGATATATAAAAAGTGGATGGTTGACCTTCAGAGTATAACAGATTAATAGCATCATTTGGAATTTTGACTAAAAGAAACTGAAATCATATTCCTTTTGGAAATCTTCCATTCAATAATTGTTCTTATTTTGACTAACAACACACTCCTGATCTTACTACATATTAAATCTGTGATAGCCTTTGAGGTCTCCACTCAGTTTCTGTGGAAAACAGGACAAATCATGTGTAGGCAAAAGCATTTAACCACTCCATTACTACTGAATAGAAATGTATTGCATATGCAACTTGAATGAAGTTGAACTTTCTCATATCAGAAGCAGGGCTAAGTTAACTTTGACAATTTGCAGTTGTCTGCCTCTTCCCAGTGCCTCAATATGATCAATATGGATGCCTACATTGCACTACCATCCTGGTGACCATCTCCCTCTGGGACGTATTATGTCATAAATGCAGAGTACTTGACTCATACCACTGACTCCCACACCCCAGATGAACCATGTTGATATGTTACAGTGTGGCTCCATGGAATTTGCACCTGCTTGCTCTAGATCCATCAATCGGAACTCTCTGGGAAATATGCGTGGGTAATTCCCTAGACCCCAATATGATTTTTGGCCCACTGCTACCTCACCTTCCTTTTCTTTCTTGCCATTTTCTATTTAAGTGTATATGTTCCAGATGGCTCCCATATTACCATTGGCTCTGTGAGGCATGCTGCCCTTTTCTCTCTGGGATCTGTAAATAGTTCATTACTTCTGTTCTAGCATGTGTTTTGTTGTAGCTAACTTCTTTCCTAGTCAGAACTCTTCTAAAGCGGCCATCCTGGTAGGAATAAAATGAACACATGTCCAATGAGATCCATGAGAGCATCTGATAGACTAAACAAATTTCCTATGAGAGGGATATGTAATCATGGTTTTTCCCATATCATGGATTGCCTTTTCACTCTGTTGGTTGTATCCTTTGATACGAAATTTAAAAAAAAATTTTTTTTGACTTTTAAAACTTTATTTCAACGTAGCTATGCTTACAGAAATACACTCATATTGGTTAAATTTAACTTATTCTAAAATTTTTACCAAAAACCTGGGACCTGGTTTAAGATTTTTAAAAAAAGTATTTGTAGCCTGGCTTATTTTTATGTATTACAAATGTATAAAATATCTTCCATCAAATGCTGCACAAAAAGGCAGCAAAAATCTTGAGAAATATACTTTTGGTTTGTCTCAGAAAAGTAACATGTATTTCACTGTGAAAGTTTATAAAAGTGGTACAATGAAACATTGCTATAATGTTTCAATGTACATATGTGGACCTGGAAGAGCTCTGTGGTATAGGTAATATGGCATGTAGATGTGAATCTACATAAACCTAGATTCAGATAATTTCTTAAATCTGAATTAATACTATCAGCTTACTTCATCTGATAAGGCTAACAAGCACACCCAGCACAGGAAGATTTTCTGATTTATACAAAGGAAGAAAATTAAGTTTCTCCCCAGCTTCTTAGTCCAGAGGTGAAGGTATGCTACAGGCAGGACATTCCTTCCCTCATCAGCATTCACGGGGTGGCATGTGATGAGGTCTTTGTACAATGAAATTTTTTATTTTTATGAAGCTCAATTTATCTTTTTTTTCACCTGCTGCCTTTTTTGGGTATCATAACCAAGAATTCATTGGTAAATTCATTGCAGTGAAGTTTTTCCTTTTTTCCTAATATTTTTCTTTGAGGTCAGCTAGTAGAGATTTGCGTTTTGTCAAAAATTAAGCATTTGATAAAATAGCTACATCTTCCAGTCCTTTCAGACCTATAACTTTGCAGGAGATCTTCATTAACTCTGGTGCGGGATGGGGCATGGGGAAACATCTGGCCTGCAGGCCAGATCAGGCCTGAGAAATCATTTGGTCTGTTCTTGCCAAGACAACTGCAGATGGGACTCAAAATTCAGTAAATCTATAGCAGGCTAATTAATAATTTGTATGGCCCATGAATGATGGTATAAATGTTCAAATGGCCTTGGCAGAAAAAAAATATTCCCTACCTTAATGCGTCCTCTTTCCTTATTGATGCAGGCGTTTTCTCTGGACCTGAAACAATCTTTTTTTTTTCCATCTCCAATTTCTCCATACACACAGCTACTTTTTCTTGTCTTTTTTCCCTAAGAGTCTCTTGCTTCTTCTCAGGGCCTTAAATACTATGTTGTATTTCCCTGCAGATAATCTTTATCGCCAAATGCTCAGGTGTCTGAAGTCCATCTGTTGTTTTCAACAGCTTCCAATCTGATACACAAATTGCACCATTGTTCCTGCCAAGTTCTAAGTCAGGTGATACACAAACAAGTCACTGTAAACAAATCAGATTTTTGTAAACAAGGTCTATTCCCTCTCTCCTCTCTCCAGAGGCTTTTTCACAATCATGCCATAACATACTTTTTTTTTTTTTTATCATTTTGGGTGTATTTTTTCCTGATTGGTTATTTGCATGGTTGCTGCTGATCCTTGAGTACTTTTGAGAACTTGTACAAAATTATTTTAGTTAGTATGTTGCTGTCTACATGATGTTTCCATGAGGAAAGGAGCTTCCTAATCTTCCATATTACTGACCCAATATGTGCCTTTTCAAAAATAAGAGTATCACAGAGCTAATTCTGGAAAACACGTCAACAAAGACCAATTTTAAAATTAATATATGGTTGGCCGGCACCGCGGCTCAATAGGCTAATCCTCTGCCTGAGGTGCCGGTACACCAGGTTCTAGTCCTGGTCAGGGTGCCGGATTCTGTCCCAGTTGCTCCTCTTCCAGTCCAGCTCTCTGCTGTGGCCCGGGAGTGCAGTGGAGGATGGCCCAAGTGCTCGGGCCCTGCACCTGCATGGGAGACCAGGAGAGGCACCTGGCTCCTGGCTTCGGATCAGCGCGGTGCGCCGGCCGCGGTGGCCATTGGAGGGTGAACCAATGGAAAAGGAAAACCTTTCTCTCTGTCTCTCTCACTGTCCACTCTGCCTGTCAAAAAAATTAATATATGGCTATAAATCCTAATAATTTTCCATTCATAATGAACTACTACTTAAATTTCTCAGAAAACATAAAAGCCCCACCATAGGAGTTTCCTCATCTGTAAATATAAAATTTTGACTACAGCATGTCTAAAATATCTTTCCATCATTTATTAAGGTAATCGTCAATTGTGTGATTCTTAAATGGTTAAGGTCAGAATTGTTTTAAGCCTAGCATGATTTCCTTACATGAGTGTTTCACATTTTTGTGTATCTTTACATACATTTCCAAAATCCCAAAATAACTTTCATCCTGATGAAGACATTTAGTTCCTTCTCACTTTCCTATTCCAATTCTTACTTTTTTAAAGATTTATTTATTTATTTGAAAGTCAGTTACACAGAGAGAGGAGAGGCAGAGAGAGAGAGAGAGAAAGAGATAGAGAGAGAGAGGTCTTGCATTCGCTGGTTCAATCCCCAGTTGGCCACAATGGCTGGAGCTGTGCTGATCCGAAGCCAGGAGCTGGGAGCTTCTTTTGGGTCTCCCACGTGGGTGCAGGGGCCCAAAGACTTGGGCCATCTTCTACTGCTTTCCCAGGCCATTAGCAGAGAAGTAGAGCAGCCAGGACTTGAACCGGTGCCTATATGAGATGCCAGCACTGCAAGCGGCAGCTTTACCCACTATACCACAGTGCCGGCCCTCCCATTCTTATATTTTATTAAGATCTATTTTCATTAACTTTCTACACATATGATTAACTCTATACTAAGTAAAAAGTTCAGAAAATTGAATGGAAAAACATTTTCCTCAATAGCTGAGACAAGGGCTGTTGAAAGTCATTGTATCTCAAAGTGTCAATTTTGCGTTTTAGGTGCTCTATTAGTTATTACAGATTAGAGAGAACCTGTAGTATTTGTCCCTTTGGGACTGGCTTATTTCACTAAGTATAGTTGTTTCCAGATTCACCCATATTTTTGCAAATGATAGGGTTTCTTTTCTTTTCTTTTTTTTTTTTTTTTTTACTGCTGTGTAGTATTTCATGGTGTATACATCCCGTAGTTTCTTTATATAGTCTGCAGTTGCTGGGCATTTGGGTTAATTCCATATTTAAGCTATTGTGAATTGAGCAACAGTAAACATGGGGGTACAAAAAATTCTTTCATATGCTGATTTCATTTCCCTTGGGTAAATTCCCAGGTATGGGATGGCTGAGTAATACGCAGGTCTATACTTAGATTTCTGAGGTATCTCCACTGTCTTCCACAGTGCTGTACCTGTTCACATTCCCACCAGTAGTGGAATAGGGTACCTTTTTCTGCACGTTCTCACCAGAATTCATTGTTTGTTGATTTCTGTGTGAAAGCCATTCAGATGGGGGTGAGGTGAAATCTCACTGTGGTTTTGATTTGCATTTCCCTGATGGCTAGTGATCATGAACATTTTTTCATGTGTCTCCTGGCTATGTGGATTTTCTCTGTTGAAAAATGCCTATTTAAGTCCTTTGTCCATTTTTTAACTGGGTTATTTGTTTTGTTGTTATTGAGTTTCTTGATCTCTATATATTCTGGTTATTAATTTTTTATCAGTTGCATAGTTTCAAATAATTTCTCCCATTCTGTCAGTTGCCTTTTCACTTTGCTGAATGTTTCTTTGGCAGTACAGAAGCTTCTCAATATGATGTAATCCCATTTGTCAATTTTGGCTTTGATCGCATATTCCTCTGGGGTCTTTTTCAAGAATTCTTTGCCTATACCAATGTCTTGCAGGGTTTCCCCAATGTTCTCTAATAATTTCATGGGGTTGGGAAATAGATTTAAGTCTTTAATTCATTTTGAGTGGATTTTTGTGTAAGTTGTAAGGTAGGGGTCTTGTTTCATATTTCTGCATGTGGAGACCCAGTTATACCAGTACTATTTGTTGAAGAGACTTTTCTTGCTCCAGGGATTGATTTTATCTCCTTTGACAAAGATAAGTTGTTTGTTGATGTGTGGGTTAAGTTCTTGTGTTTCTATTCTATTCCATTTGTCTATCCATCTGTCTTGTGCCAGTACTAGGCTGTTTTGATTATAAATTCCCCACAGTATGTCTTGAAATCTGGTATCGTGATGCCTCTGGCTTTGTTTTTGTTGTATAATATTGTTTTAGCTCTTCAGGGTCTCCTGTGTGGCATATGAATTCCAACATCATTTTTGCTATATCTGAGAAGAATGTCCTTGGTATTTTGATTGGTATTGCATTGAATCTGTAAACTGTTTTAGATAATATGGACATTTTGATGATATCGATTCTTCTAATCCATTAACATGGAACAGTTTTCCATTTGTTTGTTTCTTCTGTTTCTTTCTTTAATGTTTTATAATTCTCATTGCACAGATCTTTAATGTCCTTGATTTAATTTATTCCAAGTTATTTGATTTTTTGTAGCTATTGTGAGTGAAATTGATCTTAGAAGTTCTTTCTCAGCCATGGCATTGTCTGTGTATACAAAGGCAACTGATTATTGTGTGTGGATTTTTTATCTTGCTACTTTACCAAATTCTTCTATGAATTCCAACAGTCTCTTAGTAGAGTCTTTTGGGTCCCCAACATATAGAACTATGTCATCCTTTTTTTTAAGATTTATTTTATTTATTTGAAAGACAGAGTTACAGAGAGAGGTAGAGCCAGAGAGAGAAAGAGATCTTCCATTCAGCTGGTTCACTCCCCAAATGACTGCAACGCCCAGAGCAGAGCTCATCTGAAGCCAGGAGAAAAGTACTTTTTCCAGGTCCCCACGTGGTTGCAGGGGCCCAAGGAGTTGGGCCATCTTCTACTGCTCTCCCAGGCCAGAGCAGAGAGCTGGATCGGAAGAGGAGCAGCCAGGACTCAAACCAGCACCCCTATGGATACCAGTGCTGCAGGCTGGGGCTTTAACCCACTACGCCATAGCACCATCTAACAACTATGTCATCTTAAAATAAGGGTAGTTTGACTTACTCCTTGTCAATTTGTATCATTTTAATTTCTTTTTCTTGCCTAATGGCACTGGCTAAAACTATATTGAATAGCAGTGATGAGAGTGGGCATCCTTGTCTGACTTGGGATCTCAGTGGGAATGCTTCTAACTTTTCCCCATTCAATAGGACACTGGATGTGGGTTTATCATAAACTGCCTTGACTGTGTTGAGGAATTTTCCCTCTATATCTAATTTGCTTAAAGTTTTCATCATGAAAGGTGTTGTATTTTATCAAATGCTTTCTCTGAATCTATTGAGATAATCTTATGACTTTTGTTCTTGAATTTGTTAATGTGATGTACCACATTGATTGATTTGCAAATGTTGACACATCCCTGCATACCTTAGATAAATCCCAATTGGTCCAGGTGAATGATCTTTCTGATGTGTTGTTGGATTTGATTGGCTAGTATTTTGTTGATGATTTTTGCATCCATGTTCAGCAGTGAAATTGATTGTAGTTCTCTTTCTCTGTTATAAATTTTTCTGGCTTAGGAATTAAGGTGATGTTGGCTTGCCAGAAGGAATTTGGGAGGACTGCCACCCTTTCAATTATTTTGAATAGCTTGAGAAAATTGGAGTTAGTTTATCTTTAATTGTCTGGTGGAATTGAGCAGTGAAGCCATCTGGTCCTGGGCTTTTCTTTGTTGGAAGAGTCTTTATTACTGATTCAGTTTCTGTCTTGGTTATTGGTCTGTTTAGGTTTTCTATGTTTTCATGGCTCAATTCAGGTAGGTTGTATGTGTCCAGGAATCTATCCATTTCTTCTAGGTTTCCTAGTTTGTTGGTATACAGCTCTTGGTAGTAATTTTTGATCATTCTTTTTTATTACCATGGTGTCTGTTGTTACATTTCCTTTTTCATCTTTAATTTTATTGATTTGTGTCTTTCCCCTCTTTTTTATTTTTTGGTGAGTTGGGCCAATGGTGTATCAATTTGTTTATTTTTTTCAAAAAAACAGCTTTTCATTTTGCTGATCTTTTAAATTTTTTTTGGTTTCAATTTTGTTTATTCTCTAATTTTAATTATTTGTTTTCTTCTACTAGTTTTGGGTTTGGTTTTCTGCTGTTTTCCTGAGTCCTTGATGTGCAATGATAGTGCATTTATTTGGTGCCTTTCCAATTTCTTGATGTAGGCACCAATTGCTCTAAACTTTCCCTTAACAATGCTTTTGCTGTATCCCATAAATTTGATATGCTGTATTTTCATCTTCACTCATTTCCAGAAATTATTTTTATTTCTCTTTGTTTTTTTTTTCAATGACCCACTGTTCATTCAGCAGCATGTTGTTCAGTCTCCATGTGTTTACATATTTTCTAGACATTATTGAGTTGTTGATTTTCAGCTTCATCACATTGTAGTCGGAAAAGATGCATGGTATGATTTTGATTTTTTTTGAATTTGCTGAGAATTGCTTTATGGCCCAGAATGTGGTATATCCTAGGAAAACTTCCATGCACTGGTGAGAAGAGTGTGTGTTCTGCAGCTGTAGGATGAAAAGTTCTGTCCCTTTGGTCTATAGTGTCAATTAACTGATGTCTCCATACTGATTTTCTGTCTGATTGATTTGACAAATGGCTGAAAGTGGGGTATTAAAGTCCTCCATTATTATTGTATTTGAATCTATGTTTCCCTTTAGACCCATTAACATTTCCTTTACAGGGGCCGGTGCTGTGGTGCAGCAGGTTAACACCCTGGCCTGAAGTGCTGGCATCCCATATGGGTGCTGGTTCGAGACCCTGCTACTCCACTTCTGATCCAGCTCTCCGCTATGGTCTGGGAAGGCAGTAGAAGATGGCCCAAGTCCTTGGGTCCTTGCACCCTCATGGGAGACATGGAAGAGGCTCCTGGCTCCTGGCTTTGGATCGGCACAGCTCTGGCCATTGCAACCAACTGGGGAGTGAACCATCAGATGGAAGACCTCTCTCCCTCCCTCTCTCTCTCTCTCTCTTTCTGCCACTCCACTCTCTGTGTAACTCTGACTTTCAAGTGAATAAATAAATCTTTAAAAAAACTTCCATTAGATATCCAGGTGCCCTGTAGTTAGGTCCATTACATTTATAATAGTTACATCTTCTTGTTGATTTGATCCCTTAATCATTACATAGTGCCCTTTCTTTGTCTCTTTTAACAGATTTTGTGTTAAAGTCTAATTTCCGATATTAGGAACTGGCTACACCAGTTCTTTTTGTTTGTTTGTTTGTTTTTTAAAGATTTATTTATTTTATTTGAAAGTCAGAGTTACACATAGAGAGAAGAGGCAGAGATAGGGAGGTCTTCCATCCGATGGTTCACTCCCCAGATGGCCACAATGGTTGGAGCTGCGCTGATCTGAAGCCGGGAGCCAGCAGCTTCTTTTGGGTCTCCACATGGGCTCAGGGGCCCAAGGACTTGGGCCAACCTCTACTGCTTTCCCAGGCCATAGCAGAGAGCTGGATTGGAAGAGGAGCAGCCAGGACTAAAACCGGCGCCCATATGGAATGCCAGCGCTTCAGGCCAGGATGTTAACCCACTGCACCACAGCACTGGCCCCAACTAGTTCTTTTTTGGTTTCTGTTAGCGTGGAATATCTTTTTCTATCCTTTCACTTTCAGTCTGCATGCATCTTTGTTGGTGTGATGTGTTTCTTGTAGGCAGCAAATAGTTGGGTTTTGTTTTTTAATCCATTCAGCCAGTCTATCTTTTAACTAGAGAGTTGAAGCCATTTTCATTCAAGGTGACTATTGATAAGCAATGACTTGGACCTGCCATTTTTTTGTAAATATTCCTATTTTTTCTTTGGATTTCCTTTGTACTCTTACTGTACTTTCTTTGGTAATGATGATCATGTTTCTGTGTTTCTATATGTAGCACATCCTTAAACATCTTTGTAATTTTGGACAATTGTGACAAATTCTTTGAATTCTGTTTATTATGAAAGGTGTTTATTTCACCTTCACTCATAAATGAGAGCTTTGCAGGACACAAAATTCTGGGTTAACAGTTTTTCTTTGCTTTAAGACTTGGAATATATTTCCCCGTTCTCTCCTATCCTGTAGGGTTTCTGAGGAGAGGTCAGCTGTGAGTCTATTTGGAGATCCTCTGAAAGTAATCTGGTGTTTCTTTTGTGTACATTGTAGAATCTTTTCTTTATGTTTTACTGTGCAGAGTTTGACTACACTGTATTTTGGTGAAGGCGTTTAATCATCATGTCTATCAGAAGTTCTCTGTGCTTCCTGTACTTGGACATCCCTTTCTTTCTCCAAATTAGGGAAATTGTGTATAATTATTTCAGTAAGAAGGCCTCCTAATACATTCTCTCTTTCCATTCCTTTAGGAACTCCTAAGATTCATATGTTGGTTCATTTGATAGGATCCAATAAATCTCTGACACTTTTTTAGTTTTCTAATTTCTTTTTTTTCTTGGTCTGACTGTGAAATTTCTCTCCTAACTCGCATATGCTTTCTTCTGCCTCACAGATTCTTTTTTTAAGGCATTCTAAAGTATTTTTTATTTGTTCTATTGAATTCTTCATTTCCAATATTTCATTTGATTTCTCTTTAAAATCTCATTTTCATTGGAAAAAATTTCATTCATGACATGTACAGATATTTTTAGTTCATGAATTTGTAGCTGATTACTTCTAAGTAATCCTACGATTATTTTTTTGAATTCTGTTTCTGGCATTTGTTCAATCTCTTCATTCTCACAGTCTGGTATTGAAGTGCTGTGTTCTTTTGGGGGGGGTGTCTTGTTGTCTTCGTTATTCCTGTTTCTTGAATTGCTGAGTTTGTTATTAGGCATTTGTGGAGATACTTTTTTTTTTTTTTTCTCCTGTGATGGCTTTTATTTTTGAACTATGCCTCTGTGTCTTAGTGGAGTATCAACTTTTTCGCCGGGTGTGCCCAGGGAGCTCTGTTCAGTGAGGGGAGTGTCCAAGGTGACACTCACATTGGGTATAATAAATTTCTCTCTCTCTCTCTCTCTCTAATCAGAGGAGAGGATTGCTTAGCTCTGCTGATGTAGTCTCATGCTCACCTTCTCTCCTCCAAGGACACCAATGCCTGGGCTCTAGCCCCAGTGGGTACAATATTCATCCAAGCTGCTATAAGAACTACACAAAAGATCTATGCAATCCTTAGTGTGAACATGGATTCTGTAGCAATGACCATCATCATGGAATCAGGTAGCCCCAAGCATGTGGAACTGTCCACAGTAACTGCCCAAAGTCCCAGCCACACCCTGTGCCTTCCCACAAAACCACAGTTTTTTCACAGTCCTGGCACACTAG
Source organism: Oryctolagus cuniculus (assembly GCF_051225735.1). Taxonomy (NCBI): domain Eukaryota; kingdom Metazoa; phylum Chordata; class Mammalia; order Lagomorpha; family Leporidae; genus Oryctolagus; species Oryctolagus cuniculus. The sequence continues at coordinate 63,384,769 of NC_142888.1, forward strand.
GTTCCAACAGTCATGAGCTCCCTGTCAATTATCCCAGCCAGACTCATGCATGTCCTCTTGGCTGGTTGCTGGGTGCATGTACATGAGCTGGCACAGCTGTTACATATGTCCAAAATGATGCCCACCCTTCCTCTGCTAGTTACAGGATGCTGGTGCCGGGTGGTTGGAAGAGAGAAAAACATGCTAGCAGCACCATTTTTTTAAAGCTATCTTCCCCAGACTAGAGCAGTAAGCTCTCTCCCTATTCAGCCACCTTGAAAAACTCAACATATTGTTTTGTGTCCACTATGCACCAGCCATTGTTTTAGAAGCTGGAAATGGAGTCACTGAACTTACAGGGCTCAAAATCTTGTGGAGGTGACAAAATAATTTACTAGTTAATTCCAAATGTGATTTTCATCACAAGAAACCATATTTTAGATGACTGCATGAGTGAACATTCCCAGAGATGCTAAAAAGCAACAAATAAAACTTTTTTTTTCACATTCTCAAAACTATAAATACTTGAAGTGAATAGGAGCACTGACCTTGATTACAAATCCCATTCCAATACAAAAAATATTTAAAAATTTGGCTTAAATATTTGAAATGCATATAGTGTCTCTGAATATAACCATGTGACTTATATAATATCTGAAATTTCACCCTTAGAATCATGCATGACAGTGAATAAACAAAGTAAACAGATGACCAAAATTTAGATATGCGAATCTCAAATCTAGCTCCTGTAGTATTTGAGTATCATAAAGAAATATAGCTGACCCAGCATCATTATTCAGTGCTCACAGCATATCTGTTTTCTAGGGTAAATAAATATTTTTACAAACCACATTAATAGTTCTGGTTTTAAATTGATTATATATGTAATAGTGAAAACATAAATGCTTATTTCATTAATATTGATATATAGTATTATTATTTTCCCAAAAAAGGAAATATGTACTTATGTGGAGTTTGATATTTCATAAAATATTCATTGATATTAGTTATTTTACTCTGATCAATTGCAGAAATTTACATTATGGTACTATCATTTATCATTTCCAAATAATCTAAGATGTCTGATTATTCTGTATCTCAAATTATAAACCTAAACTGCTAAATGATTCTAGAAATCATGTACTATGGGTTTAATTTATTCTATCACTCCTATTGTTGCTTCTTTCTGTCATCTCATCTTTTCCCTTCTCCCTCTTTATAGTATCCACACATACGTGAAGATTCTTCAAATGTTTTTTTGAAAATGGAATTAAAAGATAAGTTCATTTTGGCACAAAAAATTTTTAAAATCCAGGCATGGTTTCTTCATGATACACATTTTCCATGAAATATTTGAAGTAACTTCATAGATACACTGTAGCAGTTCATTATCAGTTGCTTTAACAAAATACTTGAGGCTGGATAATTTGTGAATAAAAGTTTGTTTATATCACAAGTTTCTCTTTTTAAAAGCTTTATGCATTTATTTGAAAGGCAGAATTACAGAGAGAGGGAGCTGCAATGACTGAGACTAGACCAGGTCAAATCCAGGAGCCTGGGCTCTAGCCCACTCTAGCCCACTCCATCTGAATCACTTGCCTGGGTTCAGGGATCCAAAGACTTGGGCCATCCTCCATTGCTTTCCCAGATGCATTAACAGGGAGCTGGATTGGAAGTGGAGGAGCAGGGACTTAAACCAGTGCCCATATGGGATGCTGGCATTTTAGCGTGCAGCTTAGCCCACTGCACATAGTGCTAACCCCCATATCATAAATCTGATGCCAGCTTCTGCTCATCTCTGGTAAGAGTTGAAAGTTGGACGGCATCACAATGTCAGAAGTGCTTGTGGAAGGGGTCATGCCATGAGATAGCAAGTCAAAGAGATTTTAGGGGTCAGGCTCACTCTTTTATAATAACACGTTTTCATGAGAACTAGTTCATTCTGCAAGAAAAACATTAATGTCTTCCAAGGATGGTACCCCCTGTGGCCTTGACACATCCCACTAAGCCCCACGTCTTAAAGGTTTCATCATTTCTTACATCACTACACTGTGACCATGTTTCTAATGCACCAACCCTCTGGATACACTAAAACCATATCCAGATCATAGCACATACCTGAATACCATATATTCAGTGTAACACATCTGAACTATTTTTAGAAAATTTCAGAACTAACCTAGTTTTCAAGAAGAGTGAGCTATACACAAACACAGATAATAACCAGGAGCTACTGTGTTTAATACAAATTATTACAAGTCTTTGACTTTTTTGATGGCTAGCATAATTTAGACCATTAGAAGTGGGGAAGGGAGATTTTAAAGATCATCCTGCCCAACTCTCTGCCAAACTTCCCTTTCTTATAGAATTTTTCCTTTAAGAACTCAATATTCATGACATGGACTGTTTTATGTTATCAAAATTGAGATAATATCACTAGACTAATAGACGAGACATATTGAGAAATGTTTAGTAAAAGAAACCATGCCGACTCTAGTTTATTGTAGTCTTTTTTGTAACTGATCAATTTCTAAGCTGTAGGTAAAGTTTATTTTTCTCACTTCGCATAAGACAGATTGCTCAGTTGTAGCTCAAATATTGTAAAGCTGGGAATATTAGGTACTCAGGTGGGACTTTTCCTTGAAAATAGTTTTACAATTTTAGATGAATGTTTGAAATCAAAGGACAATGTAATAAAAGATGTCTGAAGTTTAACAATAAACTATCTCTTTGTCCTTAGCATTGTTAAACTTCAGGACTTGACAGTCACTGAAGTATGATGCTAGCTGAAAACATGGTGGCTAGAGTTACACATACGTTTAGAGAAAATTCATTTAGATGGGCTTAAAATTAGCTGGAAGCGTATTTATTATGAGCTGTCAAATCCACTGGGTTACTGATTTTCTGAAATGGAAATATGTGGTGAAGAAGAGTAGATTTTGGCACAGGAACTGAGAGAAACCACAGCAATGTGGGTGCTGCAGTTAGTTTGAATGCTTCAGCTTTAAAGAAATCAGTAATCACATATGTTCCTATTTCTCCTATAATAATCATTACCAAGGTCATACATCTTCTGAAATAAAAAAAGTACATATTTTCTGTTTCAATTTCTTTACAAAATTGGAGTATACTGATATATTTTGAGTACCAGTAACTGGAAGCAATAAATGTGAAGTTAGTAAAGTCAAGTTGAATAAGAGTAAATTATAAATAACTCTTTTTCTAAAGCTTTCATTTATATGAGAGGTAGAGTTACAGAGAGAGAGAGAGAGAGAGAGAGAGAGAGAAAGGTTTTCCATCTGCTGGTTCACTCCCCAAATGGCCTCAATGGCCCGAGCTAGGCAGATCCACAACTAGAAGCCTGGTTCTGCCATGTGGGTGCAGGGGCCCAAGCACTTGGGCCGTCTTCTACTGCTTTCCCATGCTATAGCAGAGAGCTGGATTGGAAGAGGAGCAGCCAGGATTAGAACCCCAGCCTATATGTGATGCCGGTGCCATAGGCAGAGGCTTAGACTATTATGCCACAGTGCCAGACGCAGTTAGTAATTTAATATCATTTATTGCCCCATGTGGTAGATGTTGATAAGTAAAATTTTTTTCTGTATCTACTTACTTTGATGTATCACGACTGTAAGCTTGACCTTCAATTTTATGTATTCCTTATACACTAAATGTTTACAACAGGCTCATAATTTCCAATAATATGTAAGATAATTATCCCAATGATGATCTGATTTTAACTTCTCAATCATAGAGAAAGGAATGGCGTTCTCTGAAATCATATTACCTTGGGTTGAAAATTTTGAAAAAACAATTTCCTAGAAAGTTGGGTATATAATTATTAGAAATATAAAGACTGATGGCCATGGTAATTAAAAAGTAATATAAAGTAGTATAAATATAATATAAAGTAATATAAATATAAAGTAATATAAAATAATATAAAGAAGATGGGCATGGTAATTAAAAAGATGTCATAGGCGGGCATGGTTCCGTGGCACAGTAGGTTAATCCTCTGCCTGCAGTGCCAGCATCCCACATGGGTGCCAGTTCTAGTCCCGGCTGCTCCACTTCCTATCCAGCTCTCTGCTATGACCTGGGAAAGCAGTAGAAGATGGCCCAAGTCCTTGAGCTCCTGCACACATGTGGGAGACCCAGAGGAAGCTCCTGTCTCCTGGCTTCAGATTGGCATAGCTGAGGCTGTTGTGGCCATTTGGGGAGTGAACCAACGAAGGAAGACCTTACTCTGTCTCTCCCTCTCACTGTCTGTAACTCTACCTCTCAAATAAATAAAATCTTTAAAAAATAAGATGTCATAGGACAATTTAGTTGAATTTCATAACTTAATGAGTAAGGGTTTTTTTTTAAAGATTTATTTATTTATTTGAAAGTCAAAGTTACACAGAGAGAGGAGAGGCAGAGAGAGAGAGAGAGGTCTCCCATCCGATGGTTCACTCCCCAGATGGCTGCAACAGCCTCAGCTATGCCAATCTGAAGCCAGGAGACAGGAGCTTCCTCTGGGTCTCCCATGTGGGTGCAGGGGCCCAAGGACTTGGGCCAGCCTTTACTGCTATCCCAGGCCATAGCAGAGAGCTGGATCGGAAGTGGAGCGGCTGGGTCTCAAACTGGCGCCCATATGGGATGCCGGCACTTCAGGCCAGGGCATTAACCTGCTGTGCCACAGCGCCGGCCCCATGAGTAAGGGTTTTAATGAGATTATTGATACACCTAGGGCATGAAGGAGGTATTTTCCTTGCAACAGGTTCCCACAACTGCCTCACCTCAGGCATGAACATGAACAGAAATAGACACACCAAGTTACCTCATAAGAGCTGTTCAAGCCACATGAAAGACCTTAGGGATTTATTTTGCTGTCAGAAAAGTTACATAGAGGAAATCAAGAAGAAAAGAATTGCCTGTGTCACTTATCCCCCAGCTCCAAAAGAGCAAGATACAGAGATGCCTCCCACTTAGGGGGAGAGGAAATGGACTGGAACCCAGGGTCTGCCCCACTGCAAAATATTCGGTAATGCACCTCTGCTTTGGTACCTATGCCATTACCTGTAGAGTGAATATCTGGAGCTTCCACATCCTGGTGGCCTCTGTTACCCTTCCCTTGACCAGTAGCAGAAAGCAAAATTCCAGCCATATGGAGAGACCAGTAGAGGAAACTTAGGAACATGTGCACCTGGTATGACTCAAATACTTCTAGGGGCCGGTGCTGTGGCATAGTGGGTAAAAACACCATCTGCAATGCTGGCATCCCACATGGGCGCCGATTTGAGTCCTGGCTGTTCCACTTCTGATCCAGCTCTCTGCTATGGCCTGGGAATACAGTAGCAGATGGCCCGTTCCTGCACTCACTTGGGAGACCCAGAAGAAGCTCCTGGCTCCTGGCTCCTGGCTCCTGGCTTCGGATTGGCATATCTCCACCCATTGTGGCCAATTGGGGAGTGAACCAGTGAATGGAAGACCTCTCTCTCTCTTTCTTCCTCTCTTCGGCTCTGTCAACAGTTAATATAATGAATGTTGAAAAGCTAAAGGTTAGAATTTCTAAGTTCTGAAACATAAGAAAGACGCCTACTTTCACCATTTCATTCAATATAGTATTGGAAATTCTAGCTAGAACAATTATACAACAGAAACAAATTATTGGGATACAAATTAGAAAGGAAGAAGTCATGTTGTCACTGTTTGAAGATGGCATGATGTTATAGTTAAAATACACCGAAGACTCCACTCAAAAGCTGGTAGAATGAGTAAATGAGTTCCAAAAAATTTCAGGATACAAATGCACAAAAATTAGTAGTGTGTTATATACCAATAGAGAATCATCTGAAAAAGAAATCAATAATGCGATCCCACTTCCAATAGCAACACAAAAAATAAAATATTTGGAAATAAACTTAACCATAGAGGTGAAAGGTCTCTTCAGTGGAAACCATATATCGATGATAGAAGAAATTGAAGCAGACACAAGAAATGGAAACACATCCCATGATCATGAATTGGAAGGGGCCATATGGTTAAAATGTGTATACTACCCAAAGTGATGAACAAATTAAATGAAATCTCTATAAAAATCCCAAAGACAGTTTTCAGAGAACTGGATAAAACATTACTCAAGTTTGTATGGAGTCATAGAATTTCCTGAATAGCCTAAGTGACCTTCAGCTAAAAGAGAAAAGCAGGAGGCAGTACACTACTGTGGTAACATACACTGGGGAGGAAAACTGAAGAGGTGAAGTGTCATTTAGATCCTATCATATCGAAGGTATACATGAGTACTATCAATCTGATCACACTGTGGAGCTCTGCCTTGATAATGTGACTCGAGATTGTGTTTGTTAGACTCCTTCACCAAGAAAATACTCCTGTATCTCCACTCCCATGCTGGATTCTTTGGAAAGAAGTCACTACGTTGTAGCCCACACTGAAGGCATGGGGAGTTAGGACTTATGCTTCACTTACTAGAAGGAACATATCTAAATCAATTTTCTGGAATTCTTCTGTGTAAGGCTTTTCTATCCTCTCCCCTGCCACTGTTTTATGTATTCAATCATTTGTATATAACAGGTTAATATCTTGGGTATTTTTTTATATCTTGACTTAAAACACAATGCTACTTAGTTCGTTGTTTAAATTTTCAAATTTAGTCAATATGAGCTCTTTCAATTAATTTCTGTATCCCAGTAATATATCAAGGTACTTAAAAATTCATAGATGAACATAATTAAAAATAGCACATATTTTCCATGAACATTTTGAAAAGCCTAATACATGCACCATTTGGCAGCACATCTTTTTTAAACTTCTGACAGCAAAATGCTCCATGATCATCCTGTATATTTTCTTCCCTAGTCCTAGAATGAGCACTTTTCTGAGAATCCCTGTGTCCTATTACTGGAGAATGATAGTAGTAATGAAGATCATGGTGTTAGGTCTGCTTGTTGCTGATGGCTTTCATTGTTTATAGATGTTTTCAACTGGAAGAGCAGTGGCCATTTAAAACTTAGTATACAAATATCTATAAATGTTTCTATATGTAACCATCTGTATTTATATGAAACTAAACATGAGTAGATCCTGATTTCTCCAAATCTATTAACACATAGACCATTCTACCCTTCTCTCCTTATTCTTGCCTTTCTATTTCAGCAATGATAAATTTGATCTATTTTTTTGGAAAGATGTTAGTAAATGGTACTAGAAGGAGGATTTCTTTTTTGTTTGTTTTCGTTAAGAGAACTCAATGATCTGCAGCCTTCTAGTACAATCCTGTTGGGAATGAACTTTATGTTTTTGTACACATAATGAACATCTGGTAACAAGGCATTTGAAATCTTACCTAATGAGAGAAGGAAAAGAAAAAGCAATAAAATCTTTAGCATGCTTGTTACTTATGGCTTAAAATATTTTCCCTTAATCATTGAAAGGAGAGAATTTTTTAAAATGGTAGCAGTTTTAAACAAGGAAAAACCTGAACTCATAAATATTATATATATATATATAAACCGTGAAGTTTAATGGAACATTTTATGCTTCTGAGCAACTCGTTTACATAATTAAATTTTCTTTGATCTCTAAATACAGGATTTAATCATAATGCTCATTAGAATAAATGATTCTTTAATTCAATTGTATCAAGATGGTATGGAAAATTATCAGGTCATTAGAAAACATTTGTTTGGTTGTTAAGTTAGCTTAGAAATTTGTGAGCAATTGTTTGTTCTTTTGTTTGGGAAAATTATTGATTCTAAAATTATTTAAAGTATTTTATCTAATTTGTTGCAAAATGTGTTCACTAAAGTACCACCTCAATCAATTTATTTTTGCTAATGACTTCATGTTCAAAATAAGACATGCATAAATCAATATTGTCAACATAGCATTGTGAAAGAAATTCTTTACTTTTTTAAAAATTACACCCATATAGTAGCCATTACCTGTCAATTAAAGTGGTATAAGATCTTTTTTCCAACTATAATTTAATAAATATAAATTTCCAAGTACAACTTTTGAGTTATAGCAGCTTTTCCCCCCACAATCTCCATCCCACCTGCAACCATCCCATCTCCTACTCCCTCTCCCATCCCATTCTCCATCACTATTCATTATCAATTATCTTTACATACAGAAGATAAACTTAGAATATACTAAGTAAAGATTTCAACAGACTGCACCCACAAAGACACACGAAGTATAGAGTACTGTTTGAGTAGTAGTTTTACTGTTAATTCCCATAGTACAACACATTAAGGACAGAGGTCCTACATGGGGTGTAGGTGCGCAGTGACTCCCATTGTTGATTTAACAACTTATTTATGATGTTAGTAATCACTTGAGGCTCTTGTCATGAGCTGCCAAGGCTATGGAAGCCTCTTGAGTTCACCAACTCGGATCTTATTTATACAAGGCCATAGTCAAAGTGGAAGTTTTCTCCTCCATTCAGAAAAAGGTACCTCCTTCTTTGATGGCCCGTTCTTCCCGCTGGGATCACACTCACAGAGATCTTTCATTTACGTCTTTTTCTTTTGCCACAGTGTCTTGGCTTTTCTTCCCTGCGAAACTCTCATGGGCTTTTTAGCCAGATCTGAATGCCTTAAGGGCTGATTCTGAGGCCAGAGTACTGTTTAGGGCATTTGCCTTTTGATGAGTCGGCTGTGTATGCTGCTTCCCATGTAGGCTCATTCACTCCTTTTTGATTCTATCAATTATTATTTGGAGACACTGGTCTTATTTATGTAATCCCTTTGACACTTAATCCTATGATTTTGATCAATTATGAACTTAAACTTATCACTTTAACAAGTAAGATGGCATTGGAACATATCACCTTGATGGGATTGAATTGGAATCCCCTGGCACGTTTCTAACTCTACCATTTGAGGCAAGTCCGATTGAGCATGTCCCAAATTGTACATCACCTCCCTCTCTTATTCCCACTCTTGTATTTAACAGGGATCACTTTTCAGTTAAATTTAAACACTTAAGAATAATTGTGTGTTAATTAAAGAGTTCAACCAATGGTATTAAGCAGAACAAAAAAATGCAAAAAGGAATAAAATAGTAAGTTGTTCCATGACAGTCAAGACAAGGGCTGACCAAGAGAGTTTCTCATAGGGTCCATTTCACTTCAACAGGCTTCCTTCTAGGTGTTCAGTTAGTTGTCACCAATCAGGGGAACATACGACATTTGTCCCTTTGGGACTGGCTTATTTCACTCAGCATGATGTTTTCCAGATTCCTCCATTTTGTTGCAAATGACCGGATTTCATTTTTTTTTACTGCTGTATAGTATTCTAGAGTACATATCCCATAATTTCTTTATCCAGTCTTCTGTTGATGGACATTTAGGTTGATTCCAGGTCTTAGCTATTGTGAATTGAGCTGCAATAAACATGGATGTCCAAACAGCACTCACATTTGCCAATTTAATTTCTTATGGGTAAATTCCAAGGAGTGGGATGGCTGGAGATTGTATGGCAGGGTTAAATTCAGGTTTCTGAGCAATCTCCAAACTGACTTCCATAGTGGATATACCAGTTTGCATTCCCACTAACAGTGGGTTAGTGTCTGTTTTTCCCCACATCCTCGCCAGCATCTGTTGTTGGTAGATTTCTGTATGTAAGCCATTCTAACTGGGGTGAGGTGGAACCTCATTGTGGTTTTGATTTGCATCTCCACATTTTTTCATGTGTCTGTTGGCCATTTGGATTTTTCTTTTGAAAAACATCTATTTAGGTCCTTCGCCCATCTCTTAAGTGGGTTGTTTGTTTTGTTGTTGTAGAGTTTCTTGATCTCTTGGTAGATTTTGGTTATTAATCCTTTATTGGTTGCATAATTTGCAAATATTTTTTCCCATTCTGTCAGTTGCCTCTTCATTTTCCTGACTTTTTCTTTTGCAGTACAAACTTCTCAATTTGATGCAATCCCAATTGTTAATTTTGGCTTTGACTGCCTGTGCCTCTGGGGTCTTTTCCAAGAAGTCTTTGCCTGTGCCAATATCTAACAGGGTTTCTCCAATGTTCTCTAATAATTCGATTTAGGTCTTTAATCCATGTTGAGTGGATTTTTGTGTAAGGTGTAAGGTAGGGGTCTTGCTTCATGCTTCTGCATGTGGAAATCCAGTTTTCCCAGCATCATTTGTTGAATAGACTGTCCTTGCTCCAGGCATTGGTTTTAGATTCTTGATCAAATATAAGCTGGCTGTAGATGTTTGGATTGATTTCTGGTGTTTCTATTTTGTTCCATTGGTCTATCCATCTGTTTCTGTACCAGTACCATGCTGTTTTGATTACAACTGCCCTGTAGTATGTCCTGAAATCTGGTATTGTTATGCCTCTGGCTTTGTTTTTGTTGTACAAGATTGCTTTAGCTATTTGAGGTCTCCTGTGCCTCTATATGAATTTCAGCATCATTTTTTTCTAGATCTGAGAAGAATGTCTTTGATATTTTGATTGGTATCACATTGAATGTATAAATTGCTTTTGGGAGAATGGCCATTTTGATGATATTGACTTTTCCAATCCATGAGCATAGAAGATTTTTCCATTTCTTGGTATCCTCTGCTATTTCTTTCTTTAAGAATTTGTAATTCTCTTCGTAGAGATCTTTGACATCCTTGGTTAAGTTTATTCCAAGGTATTTGATTGTTTTTGTAGCTGTTGTCAATGGGATTGATCTTAGAAGTTCTTTCTCATCATGGCATTGCCTGTGTATACAAAGGCTCTTGATTTTTGTGCATTGATTTTATATCCTGCTACTTTGCCAAACTCTTCTATGAGTTCCAATATTCTCTTAGTAGAGTTCTTTGGATCCCTTAAATAAAGAATCATATCCTCTGCAAAGAGGGATAGTTTGACTTCTTCCTTCCCAATTTGTATCCCTTTAATTTCTTTTTCTTGCCTAATGGCTCTGGCTAAAACTTCCAGTACTATATTGAATAGCAGTGGTGAGAGTGGGCATCCCTGTCTGGTACCAGATCTCAGTGGAAATGCTTCCAACATTTCCATATTCAATAGTATGCTGGCCATGGGTTTTTCATAAATTGTTTTGATTTTATTTAAGAATGTTCCTTCTATACCCAATTTGCATAGAGTTTTCATGACGAAAAGATTTTGTATTTTATCAAATGCTTTCTCTGCATCTATTGAGATAATCATGTGGTTTTTCTTCTGCAGTTTGTTAATGTGGTGTATCACATTGTTTGATTTGCAAACATTGAACCATCCCTGCATACCAGAGATCAATCCCACTTGGTCTGGGTGGATGATCTTTCTGATGTGTTGTTGCATGCTGTTGGCTAGAATATTATTGAGGATTTTGTGTCTATGTTCACCAGGGAAATTGGTCTGTAATTCTCTTTCTCTGCCACATGTTTTTCAGGGTTATGAATTAAGTAATGCTGGCTTCATACAAAGAATTTGGGAGGATTCCCTCTTTGTCGATTGTTCTGAATAGTTTGAGAAGAATTGGAGTTATTTCTTTAAATGTCTGGTAGAATTCAGCAGTGATTCCATCTGGTCCTGGGCTTTTCTTTGTTGGGAGGGCCTTTATTACTGATTCAATTTCTGACTCAGTTATGGGTCTGTTTAGGTTTTCTGTGGCTTCGTGGTTCAATTTCAGTAGGTTGTTTGTGTCTAGGAATCTATCCATTTCTGATAGATTTCCCTGATTGCTGGCATACAACTCTTTGTAGTCATTTCTGATGACTCTTTATTTCTTTGGTGTCTGTTGTTACATTCCACTTTTCATTTCTGATTTTATGTATTGGGGTCTTTTTTTTAGTGAGTTGGGCCAATGGTTTGTCAATTTTGTTTATTTTTTTCAAAAAATCAGCTCTTTGTTTTGCTGATCTTTTGTCATGCTTTTTGGATTCCATTCTGCTGATTTCTTCTCTAATTTTAATTATTTCTCTTCTCCTACTAGTTGTGGGTGTGATTTGCTGCAGTTTTTGTAGATCCCTGAGAGGCATTGACAGCTCATTTATTTGGTACTTTTCCAATTTCTTTGCTGTATCGCATAAGATTTGATATGTTGTGCTGTTATCCTCATTTACTTCTGGAAAGTTTTTGATTTATCTTTTGATTTCTTCTATGACCCACTGTTCATTCAGGAGAATGTTATTAAGTCTCCATGTGTTTGTATATGCTCTAGGAATTCCTGAGTTCCTAATTTCCAGCTTCATTCCATGGTGGTCTGAGAAGATGTATGTTATGATTTCAATTAGATTTCAATTTTTTCAATTTACTGAGACTTGCTTTATGGCCTAGTATGTGGTCAGTCCTAGAGTAGGTTCCATGTACTGCTGAGAAGAATGTGAATTCTTTAAGTGTAGGATGAAAAGTTCTGTAGATAGCTGTTAGTTCCATTTGGTCTATAGTATTGATTAAATCTGCTGTTTCCTTGTTGATCTTCTGTCTGGTTGATCTGTCTATTGCTGAAAGTGGAGTATTGAAATCCCCTAATACTATTATATTGGAGTGTAAGTCTCCATTTAAGTTGCTTAACATATCTTTTAAATAACCCGGTTCCCTCTAATTAGGTGCATATACCTTTTTAATAGTTACATCTTCCTGTTGAATTGATCCCTTAATCATTACATAGTGCCCCTCTTTGACTCTATTAACAGTTTTTGTGTTAAAGTTTATTTTGTCTGATATTAAGATGGCTAAGCCAGCTCTTTTTTGTTTCTATTGGCTTGGAATATCTTTTTCCAACCCTTCATTTTCAATCTGTATGCATCTTTATTAGAAAGTTGTGTTTCTTGTAAGCAGCAAATAGATGGGTTTTGTTTTTTTAATCCATTCCATTCAGCCAGTCTGTGTCTTTTAACTGGAGATTTGAGGCCATGTACATTCAATGTGACTATTGGTAAGTAGTGGTGACTTTGCCCTGCCATTTTTCCAAAGGTATTTCTTTTTCTTTTCTTTTCTTTTCTTTTCTTTTTTTTTTACAGGCAGAGTTAGACAGTGAGAGAGAGATACAGAGTGTAAGGTCTTCCTTCCGCTGGTTCACTCCCCAAATGGCCACTACAGCCAGCACGCTGCGCCGATCCAAAGCCAGGAGCCAGGTGCCTCCTCCTGGTCTCCCATGATGGTGCAGGGCCCAGAGACCTGGGCCATCCTCCACTGCCTTACCAGGCCACAGCAGAGAGCTGGACTGGAAGAGGAGCAACCGGGACAGATCTGGCGCCATGACCAGGACTAGAACCCAGAGTGCCAGCGCCGCAGGCGGAGGATTAGCCCAGTGAGCTGTGGCGCCAGCCCAAAGATATTTCTAATATATGTTTGAACTTTCTGTGATCTATAACTGGGAGATTTTCTTCCTTTACCTTCTGGTGTACTGATGGCCATGTTTCTGTGTCTAACACATCTTTAAGCATCTTTTGCAATGCTGGATGAGTGGTGACAAATTCTTTCAATTTCTGTTTGCTATGAAAGGTCTTTATTTCATCTTCATTGACAAATGAGAGCTTTGCAAGATATAATATTCTGGGATGGCATTTTTTTCTCTTAGTACTTGGGCTATATCTCGCCATTCCCTTCTAGCCTGTAGGGTTTGTGATAAGAAGTCTGCTGTGAGTCTAATTGGAGGTCCTCTGAGAGCAATCTGAAGTTTCTCTCTTGCACATTTTAGAATATTTTCTTTATGTTTCATTGTGGTGAGTTTTATCTCAATGTGTTGTGGTGAGGATCTCTTTTGGTCATGTTTATTGGGGGTTCTATGTGCTTCCTGTACCTTGATGTCTCTTTCCTTCTCCAAACCCGGGAAGTTTTCTGTTAGTATCTCACTAAAAAGCCTTCTAATCCTTTTTCTCTCTCCATGCCTTCAGGAACTCCTAGAACCCGAATGTTGGGTTTTTTAATAGTATCCTGTAGATTCCCAACACTATTTTTTAGATTTCTAATTTCCTCTTCTTTTCTTTGGTTTGACTGTATCCTTTCCTGTGCTCTGTCTTATAAGTCCAATATTCTCTCTTCTGCCTCACTGATTCTGTTTTTAAGGCTCTCAAATGTGTTTTTCATTTGTTCTATGGAATTCTTCATTTCATTTTGATTTCTCTTCAATATCTCAATTTCATGTTCTACTAAATTCTTCATTTCATTTTGATTCCTCCTTAAGATTTCATTTTCATGAGAGAGATTTTCTGTTCTGTCCAGTATGGATTTCTGTAGATCATGCATTTGTTTTTGATAACTTCCAAATGTTCTTATCACAATTTTTTAAAAATCTATATCTTGCATTTCTTCTATCTTATCATCTTCATAATCTTGTATTGGAGTGTCATGTTCATTTGGGAGTGTCATGATGTCTTCCTTGTTCTTGTTTCTTTGGTTTCTGCATTTGTTGTTTGGTATTGTGGAGATATTCTTTGGTTTCTTCTTTTTTTTTTCCTGCTGTGGTGGCTTTTCTCATTATACTAAGACTCTAGATTAAGTGGACTGTCTGCTTTTGGTGAATCTCTAGAGGCATGTGGTGGGTGTGGCCAGAGAGCTCTGTTCAGTTCTTCAAGATTAAGGGTGTGCCAAAAGTGACACCCAGGTTTGACATGGTAAATCATCTTTCTCTCTCTCTCTTTTTTTATTCAGAAGGGAAATAATTCCACTCAGCTGAGCTCTTCTCGATGGCATTCAGTGCCGGAGCACTAGCCCCAGTGGGTATAATATTTGTCTGCTCTGCCACAAGGACCACACAAAGGATCTGTGCAGTCCTCAGTGTGAGCTCAGATTCCCCTGCAATGTCTCTCACCAGGTAGCCAAGGCCACCTGAGTTTATGGCGTCTCCCACTGAGACTACTCACGTCTCAGTCACACCATGAGTTCTCTCACACACCCTCAAATTTTGTTTTCACAGTCCCAGTTCATAAGCTCCACACACTCACTAGGCCTTAGTCTCCTGTTATTACTCCCAACCAGAGTCAGGTTTTTCTCTTTGGCTGAGGGTGGGCACAGCACTGAGCTGGCGCAGCTGTTATGCATGTCCAAAATGGCACCTGCTCTATTGTCTCGCATGCCTTTGTAAGGTGTGTGGAGAGAGAGAATCGTGTCCATACCGTCCCTTTTATTTTTTTCTCTCCTCTAGTTAGGCTGGTGTACTTTTCTCCATGGGGCTTCAAGCCTCGTTCCCTCTAGGCTCTTCCTGCCACTTTTCCACCAGTGTCTCAGACTAACGTGGTTTTGCCTCACCTCTTTCCAGTGCTGGTGCAGAGGAGAAGATTCTTGGCAGCTTCTCTCCCGAGCCGTGGGCGCTCATATTCTCCATGTAGATCCACCTTGTCCCTCTAATTCTGGAAGAGTTTCCTCTGCTGTTTTTCCCATAACTCTTCCCTGAGACTTCACTATCTCCATTTTTATTAAACTATCTTTTCCTGGAATATCAGTGTGTTCCACACTCTTGGATCCCTCCCTGGGATGGTAATTATTACATTGGAGTTTCTTGGTGCTGGTGCTGTGGCTCAGTGGATTAAGCTGATGTCTGCAGTTCTGGCATCTCTTATGGTCACAGGTTCAAGTACTAGCTGTTTCACTTCTGATCCAGCTCTCTGCTAATATATCTGGGAAAGCAGCAGAAGATGGCCCAAGTGCTCAGGCTCCTGTAATCTCATAGAGAGCCAGATGAAGCTCCTAGCTTCTGGCTGCAGCCTGGCAGAGCCCTAGCCCATTGCTGCCATTTGGGGAGTGAAACAGTAGATGGAAGGTCTCTCTGTCTCTCTTCTTTCTTTATGTAATTCAGCCTTTGAAATAAATAAATAAATAAAACTTAAAAAATAAATTTGATTCTCTTATTAGCTATTCAAATAGATATATCAAATAGTGAGTTGCATAGTAGGAATGGAAAATAAGGGAAGAGTCTGAGATAAAGATATGTGAGTATACAAAATCAATGGAATATAGAAGCTAACGGGGTTGAATGACATTCCCTATGAAAATTTTAAATAGGTACACAAAAGGGTAGATACAATTCTCCAGTATATTCCATAATCTAGAGAGTAAACAGAGGAAAATTTGTCTGGTGTTGTGGCACAGGGGGTTAAGCCACCACTTGTGCTTCTCACATCCCAGATTAGAGAAATAGTTTGAGTCCTGGCTGCTCCAGTTCCTGTCTAGCTTTCTGTTGGGCCTCTGCCAGCTATGTGGGAAATCAGGATAGAGTCATTCCAGACTCCTGGTATTGAAATGTGAACAAGTGGATGAAAGCTTGCACACTCTCTCTTTCTCTGTCTCTCTTTCTCTCTCTCTCCACCCACCCACCTCATTCTCTGTTGCTCTGACCCTCAAATGAATAAATAATTCTTAAAAAAAAAAGGAGAGGAGGTGGGGATGTGCTGTGGTGTCGTGGGTTAGGCTGCTGCCTACAGTGCCTGCATACCATATGAGCACTGGTTCAAGTCCTGGCTGCTCCACTTCCAAGCTGGGTCCCTGCTAATGCGGCTGGGAAAGTAGTGGAAGATGGCCGAAGTGCTTGGGTCCCACACCCACATGGGAACCCAGATGAAGCTCCTGGCTCCTAGCTTTGGTTAGGTCCAATCCTGGCAGTTGTGGTCATTTAGGGAGTGAATCAGTGGGTGGAAGAATTTTCTCTCTCTCTGCCTCTGTATTTCCCTCTCCTACTCTGTAACTCTCTCTTTCAAATAAATAAATAAATCTTTAAATACAATTAAATAAATAAATTCAAAAACAATTAAAGGCCGGTGCTTCGGCTCACTAGGCTAATCCTCCGCCTTGCAGCGCTGGCACTCCGGGTTCTAGTCCTGGTTGGGGCACCGGATTCTGTCCCCGGTTGCCCCTCTTCCAGGCCAGCTCTCTGCTGTGGCCAGGGAGTGCAGTGGAGGATGGCCCAAGTGCTTGGGCCCTGCATCCCATGGGAGACCAGGAGAGGCACCTGGCTCCTGCCATCAGATCAGCACGGTGCGCCGGCTGCAGGGCGCCGGCCGCGGCGGCCATTGGAGGGTGAACCAACGGCAAAGGAAGACCTTTCTCTCTCTCTCTCTCACTGTCCACTCTGCCTGTCAAAAAAAAAAAAAAAAACAAACAAATAAAAGAACACATGAACAAGACACACTAAAAGTTGCTGATAAGGAAAGACCAATAAAAGAAATACATTATCATGCACTAGGAACCACTAGCAACTTCATAGTTCTAAATCTAGTGTTTTGTAGTAATAAGAGGGCAGTGTGTTAGCAGATTAGGATGAATTTGATGAACCATCTCAAATGCAATGAAAGAGATTTGGGCTCTGTCTGTGTGAATATAAAATTGTTTTGATCCAAAATGCTATCGCCATTTTACTATATCACCATTTTGTTTTTAGCCAGTTACAACTTAAAAGATTTTGTTGTCAATGTGAATGTTGCCAACAGCTTAAAGTAGCATATTGAAATATGTAGTAGATGTTGCCATACTCTCAGCAATCTATTCACAATCAGCACTACTACACCACAGTGCTGGTCAGGAGAAAGAGAATATTAAAATGTGTGGATGTCATGCAATTTGGTAGTTATTAATGTCATCACTGAACTATACCTTCTGCATAATAACATATCCTTCTTTATTTTCTTTATGATCCTTGTTATGTGATAATAATATCCCCCTTTTCAATAAAAACAGTATGAATATGCATGTATGTAATATTTACATATGAAGTGAATATGGTAAAATGCTAAGAACTGTTAAATCTAAAAATTAGATAAAATACTTTAAAAATAAGAAAGCATCAAATTCATACACAAGAAAACAAATATTTGAAATTTCAGTTGTGAGGCAGAGAAAGAGAAATAGACAGAGTCTGCAGGAGAGAAGAGAGAGACAGAGAGCAAGCTACAATCTACTGGATTACTCCCCAAATGCCTGCAACAGCTGCGGCTGAGCCAGGCCAAAGCCAAGAACCAGGAACTCTATCCAGGTCTCCCATGTAGTGGCAGGCATCCAACAACTTGAACCATCATTTGATGCTTCCAGGATCTGCATTAGCAGAAAGCTGTAACTGGGAGTGGAGCCAAGACTCAAACCCAGACACAATGATATGGGATGAGGGCATCCCATGAAAGCAGTATCTTAACTGCCAGGCCAAATGCTTGTACCCTAACAAACCATTTATGTCGATTTTCACCTGAATGTTTATCTGTAGCTTGAAAAATGATCCCTATCCTCATGGATAGTGTAGGTTCCTGGTAATTAATACACATTCTGGCAATGGGCAAGCAATGAAAGTCAGAAATTACTATATATACTAACTCCTTTGTGCCCTTGGGAAAAATAACTCTGAGGTGAGTATTCTACTCAATTTCCCAGAAATCCCAAGTAGGATTAAGCTGTAGTAAACTACAGTGCTATGTATCTTGATAAAAAGCCTTATATAGTTTTCCTTCCCATTACCAGTTTTAATTCACCCTCTCCCCCAACAGATTACACATGCAAGTCTTCCTGTTAGCACGTGTTACCGAGGCAATCCAAATTAGAAAAAAAGATGGGCAGAAGTATGCTCTAGACTGACCATACTGAGTTTAATTAGGGGAAATACTGGTAGCTGGATTACTAGCTAAAATACTGCAATGATTTAAGCAATATAATCTAAAGACTTAGAATTTATTTAAAAAAGATCAAGAAAAATGCTATACCTGAGCCCTGTATAGGAAGTAAAATTGAAAGGACTTAATGGATTCAATGTGTGAAATTAGGGGGAAGAAAAAGTAAATATTTCTTGTAGTATTTTTGCTTTTGTTCACAACATAGTGGTCAATTAGACATTGAAATAAAAAATATGAAAGTAGGTGAGTCTAGATATGAGTGAGAGATTAAAATTCAGTTTGAGATATGTGAAATTTGGAACACTTGTGGAAAATCTAAGGGGATATAAATAAAAAGTTTTTGGATGCAAAATTCTGCATGTCAGATAAAAGTCAGTAAAGAAAACATGATTTTTGGAATCAGTCATTGATATGAAAGTGAATGAGGTCACTCTAGATCTACATATTTAAGTGTGAGAATTGATTCCCTAGGACCAAATTCCAAGAAACATGAATATTCACGACTTGGTTAAGGGTGAGCCACCCATTAAGAAATGTTAAAAATGAATAGATCATTACAATACTATAAAATCTAGAAAGCAGAGAGTTTCAAATTATGGGTAGCTAATAATTTATTGCATATTTCTTTGTTTCCTTTTCCTGATCATTTTTACAAGGGGATATTTGTAGAGGTGGAGAGAATGATCTCTTGGACATAGATTGTATCTGAATGATGAACAGCAAGAAGGTAAGTAGTAGAGTTGAGGTATCATTGGAAAGAGGTGTGATTAAATAATTTTTTTTGCCCTGTGATTTTTCAAAACTGTCGTGAGATATATTTTATATTAATATATATAGATATAAATACACATACATACATATATATATTTGTACTTTGTATCAATTACATATATATGATATAAATAACTTTGTCCAGATCATCTTTGCTGACATTGAGCGAAGTTTGGCAATAGCCAGAAAGGATGTCTTTAAAAGAAGTTCAGGATAAAGAGCACAATGTCTGAAATAGTATTGTAATTATAGACACTCTATATCACTATTTTACATAAAACATGTTAAAGAGACTACTCATCCACTCACAAGCACTTACATACTTGAAAATACTCAATCATTAGGTTAAATAGTTATATTAAATGAGTAGAATTCATATTAACTTATAAAGAAAATTTTCAATTCACCAAAATATTAGTACCTCCTAATAATTTGGATATCTATGATATCTACATTAACTACAAGCTATATTTTACTTAATTATAGTAGAATATTTTACCTACATCTTATGAATTTTAGCAATTTTGAAGCTAATTTAAAATACATTCCTGCATAATATGTATAGAAAGCAAAATAATGCTGAAACTTATTTTATTTCACAAAAGACCGTTGTTTTAAAATTTTGAGAGAAAATAAGTGGTAAAGCATGTAAATGTTTTCATAGTACTTAAATTTTGGATCAGACACAGTCCAGTCCATGTATATCATATAACCCTTAATGATAATACATACTCTCCCATTAACATAAATCACAGTTGTTAAGAATGAAAATTTTGAAATCAAGATCATGATTATTTTGGAAATACTGGGAAAAGTTGGTTACAGCTGCTGAACCTTTACCTCTTTTGAGAATTACCTTTGCCTTAGGAAAAACTGTAATTAACAGCTATGATGTTTATGTTTTTATTATTTTTGTTTCAGATGTGCAGAAAGTGCTGTCAAAAGAACCAGTAAGTTATTTATTTTTTTAATATTTGTTTATTTATTTGAAACGCAAAGTTACAAAGTTACAGAGAGGCAGAGAGAGAGAGAGAGAGAGAGAGAGAGACGGAGAGAGAGGGAAAGAGGGCTTCCATCCACTGGTTCACTCCCCAGATGGCTGCAACATCTGAAGCTTCACCAATCCAAGTCAGGAGCTTCTTCCAGGTCTCCTGCACTGGTGCAGGAGCCCAAGGACTTGGGCCATCTTCCACTGCTTTCCCAGGCCATAGCAGAGAGCTGGATCAGAAGTGGAGTATCTGGGACTTGAACCAGTGCCCATATGTGATGGTGGAGCTGCAGGTGGCAGCTTTTAGACACTACACCACAGTGCCAGCCCTCAGAGAACCAGTACATTATAAGCCACTGTAAATTTCCTCTTTTTTTCTGGTTTTCTACAGTTTTCATCATGTGGAATGATAATTTCCTAGTATATCCAGTGTAATAGTTAAAAGTATGTGCTTTGGAATCAAACTCTCCTGTTAACACATATGTGACCCATGTAAACTATGTGCTTCATTTTCAGCATCTATAATATTGGGGAAATAACAAATACTTATTTTAAAGTGTTGTTGTAAGTATCAAATAAAGTATATAGTACTTAAAATGATGTTTTTCACATACAAAGTAGTCAACAATAAATTATTGCAATGAAATATTTAAGATGTCTGTATATGTTTTATTTTGTAAGATTAACATCAATATTTTATTCCCCCTCCAATGGCAGAAATATGTTCAATACATTGTTGCTTATTTAATTAGTGTAGATAATTTGCAATTCCATTACAACTTGTAAATTTAAGTATTATGTGTTCAACGTTAAAAGTAAATTGCTGGAGCTTTGTAACATATTTTAAATCAGGGAGTGTAGTGTCTCCTGATTTGTGCTTCTTGCTTAAGATTGATTTGGCTATTTCAGGACTCTTGAGGCTCCACACAAATTTGGTAGTGTTTTTTATAGTTCTGTCATCACAAAAATGTCACTGGAATTTTGATAGGGATTGCATTGAATGTGTAAATTACTTTGAGTAGCATGCATATTTTGATGGTATTGACTCTTTCCATCCATGAACATGAGATGTCTTTCCACTTCTTTGTGTCTTTTTCAATTTCTTCCATTAATGATGTTGATTTTCATTGTAGAGATCTTTCACTTCCTTAGCTAAGTTTATTTCTAGATAGTTTATTTTTTGTAGATGTTGAAAATGGGAATGATCTCTTGTTTTCTTTTTCAGATGATTTATTATTGGTATAAAACAACACTATTGATTTTTGTATGCTGACTTTGTATCCTGCAACTTTCCTGAATTTTTTTACTATCATATAGGGGTGTTGCATTTTACATTTTCTACATTTATTGAGATGATCATATTTGTATCATCAATTTGTATTCTTTATTCTGTTGATATAGTATGTATCATGTTTTACATTGTTTATGTGGACTTAATTTTCATCCCTGGGATGAATTCCAATTGGTTATGGTGAATAATCTTTTTTAATGTGCTGTTGGGTTTGATTTGCTAGTATTTTGGTGGGGAATGTTGCATTTATGTTCATCAAGAATATTGGCCTGTAGATAACTATTATTACTGTATCTGGTACCAAGGTCACGCTGGCTTCATAGAATTAATTTGGAAAATTCCCTCACCTTCTTTTTTCTGCAAAAACTTAGGAAAGATTGATGTTAATTTTTTAAATGTTTGGCAGAATTAAGCAGTAAAAGCATCCAATCCTGGGATTTTCTCTGATATGATACTTTTTATTATGTTTGCAATTTCACTATACAATATTGATCTGTTTAGATATTCTGTTCCTCCAAGATTCAATCATGGTAAAGTGTGTGTTTCCAAGACCTTGCCCATGTATTCCAGGTTATCAAATATATTACCATATAGTTATTTATAGTCATCTCTAACAGCTGTTTGGCTTTCTGTGGAGTCAATCATAATGTTTCCATCTTCACTTCTAATTTTATGTACTTGAATCTTCTCTATTTTTTTAGTATGGCAAAAGTTTTAGAAATTTTATATATCTTTTGTTCCCTTGATTTGTTTTTGTATTTTTGTCTCTATGTTGTTTATTTGGACAGTAAATGTTATTATTTCTGTTCTACTAATTTTGGATTTGATCTATTCTTATTTTTCTTGTTCCTTTAGGTAAAGTGGTAAGTTGTTTATTTGAGATCTTTCTATTTTCAAATTTTCTTTATTTATTTAAAAGAGAGAGAGGAAGAGAGGAGGGGAGGGGAGGGGAGGGAAGGGAAGGGAAGGGAAGGGAAGAGAAGAGAAGAGAAAAGCTATCTTTCTTCTGATGGTTCAAATTCCAAATACTTACTATAGCTGGGATAGTCCAGGATGAATTCATGAGCCGGGAACACATTTCAAGTCTCACACGTGGAAGATGTGGAGCCAAGTATTTGAGCCACAATATGCTGCTTTTCAAGGTGCATATTAGCAGGAAATTGGATCAGAAGCAGTTCTAGAATTGAAATCAGAGACTCTAGTATTGTTGTGGGCATCCCAAGCAATGTCTTAATCACTGCAACAAGTGCTACCTCTACTTCTTTTTTGATGCAGTAATTGATTGCTATAAATTTCCCTCTTAATACTGTTTTTTTTTTATATATTTTGACATGCTATTTTTCCATTTTAATTATTTCAAGATATATTTTAATTTCCTCCTTTAGTACTTCTTTGATGTATTTTTTGTTCAGTACTAAGTATTTTAATTTCCATGTACTTATGTGGTTTCCAAAGTTTTAGTTTTTTTGAATTCTCATTTTATTGCATTGTGGCCAGAAAAGATACTTGATATTACTTATGTTTTTAATTTTGCTTAGATTTTTTTATGATCTACCATATGATCTATCTTGGTAAATTTTTCATATGCTGTTGGGAAGAGTATGTATTCTTGCAGCTATTGGATGGAATGTTCTTTAGATGTCTGTGATGTTCAAATTTTCTAGGAAGAATTTCAAGTCTACTGTTTATTTGTTGATTTTCTCTCTCAATGATCTATCCTTTTCCTAAAACTCTCTACTATTATTGTGCTGGAATCTATCTCTTCCTTTAGGTCTATTAATATTTAATTTATACATTTGGGTGCTCCAATTTGGGGTGCATGTTTATATTTATTTGTTCACAAATATTTTATCTTGTTGGATTTAGCTCTTTATCATTATATAGTGATTTTCCTGACCTATTTTTACTGCTTTTTCTTTAAAATATTTTTATCTGATAGAATTATGGCTAGTCCTGCTTTGTTTTGGGTTCCATTTGCATGGGATATGTTGTTTCACCAATACCACAATGCTAGATCAAACCTGAAGCTTACAGCTCATGGAGACCAGCACACGTGAGTTTAGGATTACAACCCACTCTGCTATGGTTTGCTTACTGTTGAGATGAACTTACTGTCCAATACTGCACTTGCCAGCCACTAGTGATGTTGGCTGGGATACAGGACCAATCAATTGGGACCACAGGACTCTTTTTAACCCTGAAACAAGTCTAAAGGCTCTGTCTGCAGGCACTGGTCCAGGTTAGGGGCCAATAGGATCTACTCTACTCTGGCTTTTTCCAGGCTGGAGCTGACTCTCAAAATAGTCTTGTGGTTCTTTGCTGTCTGTGCAAGGCTGTAGGATAAGTGAGAGATGTACCCCATCAGCTATACAGAAAGATACCAGGTGGATCACACTTGGGTTTCACAGTTAGCAGGCTTTGTGCGATCTTGAAGGTGGGTAGTGGAACAGCAGGCCCACATGAAGCTTGTGATGATGCATGTCAAAATATTTCATTTTCACCAAGGCGCAGGTCTCTGAATGATCAGGAGCAAGTCCAGTGAATCTGTCCACAGGCATTTGCCTTGTGTTGAGAACATCAGGTTTTGTTCAGGGTTAGACTTTACCAGCCTAGCAAAGAGTCCCAAGACGCAGTCCCATGATTCCTTGACATTTGTCCAAGGTTGGGACAGTCAGATAAAGGCAGCCCCCTGGCCACTCATACTTCCCACAGGCTGGTCATACCTGTGTCCTGCAGTTACCAGGTCCCAAGAAGTCCCAGGGGTACCTTTAATGCCAACCCAAGACCATGCTAAAGTGAGTCTGCCATACCACAGCACAGATCTCTGCCTGATGACCACACAAGTCTAGAGGCTATCTGTAGGCACCAGTTTGGGGTGTAGAAGCCTTTAGGTTTTATAAATTGCTGGATTTCAGACCAGTTGCCTGGGCTCCAAGCTCCAAGGCAAGGACCTAAGCTACCTCTTTTGGACTCTTTGCAAGGCTGGCATTTCACATCACCTTCTGTTGGCAGTTAGGGAAGGAGTGGCAGAGGCCTCCTGGTTAGGAATGCTCCAAATACGAAGTCTGCAGCCACATACCTGGGGACAGAGGCCATGTGGCTTATCCTTGACTTTTTTTGGAGTGAGTCTGGCACTGAGACTCAGTTTCTCTCTTTGTGCCAAGCAGGATACATCTATCTCCACACTGTGCTCCTTGAAGCTGGTGGAGGGAGGTCTCTCCTTCATGCTTTCTTCATGTAATTATTATCATGCTAAAAGGTATTGTGCTCCTGCACCTGACTTCTGTATTTCTATTGAAGGTGACTTGGTATGTGAATAGCTGTTCAAATTGGTGTGTCCTTGGGGTAGTTGGTCACCAGATATTCTTACACAGCCACCGTTTTGATTCAGCCTTGCTCTGCCTTTCTGGAATTGCCACATCAATTTAATTCCCACAGCCTCACTAGGCATTGCCTCATCAGGGGCCCCGTGCATGGACTTCTGCCTTGCAGTACAACTCTATGTGGTCTTTCAGACTTTCCTTTGAAATACTAGAAGAAGCTGCCATGACCCTGATAATGCTTGCACTCTGCACAGTTGCTAAATCAGTATCACCTAGGAGGTAACAAGATCTGCTGCCTGTACAAGGTGTTACTGGGCCCACTTGCACCAAAGCAACAGTAGTGTTGGAGCACTTTGCCAGCAATCCAGGACATAGAGGTGGTCCTGGGCAGAGTTCCCTCTGTCTCTTTTCTGAAAGGATTATGGCCTGGAAAATAGTTGAAACAATTTCCATGTCTAAAACACTAAGTTTCTGATGGGGGCAGTAGTTTCAAACACATGGACATTCAGCATCCAAAGTACAGCTGATATGAACTAAAAAATAGCAGTATTTTGGTGAACGAATCATCATTTGTATATTGCTATTCTTGCTTGCTTGTTATCTTTTCATACTTAGTCTTACTTCCTACACGTTCTGGAAACTAGTCCTATAATACTCTGCTTCAGTACATTGAAACATCATTCTTCATCTGAAATATTCAAGCACCTTCTAAAGGATATTAGCATGCCACATATTTAGAGAGAAAGATGAGAGGGAGAATAGTGCCTTCACCAACTTTTCATTTATCTTCTTATAATTTTATTTAATCCTTTCATTCTATCTTCTAGGGTATGTGAGACCCATTTAGAGAACAAAATTACTCATCTCTGTTACATTATCAATACACTGCTAACATATTTTTATTATCTTATACAGTGTTTTGGGTAACTGAATGAGAAGGAAGTTTAAACTTCACGTGCTATATTAAGCTTACAGATACTTGTACTTGAAATTAGGAAAATATCACTTGACATTCCTATTACTTTGACCCAAATAATTTATTCTATACAACTGTCAGCCTTGGTAGACAAATGTATCACCTAGACTCTTCCACTTCTGTGTAGCACCCAAGTCTTTAGATGAATCTTTAAATATGTGCTATAAACTATCTGTCATCTGTTCAGAAAAGATGGAGAATGAGTGATGCAGATGACAATGTCATCCCTTCTACAAGAAAAAGTAAAATAACTAGATAATGTTTAACTGCAGGACGTGCTATATATACTTTGCTTTCAGAATTTTTATCAACAGTATTTTACCAACAGCAAAGTTTCCACATCATAAATATAGCGGTTCTCCCCTTCGCATCTTCTCACCTACTCATCAAGAATTATTGCTTGCATTTTACAAGTAAATTGAACTATTCATTTATATTTCAAGCCAAACAATTCATTTCAGAAGGAACCAGTAATAAATAACAATACAAACAACTCTTGTTTTCAGTCTCTTGGTAGCATTTTCCAAGGATTATCACAAGCCTTGGAAACCAATAAATAAACTAGATGTAGATCCATAGAACTTAGTAAGAGAAATAATACTTAATCTATGCAAAATTTTGTAAGCAATTTTTAATTCTTTTTTTTTTTTTTTGACAGGCAGAGTGGACAGTGAGAGAGAGAGAGAGAGACAGAGAGAAAGGTCTTCCTTTTGCCGTTGGTTCACCCTCCAATGGCCGCCGCGGCCGGCGCGCTGCGGCCGGCGCATCACGC
Organism: Oryctolagus cuniculus; assembly: GCF_051225735.1. Classification (NCBI taxonomy): domain Eukaryota; kingdom Metazoa; phylum Chordata; class Mammalia; order Lagomorpha; family Leporidae; genus Oryctolagus; species Oryctolagus cuniculus. Next base: position 63,411,401 of record NC_142888.1, read on the forward strand.
TGATCCGAAGCCAGGAGCCAGGTGCTTTTCCCTGTTTCCCATGCGGGTGCAGGGCCCAAGGACTTGGGCCATCCTCCACTGCACTCCCAGGCCACAGCAGAGAGCTGGCCTGGAAGAGGGGCAACTGGGACAGAATCCGGCGCCCTGACCGGGACTAGAACCTGGTGTGCCGGCGCCGCAAGGCGGAGGATTAGCCTAGTGAGCCGCGGTGCCGGCCTAGCAATTTTTAATTCTGCAGTAATATACAATGTGCCGAAATTACACAACAGCAGAAACCGAGGAATCTGGCCTCTAGCTGAAAACCTACATGGGATTTCCCCCCATTCTCATCCTGGTAAAGCACACAGGCTTTATCTGACAGGCCTCACTAGGGAAAGCTGCGCTCCTTGGACTTGTTGTGCAGAACCATGCGCTACAGTCTCTGAAGTGAGTTAGGAAACGGAATCTCCTGAAAGGTCAGGTTGTCATCTTCCACATACGAGTATGCATGGATTTCACCATTTTTTGCATCACAACGAACTCTCTTTCAATTCCGCTTTCCACACACTTCCTGAAGTACCCTCCTTCCCAGCACTGGGACTTTCGGGCCTAGGTCTGTTTATCTGAGGTTTGGCTGAGGTCATCTTCAGGAGCCTCTGCATGCGCCTCCTTGTGAGAGAATAAAAGGGCAACCTTGAAGATCTGTATTTCCACTTTTACTCAGCCAGTGCCAAGCGCTCCGCCTCTCACCTTCACCACCACTTTCTCTCCAGCCGAAGGGCCGTCAAACTCTAAGAAATTTTTACAGGACTCCATCCACAGTGGCAGGGCATTCACATCTGTACTCAGCTACAAAACCCAGGGCCTAGGCGCTATTCCAGTGGGAAAATGAAACAGGGAGTCTGTGCATCCCCCAGTTTTAGACATTTGCCTATGCCATTTCAGGACGCAATGAAAAACTGATCTCATTTCATTTTTGTCTAGTTGATATAATCAGCTGCTCTAACATCAGACAACTTAGTTCTCTTTTGCCCAACTCTGCCTCTTCTGACAGAAAGCAATATGACAGAAGTTTTAGTGGGAATCCTTTGAAATGCAAAATGCTTTCTACATAGTTATACAGTTATAGCTGATAATAAGTCCAATATCTGATTGTGATCAGTAAATTCAGTAAAGAAAGATAAATCTTATAATGGGCAGACACAGAGAATCTTCACAATAGAGCCTATATTCCAGAATTAATCATTCTTTTTTCCAATCACAAAATATTCACCTATTTTATGTTGATTCCAGCAAGCTTGTACCACTACGTCCTGTACTGAATATTATGAAAGAGTGCTGAAAATGTTGGCAGTGATAGAACAGGATTAAAAACATGTGCTCTAGTATAACTCTGATTGATTAATTTTGCATAGATTTTCTGTGTCCCATTTACCTCATTTGTAAATGGAGTAATAATGGTTCCTTTATATAATTTCTCTAATAGTTAAACGAGATAATGAACTTAAAGTCCAGGTCCAGAGTATATGCTCAATATGTACAACTGGGTGGGATTTTTGATGTGGACATCCTGGACACTGTGGCATAGTAGGCTAAAGCCTCTGCCTGCAGTGCTGGCATCTCATTTGGGCACCGGTTTGTGTCCCAGTTGCTCCATTTCTGATCCAGGTCTCTGCTATGGCCTAGGGAAGAAGTGGAAGATGGCCCAAGTCCTTGGGCCCCTGCACCCGTGTGGCAGATTGGGAAGAAGCTCCTGGCTTAGAATTGGCACAGCTCCAGCTGTTGTGGCCATTTGGGGAGTAAGCCAGTGGATGGAAGACCTCGCTCTCTGTCTCCCCCTCTATCTGTCTGTAACACTACCTCTCAAATAAATAAATTAAATCTTTAAAATATAAAATAAAATTCAATGTCATTTGCTCTGTTGGATTTTGGACTAACTGGGGATATGCTGCTCCTTCCTTTTTGCCTATTTCTTCTTTTTGGAATAGAACTGCCAACAACTAATCTATCATTATAGTTCAGCAGTATGCCACTTGTTTTGTTTCACACGTTCAAAGTTGGAGAATAATTTGCATTTCAGGATGAAACCTGCCTTTGATTCTTACTGGTATCTGATGAGATGACATATAAATGAGACTCTGGACTTTTGACTTTAGAGTGGATTCTGGAATTAATTATGACATTTGAGGCCTGCACCGCGGCTCAGTAGGCTAATATTCCGCCTTGCAGCGCCGGCACACCTGGTTCTAGTCCCGGTCTGGGCGCCGGATTCTGTCCCGGTTGCCTCTCTTCCAGGCCAGCTCTCTGCTGTGGCCAGGGAGTGCAGTGGAGGATAGCCCAAGTACTTGGGCCCTGCACCCCATGGGAGACCAGGATAAGTACCTGGTTCTGCCATCGGATCATCGTGTTGCACAGGCTGCAGCGCGCCGGCCGTAGCGGACATTGGAGGGTGAACCAACGGCAAAGGAAGACCTTTCTCTCTGTCTCTCTCTCTCACTGTCCACTCTGCCTGTCAAAAAATAAAAAATAAATAAAAAAATTATGACATTTGGGGCTATTGGAACTGAATGTATTTTATGTGAATTGTGGAGAGTTTGGGTAGAATGTGACAACTTGTAAGTTCCCTCTCCAAAATCCAGGTGTTGAAACTGAATGGCCAACATAATAGTATTCAGAAGTAGGGTGTTGGGCCTGCACTGTGACATAGTGGGTAAAGCTGCAGCTTGTGAGGCCAACACCTCATATGGGTGCTGGTTCAAGTCCCAGCTACTCCACTTCCAGTGGAGCCCCCTCTTTATGGCCTGGGAAAAGCAGTAGAAATTGGCCCAAGTGTTTGGGCTCCTGTCACCCACATGGGACACCAGAATGAAGCTCTTGGCTCCTGGCTTCGACCTTACCCAGCCCTGGCCATTGTGGCCATCTGGGTCTAATGGAAGAACTCTCTCTCTGTCTCTCTGTCTCTCTCTCTGTAACTCCAACTTTAAAAATAAATCTTGAAACCAGAAGCAAGGCCTTTAAGAGAAGAATTGATCATTAGGAATTCTCCTTTGTGAATGAAGTTAAAGCTTTATAAAAAAGACTTCATGCAGCATTTTATTCTCTTAGCCTTTCACCTGCTGCCATATGAAGACACACTGTTCCTCTATCCAGAGGATGTAGCAACAAGAGGCCAACTTTGAAACAGAGAGAGACTCTCATCAGACAAGCGAGCCTATGGATACATTGATCTTGGACTGTTAAGCCTCCAGAAGTTTGAAAAATAAAATTCTGTTGACTATAAATGACTCAGACTTGGATATTTTGTTATAGCAACACAAGCAGACTAAGATATCACAAAAAGGATTTACATATTTAATGCAATCCTGTAAAATTAAATGGAGTTTTTTGCAATGATGGGAAAATCAATCCTATAGTTCATTTGGAATCAGAGAAGACACTGATAGCCAAAAGAATATGAGAAAAAAGAACACAGCGATTTCACACTCCCTTCTTTCAGAGATGTATTTCAAAGCCTCAGTAATAACAATGTAATATCAGCATAAACATAGACATATAGACAAATGGAAAAGAATAGAGTCCAGAAATATACCCTCACTTATATAGTCAAGTGATTTGCAACAAAAGTCAAAAGACAATTAAATTGGACATAGTCTTATGAATGGTTTCAGAAAAACTAGATATTGCCATACAAAGAGTGAAATTGGCCTATTATTTTATACCATATAAAATTATTTCAAATGTATCAAAGACTTCAGTGTAATACCTAAAATTGTGAAACTCCTAAAAGAAAATACAAAGCAAAATTTTAATGATATTGCATTTAGCAATAGTTTGACACCAAAATCAAATGCAGCAAAAATCAAAAGAGTTCATTTGAACTACATCAAAATTAAAATATGCTGCACATCAAAGGCACAACTCACTGAGTATAAAGACAAATAACAGAATTTGAAAAATTATATTCAAATCACATATATGATAAGGAGTTAATATCAAGAATATATAAAGTAGTCCTATGATTAAACAACAGAAAATAACTTGTTTAAAAATGGAAAAAGAATGTATAATCATTTTTCAAATAAACTATGCAAACAGACATCAATCTTATGAAAAAATGCTCAATGCCACTAATCATTAGGGAAATACAAATCAAAATCACCATGAAGTATAATCTAATATCTATAAGGTTGGCTACCTCAAAAACAAACAAACAAAAAAACAAGTGTTGGTGAGGATATGGAGAAATCAGAACCCTTGTGCACCCTTGGTGTAACTGTAAAACAGTCATTTCGCAGAATAGTATGGAAGTTTCTTCAATAATTTAAAATAGAACTACCATATGATACAGTGATTACAGTCCTAGGTATATATCGATAAAAATTAAAAAGCAGGGTCTGAAGATGATAATTATACATATGTGTTCACTGAAATATAATTAACAGTAGCTGAGAGGTGGAAACAAATCACATAACCATCAAAAAACTAAATGGATAAAAAACTGATTTATATACAATGAAATATTATTCAACTTGAAAAGAACACATTAAGCAATAGTCAAAAACATGAAAAAAATCATTGAAGATTTTATATTCAATGAAATTTAATGACACAATAGACCCCTTATAGGAGGTATGTGAGGTAAATAGAGTAGTCAAATTGATAGAAACAGAAAGTTCAAAGATTATTGCCAGAGACTGGAGAGAAGGGGATGCATTAAGGAATTGTGATTTTTTCCCCATACACCTTTTATTTAAGGAATACAAACTTCATACAATTCATAAATACAATTTTAGAAACATATTGATTCTTCCCACCATACCCAAGCTCCCACCCACATTCCCACCCTTCTTCCTCCTTCCTCTCCTATTCCCATTCTTATTTTTTACTAAGATCTACTTTCAATTAACTTTATACACATACAGCTAACTCTATACTACTAAGAGTTCAACAAACAGTATTTTTTTTAAAAAAAACACTATTCCTCAACAGTCAATACAAGGGCTGTTCAAAGTCATTGCATTTCAAAGTGTCAATTTTACTTCTATAGATTACCTTTTAGGTACTCTACTAGATGTCACAGATCAGGGAGAACCTATGGTATTTGTCCTTTTGGGACTTGCTTATTACACCAATTCTGATGTCCAGTTTCATCCATTCTGTTGCAAATGACAGGATTTCATTTTTTACCAATGTGTAATATTCCATGGTGTACATATCCCATAATAGCTTTATCCAGCTCTTTGTAGTAATTTGTGATGATTCTTTTTATTTCTGTGGTGTCTCTTGTTACATTTCCTTTTTCATCTCTAATTTTAATGTTTTACGTCTTCTCCCTCTTTTTTATTTTTGGTTAATTGGGTAAATGGTGTTTCAATTTTGTTTATTTTTTCAAAAAAGCATACTTTTATTTTGCTGATCTTTTGCATTATTTTGGTTTCAGTTTTGTTTACTTCTTTTCTAATTTTAATTATTTCTTTTCTCCTACTAGTTTTGGATTTCATTTGCTGTTGTTTTGGGCTGTCATTCCATGCTTTCTCAGGCACCTAAGCTGAAAGCTGGATAGGAAATCTAGGACTCAAACCATCACTGCGATATGAGATGCTGGCAATGCAAGGAGTGGCTTAATGGTGGCCCTGAATCACGAACTTTTAAAATTCAGGGATTAGAGATTTGAGTGAATTGGGTACAGGCTGGGCATTTTCTGTGGAAGAGAGAAAAAAGAAATCCTGGGGTCATGAACGTTTTGGAATAGAACAGAGAAATTGAAAATATGCACACAGAAATGACTGCACTTGTAATGCTTTTGCATTTAAAAAAATATTTTGCCAAACAACTACTCAGTCAATTATGTACTAGTTTTTTTTTTTTTTTTAAGATTTATTTTTTTATATGAAGAAGAAGAGAGAGAGAGAAAGTCCTTCATCCGCCGGTTCACTCCCCAGATGCCTGCAATGGCCAAAGCTGGCCCAGGCCAAAGCCAGGCGCCAGTAGTCTCCCTTGTGCTCCCAAGTGGGTGCAGGAGCCTAAGAACCTGGACCAGACTCCACTGCTCAACCAGGCCATAGCAGAGTGCTGGACTGGAAGTAGAGCAGCGGGGACCTGAACTGGTGCAAAACATGTTATGCTGGTGCTACAGGCGACTTTACCCGCTATGCCACAGTGTAAGCTCCTATGTAGTAGTTTTTTTTTAACAAATATGGAAAAAATTACTGGATAAGATGTTCTTAACTTTGAAATCAACTGTTCCTATAGTTCTTTGAGATAAAACACTAAATAAAAGAATTTCCAGTATTTAGTTGTGTAAAAAGTAACTTTGCTCTAACATTAATATGAAAATGTGAATGGCTGCACTTGTTTCTGTGAAACTTTTCTTTTTAATGTATTTGCATATATCTGGTTTAACGAGCTGTCAGCAGTAGAGGTGTATGCGGTTGCTTTTTATTTCATTTATAACACAACTGCTGCATTTCGTTAAGATCTATTAATGCTAATTTGAGTATATAAAGCTTTCCTTACAATACAGCTTTCCAATAATTTAAATGTCACTATCTTTGTGTTTTTTTGCAAGCCTGGCCACTTGGAGATTCTGCCTTTTCTATTAACTGGCCTCACTGTTCTGCTGTTTTTCCTCCTCCTCTTTCTCTACCTCACTTTACATCTTAATGCGATACATCTGTTAGTGGACAGATTGCACAAGATGAACATAAGGCACCGTTTTCTAAGGTCAGTTAAATGGCCCCACTTGGCCCATTCTGGCTGTGGAAATGAATCCTCCCGATTCTTCAATTTCTGCCACGACAAACACCCAGAAATATTTGGTTGCATTATGTGCTCCTGTTCTATAAGTGAAGATGAAGCTTAAATCCAAAACCTTCTGCTCCTGGGTTACACTGTGTTGGAGACTAAATGGGGAAAGAGAACACCTAAAGGCAAGTTAACACAAAGGTCAAGCAACAGTGGAATCGCTTTATTCTGATTTGACAATTTGAAAAACTCCTGGGGCCCGTCAAGCGAATCAAGGTTCATGAAGGAATTCTGTAAGGAAGTAACACCTCTCTGTGAACATCCCTCTGTGAAACAAAATTCAGATTTTATTGTTTATTGTTGAGGAATTGCATAAGTCTTTTAATTTTCTGATCTTAAAATGTTTGAATGTATCCTATTCATAAAATAAAAATCTGTTTAAATGAGAGTATAATAAGGAAAACTGACTTAAAAAATACGAACTGTCAAGTTTTGTGCCAGGAACTTTATTTACACCATATCATTTACTTAGAAGTGATGTTGTGAAAACTCAATCTGATGGAGAGTAAATGACCTGAACATTCATATGGTACAGATGAAAACAAATTTCTAACTGTAAAGACCAGGATATATTAATTCTCAAATCAAGTTCTTTTTTTTTTTAACTTTTATTTAATGAATATAAATTTCAAAAGTACAGCTTATGGATTACAATGGCTTCCCCCTCCATAACTTCCCTCCCACCCGCAACCCTCCCCTTTCCCTCTCCCTCCCCCCTTCCATTCACATCAAGATTCATTTTCAATTCTCTTTATATACAGAAGATCAGTTTACCATATATTAAGTAAAGATTTCAACAGTTTGCACCCACATAGAAACACAAAGTGAAAAATACTGTTTGAGTACCAGTTATAGCATTAAATCACAATGTACAGCACATTAAGGACAAAGATCCTACATGAGGAGTAAGTGCACAGTGCCTCCTGTTGTTGACTTAACAAATTGACACTCTTGTTTATGGCATCAGTAATCACCCTAGGCTCTTGTCATGAGTGGCCAAGGCTATGGAAGCCTTCTGAGTTCACCAATTCTGATCATATGTAGACAAGGTCATAGTCAAAGTGGAAGTTGTCTCCTCCCTTCAGAGAAAGGTACCTCCTTCTTTGCTGACCTGTTCTTTCCACTGGGATCTCACTCGTAGAGATCTTTCATTTAGGTTTTTTTTTTTTTTTTTTTCCCAGAGTGTTTTGGTTTTCCATGCCTGTAATACTCTCATGGGCTTTTCAGCCAGATCCACATGCCTTAAGGGCTGATTCTGAGGCCAGAGTGTTGTTTAGGATATCTGCCATTCTATGGGTCTGCTGTGTATCTCACTTCCCATGTTGGATCGTTCTCTCCCTTTTTTATTCTATCAGCTAGTATTTGCAGACACTATTCTTGTTTATGTGCTCCCTTTGGCTCTTAGTCCTCTCATTATGATCAATTGTGAACAGAAATTGATCACTGGGACTAGTGAGATGGCATTGGTCCATGCCACCTTGATGGGATTGAATTGGAATCCCCTGGTATGTTTCTAATTCTACCGTTTGAGGTAAGTCAGCTTGAGCATGTCCCGAATTGCACATCTCTTCCCTCTCTTATTCCCATTCTTATATTTAACAGTGATCACTTTTCAGTTAAGTTTCAAATCAAGTTCTTGCTACTAAGTTGCCTAGACAAGGATTTAGCAACTAGCAAAGACTTGGGCTTTTTAGGTAAGAAATTTGTTGATCTTGACTTTTTTTTTCCCCTCTGTATATTGCAGATTAGACTGAGCTTAACAAGTCTGTGGTTTTTGAGCAGTGGGAATATGGGCATGGAAATCTAAATGAAAAAATAATTTCACTTTACACTGACTACTGAAACACTGAAACAGAGAATAAATAGTGAATCATTGAGAAGAGGAGACAGAACAGAGGAAAGAGAATCCATTGACAGTAATCATACTTTTTGGCAATGCACTGCATTCTTGAAGGACAATTTCCTTGGGAGCTTAACTTTGAGGACAATGAAACACTTAAATATATAATATTTGGTTATAGGGTTGTGTAGATTTTATGATTAATTATGTATTTAAGAAGTTATTATGTTTTGAGGATTCTTCTCATAATTTGATAGAGGATAACTATTAAAATTTGCCTTTTATAGCTTATATTTTATTGATTCTCCAATATATATCTTTAAACAGCAAAGTAAAGATATAATTCGTATTATAGCTATGTGCTATCTTTTCATATGTCAAACCAATTCTCATAAAGTATATACTCCAAAGGATGGAAAATGATCTAAAACATTTTTCAAGGTTCTACTTTTCTCAAATCTCATTACCCACCTATTCCAGGCACATACTTAAGAAACCAACCTCCGTGTAAAATAACATTTTTAAAAAGCCTCTTATTGAGCTGTAATTGCAGTTAACAAAGAAGCTTGTGTTAATACAGTATCATTTGGTACAGCATGACCCAAAATGCTTGATGGAGAGATACATAGATGTGAGTGACTGTGTGGAATATACCTCTGTGTGTCCTGCTTTATTTTCCAGGTGCAATGGTTTTTTAAATGTACGTACTGTCTCACAGTGAAGGGTGAATCCTTTTGATGAATAGATTTTGCATAGCTTGTTTTCCTTTGTCATCTGTTCCAATTAGCTGAGTTGGTTAGTCTGATGCCAGGATCGCAGATTTGATCTTTACAAGGATGACTGAACCTTGCACAGAGTGAAACTACCTCACATCCCCAGTCTGTCTCTTCCAACTATCTGGCCACTTCACAAGTATACGTTGTTAGATATACAAAGCTAGCTTTAAAGGATCTGGCTGGCACTGCACAATGTATTTGTTTTGCTATACAGATAACAGTCTAGTAAAACATTTGCACTCTAATAGTACCTGTAGCAATTTGTTGTTTTTGAGAATAACTGAATTTCCTGGATTGCTTGGCAATTACCACTTTAGACACCAAAATGATCTTTGAAATAATGGTGTCATTTTACCTGAATTCTGGACAGGTGAGATCTTATTATAATAATCTTATCACTTATAATAGTTAAAACATGTATTATAATTTTAGCATTTTAAAAAACTGTCATATATAATATTGATTTTCAAAGCACCAACAAACTTCCTTTCTATCTAAAATGTTCAAGCATATGTCTTAAAATTTCTGTTTTTGTAGCATCTCTCATTCTCGATTAATGGCTGCAACAAATAGAAATATATAAATAAATCTATATACATAGACATACACACAGAGACACACCGATATGTATTTATGTGTATAATAAGTACAAGTATGCATATATTTTTATATGCTAGTTTTTAAATTTAAGTTATACATATATGTTTCTTAATCCCTCTAATCTTGTGAGTTAGGTAGACAAATATTATTCCTATTTTACAAGGAAATAGGCTCAGGGAAACAATGCAGTTAGTCTAAGGTCATATTTCAGGAATGTAGCTACAATTCAAGTTCCCTTGTTTCACATCCTATTAACATAATTGTGCTGCCTATATAGCATAATTATAATCTTTATCAGGGACTAAATTTAAAGCCCAGACTCTCAAACAAAGCTATTAAAAAAGATATCCTTAATCTTGGTTTGGTTAGTTTTCTTGAGGCATAGTTTAAGAAAAAGAGACTGCCTGTGTCGAAAACACAATTCATGGAGATTTATAAAATTTTAAAATCATGAAACCAACAATACAATCATGATACACAGAACATACAAGATTAATGTCACACAAAAAAGTTTCCTGTACCAATTCTCAATCTCCACCCAACAGCTGAACTTGGGACATCAAAGATGTACTTTCCACCACTATAGTTTTTGGTTGGTTTGTTTTATTTCCTAGAATGCTTCATAAATAGAATCATTAAGTTTTCAGTGTTTTGTGTTGGTCTTCATTTGTTTAGCGTAATCCTGGTGAAATTTATCTATGCTACTGCATTTATCAACAATTTTTTAATTTTTCTATCTGAATTCCATTTTGTCGCATGGATATAGTTCAACTTGTTTATACATTGTCTAGTTAATGGAGTTGTAGTTCCTTGGTAGATTTTGACTATTACAAATAAAGCTGCTATGAACACATCCTACAAGTCTTTGTGTGGACTTTGTTAATTCTTCTACCTATATCTAGAATTTTAATCACTGGGTCACATGCTGACTCTATTTCTAACATTTTGAGTAACTATAAAACAGTTTCCAAAGTGTCTGCACCATTTATTTTCCCGCCAGTAATATAGGAGTATTATTTCTCCACATTCTGGTTAATACTTGCTATTTTCTCCTTGTTTTTATTGTAAGCCATTTTAGTGATCAGAATTGTTATCTGATTGGTTTTATTTTGTATTTTCCTGATGAATAATGATTTTGCACGTATTTTCATGTGCTTGGTTCACATTTATGTTCTAGGGTAAACTGTTCAACTTTTTGCCTCATTTTAAAAAATGAATTGATTTTCTTAGTTGTAAGAGTGCTGTATATATCCTGGACAAAAGCTCTTTGTAGGTTAAATTTTTTGAAAGTAATTTCTTCTGTAGCATTGCTTTTCATTTTCTTTCTGCTATATTTTGGAAACAAAATATTTTAATATTCATGAACTCCAATGTATCATATTTTCTTGCCAACTTATGTTTTTGTGGTACATTTTATGAACTTTTACCAGAATAAATATTTTATCTTACCTTTAATTTAAAATGTTTTATAACTTTGTCTCTTACATTTAGAACATTGACCTATTTCTTTTTGTTATTTAATATAAAATATCATTCAAGGTTTATCTTATTTATATGTGAATGTCTACAGTTTCTGGTGCCATCTCTTAAAATAGAATGCTATCTCCTTTGAATTGATTCCACAACTTTGTCAAAAATCAATCATTCACATATTTATGGGTCTGTATCTGAGCTTCATCTGTACCATTAATCTGTGTAGGTATTATAGAAAGTTCTTGGGAAATGGAATTAAAAGGTAATACACCTTTTCCATGAACTGTCTGATGACTTCTGATATATATCAATGCCAACAACATACTTCTTGACTACTGTAACTCTATGAGTACTGAAATCAAGGAGTAAAAGTCATTAAATTATTTTCTTCATTTTCAAAATTTTTGACTGTAATCAGTTCTTTGTGTTTCATGAAATTTCAGCATATGCTTGTAGATTTGTAGGTTATATTTTTTAAAGTAATTTCTGTAGTGTTACTACAGTTGTAGCTACAGGTAGGATTTTATTTGAAATTGTGTGATTCTGTATATGATTTCTGAAACAATTTATTTTATTTTTTAAAAATTCATTTTATTTATTTGAAAGACAATTACAGGGAGAGGAAGAAACAGAGACAAAGAGAGAGGACTTCATCAGCTGGTTCACATCCCAAATGGCCACAACAGCTAGAGCTGAGCTGATCCAAAGCCAGGGGTCAAGGGCTACTTCCTGGTCTCCTACATGGATGCTGGGGCCCAAGGACTTGAGCCATTCCCCTGATCAGAAGTGGAACAACTGGGACTCGAACCAGCAACCATATGTGTGCTGGTGCTGTAGGACAGGGCTTTAACCTGCTGTACCACAGCACTAGCCCAGTGGAAGAATTTATTTTAAAAATGTTGTTTATCTATTCCACAAACAACATATAACTCTACATGTATGTATATGTATTTCATTATCTTTGTTTTCTTTCTTTAGTTTATACATATACACACGCCATCCCACACATATGCAGTGTACATTTTATCCAGTATTGTGTGTTCAACATATTTTTTGCACAATATTTAGTTAAATTTTCCCTTGGTATTTCATATTCATGATACTATTATAAATGGCATTAAATTTAAAATTCCATTTCTGATCACTCATTGTTATTGTAAAAATGTAATTTATTTTTCCTTTTTTATATCCTGCAACCTTATCACTCATGTATTAGTTCTGGTAGCTCTCTAGTAGATACATTTGATCTTTGCACATGGATAGTAATAGCGGATCTTTGACTCTGTATCATTAATATATTGTACAGTTTCAAAGTGTTTTGAAAATTTCAAAATACTTCGGGTCATTTGATAATGCCATACTTACTTTATGAGGGATTCCAAAATATTTTCTATACAGACTGCACTATTTGACACTCTCATCAATATCATACCAATGCCTGAGTTTTTCAACAGCTTTATCAACACTTTCTTTTCTATTTTGGGGATTATTGTCATCCTAGAAAGTAAGCAATAGTGTTATAACATGGTTTTGATTTGCATTTTCTAATGATTAGCAGTCTTGGCCATCTTGTACTTATTGGTCATTTGTATTCTCTTCTTTGGAGAAATGTCTATACAGGTCCTTTACTCATATTTGGTTTAAATTGTGTTGTTTCATTTTAGAAGTCTTTCAGATATTCTGGATGTTAGCCCTTTGTTGCTCCCCGTCTTCGTGGAGGAACGACACAGGACCCTGCGCTGTTCTTTCATCTGCTCAGCCCTCCCCGGGTTTGCTGCTGGTTCTTCCCGGGTTGGCTGCTGGTCCTTCCCGGGTTGGCTGCTGGTCCTTCCCGGGTTGGCTACCGTCCCTTCCACCTCCATGGAAGGGCGGTTCCCCCTGCCACATTCCCCACTTCCGCGGGGGAGTGGCACACCGCCGGCCGGCTCTCTCGGGGGCTGCACGGGTGTTCCTCTTAGATGTTCCCCTTAGATGTTCCTGGTGCATGTTGTCTCTCTCCTCCTTTATAGTCCTCTTCCGCCAATCCCAACTCGGCTGCCCACACGCCGAGTACGCTGCTCTCCTCCAATCAGGAGCAGGATCAGCTCCTGGAGGTCAGCACTCAAGTTGGCAAGAGGCAGCTGCGTAGAAGCTGTTTTCTCCTCTCCCAGCACCATATTGTGGGAGAGCAGATGCATAGAATAAGTCTTAATTCCAGTAACTCAGTCCAGTCCGGGTTGCTCCCCACAGATCCCCCTTTCTTTTTATTTTTTGGCGTTGATACGCACCTGTCTTCGGTGCCCCGCAGCACACACTCTGTTCTGCTTGCTAGAGTTGCCCACAGGTGCTTACAAGTCCTATCAATCAGGCAAACCGAATCCAAGCCTTCTCATTGCCGTATTGTGGGGAGACTTATTGGTGTTAATTCGTGCCTGTCTTCGGTGACCTGCAGCCGCCCACAGGTGCTTATCGTCTTACTAATAAGGCAGACCGAATCCAAGCTCTCTCATTGCCATGTTGTTGGGAGGCCTTATTTTTCTCTATTTCTCTACCTCCGGGCATTCCTATCTCTCCTATTTTACTTCTATCTGCCAGCATTCCTATTTCTCTCATTTTACTTCTAAACTTCTGTTTCTCTTATCCCTGCGGCTTCCCAGCGCCCGCCCCGAGGCTGCTTCTCGGCACCTCGCCCCGCGGCAGCTTCACGGCTTTGCGCTGCTTCAGCCCGCGCTTCTCTCATCTGCGCGGCTCAGCTTCGCGCACTCCGCGGTCTCCACGCCCTTCGCGTCCGCACCACGGCCTCGCGCTAGCCCCACGTTCCCTATCTATTCACGCCCCGTGCTCTCTCTGCACGCGGCGGCTTCCGCGAATCACACAGTGTAGCTCACGTTTCTGCCGCCGGCATTCAGTCCAAGTTCCCCGGACTAACCTGGCGAATTCCAACCTGGCGGCCCACGTCTCTGCCTCTGGTTCCAGATTTTCGCCTTTTGCCCCCCGGGCTGACTTAAAGAATTCCAAACTGGCTTACGTCTCCGCCTCGGCCTGCCCCCCGCGGCTTCAATTTCCCTAACATTTTTCTCTACCCAGTATGTTTCCCTAAGTTTTCTTCCAACAATATTCCTCCCTCATTTCTCCTGGCTTCTCCCCACAGTCCGTATCCGAGTCTGTTTGTTCTAGCTTTCACTTTCGCTTTCGACCTTAGAGATTTCTCTCAGCTTCCCCCCGTAGTCCATATCCGAGTCTATGCCTAGGCTTTCAATAGCTTCTTCCGGCACCTTTTCTGTCCGGCTTTTCCCTAGGCTCTTTGCTAGTCTCTCTCTCCGGTATTTTCCACTTCTTCCCGTTTCTTCCCTCCTAGGTTTCCTATCTGAGTCACGGCACCATTTGCTGCTCCTCTGCACGCGGAGGAGCCGCACCGGACCGGACGCTTGTTGTTCCCTTTTTTTTACAAGTCCTTTCTATAGTAAAGTAAGAATAAGTAAACAGCAAACTCCCAAAGCAAGAATGAGTAGAGAGAAATGAGAAAGAACAAAGTAATGAACTTCCCCGCGAACTCTCCAACGCACTCTCCAACCAACCCACGCCACCATGCCGTCTCTCTCCTCCTATATAGTCCTCTTCTGCCAATCCCAACTCGGCTGCCCACACGCCGAGTATGCTGCTCTCCTCCAATCAGGAGCAGGATCAGCTCCTGGAGGTCAGCACTCAAGTTGGCAAGAGGCAGCTGCGTAGAAGCTGTTTTCTCCTCTCCCAGCACCATATTGTGGGAGAGCAGATGCATAGAATAAGTCTTAATTCCAGTAACTCAGTCCAGTCCGGTTTGCTCCCCACAGCCCTTTATCAGATATATATGTTCATTTCATGTAGAAATATTTTTAAATTTGACGTTCAATTTATTTATCTTGTCATTGTTTTCTCACCTTTTGGTGACATGCACATGAACTAATTGGTTAATCCAGTGTGATCAAGCTTTTCCCTATTTTTTCTTCCAAGAGTTTTATAGTTTTAGTTCATACATTTAGACCATTGATACATTTTGAAAACTTTTGTAAATGGTATAGGGTAAATGTATAATTTTATTTTTTACATGTGGAAATCCAGTCTTATCAAGATCGTTTACTGAAAAGACTTTGCATACTTGATTGAATGGCCTTAGTAGATAATGAAGTCACTCAAAAATATATGAGATTTTTATTCTAGACCTTCTATTGTATTTCATTATACCACATGTCTATCTTTATGTCATTATCATACTAGCTTTATTTTTATTATTGTGGTAAAAATTAGCATTGTATATTTTTATGTGTATGATATTATTAGGGTTACCTAGATGCACATTGTTGTGCAACAAATCTGTAGAGTATTTTCATCTTGTGCAGCAGAATGTCTGTGATAACTAAACCACAATTTCCCCATTTCCTCCTATTCCCGCCCCTAAAGCCACCATTCTATTTTCCATTTGTATGAGTTTAACAACTCTACATCATTCAGTGTCTGTCTTTTTATGACTGGTTTATTTCATTTTAATATAATGTACTCAAGCTTCATTCATGCTGCAGCATTGGCTTGCAATGTCTACCTTCCTTTTTAATGTCAAATAATATTCCATTGATTTTCTGTATCATATTTCTTTTTGATTGATTTATCAATTGGCATTTATCTTGTTTTCAAGAAAGAAAATGAAAAGCAATGCTACAGAAGAAATTACTTTCAAAAAATTTAACCTACAAAGAGCTTTTGTCCAGGATATATACAGCACTCTTACAACTAAGAAAATCAATTCATTTTTTAAAATGAGGCAAAAAGTTGAACAGTTTACCCTAGAACATAAATGTGAACCAAGCACATGAAAATACATGCAAAATCATTATGCTGCAATGAAAATAAGTGTACACATATCTCTTTTTGATTCTTTTGGAGTTATACCAAGAGGGGAGATTGCAATCTTATTATTTTTCTAAATCGAGACTAACGTTGGCAGCTTGATACCTTAAAGATTCCATATGAATGTATTTTTTCTATTTTTGAAAAAAACATGATGTGATTTTTGCTAAAGATTGCATTAAATCTGTAGACTTTTAGTAGTATTGACATGATCTGTAAGCATGATATAAAATCATTTATTTATATTTTGTTTAATTTCTTTCAGAAATGTTTTGTAAATTTCAGTGTGTCTTTCTCTCTTGCAAAGTTTACTACTATCTTATTCTTTTGTCACCATTGTGAATACAAGTTTCACAATTGCCTTTCCAGATTGTTCATTTTAGTGAATATGAATTTAATTTATCTTTTTCATATTCATTTTGAATCCTTCCATCTTGCTGAATTTGTTTGTTTTAAAAGGTGTTTGTGTGTGTGTGTTGTGTGCAATCTATAAGATTTTCAATATATAAGATCATACAATCAGTGAAGAGATAATTTCATTTCCTTTACAATTGGTTGCATTTTATTTCTTTTACTAACTCAATTTTTCTGGATAGAACGTTTAGTAGTGTTGAACTACAGTGGCAAAGCAGGCATCCTTATTTTGTTCCCAGTGCTGGTAGGCAAGCTTTAGTTGTTTCACAAATAAAAATGATTTAATTCTTGAGTTTCTTCCTATGCCTTTTAATATGTCAAGGGAATCACTTCTCATTACTAGTTTGACAAGTGCCTTCATTATTAAAGAATGTTGAATTTTGTCAAGTACTTTTCCCACATCAATTTGATTTATTAAGTGTTTTTGTTATTCCCTTTTTTTCTGTTTATCTCATGCATTCCATTGATTTTGTTACGCTTAGCCTGGTATCCTTGAGTTCTAGGAATAAACCACTCTTGGTCATGATAGACAATCTTTTTTATTTTTTAAGTTTACTTAGTTGCTTGAAAGGCAGAATGGGGGCCGGCATTGTAGCATAGCAGACAAAGCCTACATCCCATATGGACACCAGTTCTAGTACCGTCTGCTCCACTTCCAATCCAGCTCCCTGCTAATGGCCTGGAGAGCATCAGAGGATGGACCAAGTGCTTCAGCCTGGCCCAGCCCTAGCTGTTGCAGCCATCTGGGGAGTGAACCAGTGGATGGAAGATCTCTCTCCTCTTCTCTGTTTTAACTGACTTTCAAATAAATAAGTAAGCCTTTTTTTAAAAAGGCAGAATGAAAGAGAGAGGGATATCATTTTTTTACTGCATCACAGGCAACAGCTTAACCTGCAGTGCCACATTATTAGCCTCAAGAGATATTTTCTATCTGTTGAGTCACTCCCCACTTGCCCACAGTAGCCAGGGCTGGGCCAGGACAAAGCCAGGATCCTGGAACTCAATCTCAGTCTCTATGTATATGGCAGCTACCGAAGTACTTATGCCATCACCTGCTGCCTCTCAGGATGCATATTAGCCAGAAGCTGGAGCAGAAGCAGAGGCAAAACTTGAACCAGGCACTCTGATATGAGATATGGGTATGTCAAGTGGTGGCTTCACTCCTTTCACCACAACATCTGCCACAAATTATCCTTTTAATGGGTTGCTGTATTTGGTTTGCTAATATTTTGTTGAGAATTTTAAAAAATTAACCTTCAAAAATGTTATTAGTTTGAAATTTTCTTTTTATTTAGAACCTTTGTCTAGCTTTGCTATCACAGAAATATTTGTCTCATTGACACATTGAGACATATTTTCTTTTATTTATTTATTTGAAAGTCAGAGTTACACAGAGAGAGAAAAGGCAGAGAGAGAAGTCTTTCATCTGCTGGTTCACTCCCCAGATGGCTGCAATGGCCAGAGCTGTGCCAATCCGAAGCCAGGAACTAGGAGCTTCTTCCAGGTCTCTCACACGAGTACAGGGGCCCAAGGACCTGGGCCATCTTCCACTGGTTTCCCAGGCCATAGCAGAGAGCTGGATCAGAAGAGGAGCAGCCTGGACTAGAACTGGTGCCCATATGGGATGCCGGTGTTTCAGGCCAGGGCATTAACCCACTGCGCCACAGCGCCAGCCCCAGGAAGATCTTAATTATCTCTTGTTTTATTAGCTCATCTAGCTAAAATTATATCAATTTTATTGACCTTTCTTAAGAAGCAATATTTGGTTTTGCAATATTTGGTTTTGTTGATTTCCTCTATTGTTTATTTTAGATTTTACCTGAGTTACATAATTTTCATTGTCTCTTTTCTACTAGATTTGAATTTAGGTTATTCTTATTGTAGTAAAGTTTGGTTTTTAACCTGATATGACTTTTTTTTTTTTTTTTGGCCAGGCAGAGTTAGACAGTGAGAGAGAGAGACAGAGAGAAAGGTCTTACTTTCCGTTGGTTCACACCCCCCCCCAAATGGCTGCTACAGCTGGCGCACTGCGCTGATCCGAAGCCAGGAGCCAGGTGCTTCCTCCTGGTCTCCCATGCGGGTGCAGGGCCCAAGCACTTGGGCCATCCTCCACAGCCTTCATGGGCCACAGCAGAGAGCTGGACTAGAAGAGGAGCAACCGGGACTAGAACCCAGCACCCATATGGGATGCCTGTGCCACAGGCAGAGGATTAACCAAGTGAGCCATGGCGCCATCCCCATAATACTTTATTTTAGAATGTTATCAACTTAACTTCAATTCCAAATTAAATTATACTTCTATAGAGTTTCATCACCTTCCTACTTTATGTTATTAATGTCACAGTTTATATTTTTACACATGATATACCAATTAGCTTACATTCATGGTTACTTCTATTCCTTTGTCATTTAAATCTTATGGAAAATAAGAGGGAGAGGGGCACATTAAAATGACAAGAGTACTGGGATTCTGGATGGGGCATGTATATGTTTTTACTGGAGATCTGAGGAAGTGTCTCCAAAAAGTTCACAGGAATGTGTATTCTGAAAATATGTTTGGATTTCAGATTTTTTAAAAAAATATTTATTCATATTTTTGGAAAGGTAGAGTTATGGACAGAGAGGAAGAGACAAAGAGAGAGATATTACATCTGCTGGTTCACTCCCCAGATGCCCATAATGGCTGGGGCTGAGGCTGGGCCAAGCTGAAGCTAAGAGCCAGGAACTCCATTCAGGTCTCCCATGTTGGTGGCAGGGGACCAAGCACTTGGGTCCACTGCTTTCTCAGATGCATTAGCAGGGAGCTGGATTAGAAGAGGAGCACCGAGGACTTGAACCAGAGCTCATCCAGGATGCCAGTGTTGCAGGCGGTGGCTTAATGCACTGTGTCACAACCCCGTCCCCTGAATTTCAGATTTTTTGCATCAATATGAACTTGTACTAATGTGTTATAACATGCCTGAATAAGATAAAAAAAGGCTTTAAGTCTTACAAAAACAGGGGAAATTAAATGTTATTTTTTTCACTCCCCAAATGGGTACAACAGCTAGGGTTGGTTAGACTGAAGCCAAGAGCCAGGAGTTTCTTCCATGTTTCCCACATGGGTACAGGGGCGCAAGCACTTGGACCATTTTCCATTGGTTTCCCAAGCCATAAGCAGAGGGCTGGAATGAAAGAGGAGCATCTAGGACATGAACTGGCTCCCATATAGGATGCTGGCGCTGCAGGTGGAGGCTTAGCCTGCTATACCAGAGTGCTGCCCTATTGCACTAGAAAATTTCTATGCACACTAATGCATACACTGATGGAATTTTATAGACCACTAGGAGTTTCTAGTATACTTTTTTCTTAAATAGCCTTATTGCTATATAATTTGCATTCTATAGAATTCACCAATTTCAAGTGTGTAATTCAATAGATGGCTGTATGTAGATTTGTTCATTATCATGCAACCAGTTTTAGTACATTGTCTTTACCCAAAAAATAAACCTTTCACCCTTTATTATCTGCAAACCCCCAAATAACATCCAATCTAAAGGCACCACTAATCTACTTTATGTATTTATATATTTAACTTCTAGGTATTTTTTAGAAAAATGAATACGTGAGTCTGTGAGTTGGAAATATTTATATAGATTTGTATTTCCAAAAAAGGAAAACTAAGAAAGCCTAAGGAAGGGCATATTGAGGAAATGCTCTAAATAAACAATGCTATTAAAGTTCAAGGAAAGGAGGGGCTGGAGTTGAGAAGCAGTGGGTTAAGTGGCCATCTGCGAAGGCAGCATCCAAGTCCTGGCTGCTCTGCTTCTGATCCAGCTCCCTGCTAATGCCCCTGGGAAAGCAGCAGAAGATGGCCCAAGTGTTTGGGCCCCTGTACCCACGCGGGAGACCTGGATGGAGTTCCAGACTTTTCTTGGCTTTAACTTGGCCAGCCCTGGCTATTGTGGCCATTTGGGGAGTGAATCAGAAGGTGGGAGATCTCTGCCTCTCCCCCTCTCTGACACTCTGAATTTCAAATAAATACATCGTTTAAAAACAATAAAAAGTAGAAAAAAATTTCAAGGAAGATATAGTTCCAAGGATGAAATTATAATCTAATTAGATTGTCAATAATAATCTAATTTGGACAAAAAATTTGAGAATCCTTGTGACTTCTAAGACCAACAATGAAATAATATTACTTCCCTCATTTTATATAGCTCCAACCAGACTCTGGGTTTATTTCCATCCAAACTTTTACAATTATTCACATATCTTCTATGAACTGCTA